>NC_051449.1:10679292-10682016 GCF_001649575.2 Kryptolebias marmoratus | reverse complement strand
CCCCCCCCCCCCCCCCTCCTCCCTGGCAACCCACCCTGCAACCACCCACCCCCAAGTTCGAATTAAGAATTTATTTTAACCAGTGAGCGGCTTCTGTCGACACGTGTCGACGGGCCTGATCAAAGGTGAGCGCGCGTCTTTATCAGAGTGAGGGAGGCTTGTCAGAAATAGGAGGACATTAAGATTGAATAACCTTCACATGCTTGCCGGCACCTCATTATTTAAAAATCTAAAACTTTTGCTGAGCACCCAACATATATAGGTCACACTACATCCTAATGCCACATGTGCCTCTGAGTGTATCCTCCCCTGTGTAGATGTGGGATTTAGGGGGCTCTTCACTTGAATTGTCACACCCACTGATCATTAAAGAAGATCATGATCCGACGTTGAGGCTGTAAGCTTGACACTTGCTGGATTGTTAGCGATCATCAAGAATTTACTTGTGAGCAGGAGTGGAGGTGCGAGTGTGTGTTTGTGTTTTTTGCAGGGCTTCTTTGGGTCGGTTTGTGCAGTTTATCCGCCTCCAGTCCTCCAGATTCCTATTAAGTACTAATTATGGTTTAATAATTTGATGCATCTGAAATGCGAAAGCACATAAGCAGAGGTGTTTGTCAAAAGCCATTTCTCTAAAAGCTCTCAGCACTTTACAAAAGCTCAGGTTTCAAGCGTCTTGTTATTTATTACAAATAAAAAAATAAAAAATAATAAAAAAAGAATGCTGTATATTTATAAAAAATTTATGATGCATGCTGAGTTAAGAAAAAAGCCGTACAGGTGCCAAACAATTAGAGGAGGAGTAAGAACAAACAACGGAGACAACCCAGAGAGCGCTGCATGAAGGCAGCAGCGCATATAATCACAGGTATACAGGCGGCATCATCCACCATTAAAATCTGAATGCCGAAAAAAGACAAGAGCACACAAAGAAGAGTGGAAATCAAAGCGACTGAATGAGGAACAACATTTGAACATAGCAAATGCTCTTTCTCTCTGTCTTACCAGCTCCCTCACTGGGAGTGATAATATTGAACAGAGCGCCTTGCCATGCCATTAGTGCAGGGAAACATCAAAGGAAATGAATAATAGAGAGTATGATTTTCTGAAGTGGTGGAGTGAAAGAGTCCCTTCCTCTTCCTGCTGTAGTGAGCCCTGCAGTACATTGATCTGTGGGCAGCCTCAACCTAACCAGAGCCAGAGTTTCAGACGCCGCACCACAACGCTACACTACTCTGCTCTGCTCTTCACGACAGCACCGAGCCAACACTTCAGATCTCTATAACTCTTCTGTTTGCCTCAGTCCACTCCACTTTGACAGAGCTAAAAACACTCTTATAAAAATAGAAAAAAAAAACATTCACATAATGACGATGCCAAAAAGAAAAAAAAAAAAGAAAACATTTTATCTATACAGTACATACATTTAAAGAAGAAGAACAAGCACTGGGCATGTGGTTATAATTACATACAGGCAGTACAAAGCCAAGCTGCAGATCTTAAGCCGCTCTAGACTCTCTGGGTAAAAAAGCATACGGCCTCATTAAATCTCAGATATCAAGCTGTTTCCACTGCTCTATACTATACATAATACTGTCTATCTGTTATAGAGCCTCTTTTGTTAGCATTTCTCCTTTGCTTCTGCTACATATCAAACATGAATGAAAAACAGGATGCAGGACTTGCAGCACACTTGCAGAGTCACAGAGGACCACAACTGGGGGTCCACTTATGAGGCAGATCTTGATACCCTGTCTGATTAAGCCCTCGGCTTGTCAGAAGTCTAATAGCTACTGTGCGCCTGTCCGTCAACGTGGTGGATAAAAGAAAAGTCAGGTGAACCTTTCTGGTGCCTTTCAATTTGACAATGTTTGGGCAGCGGCTTAGCCGTAAGGTTGAACGGCTGCTGTTATGGTTAGCTGTGTGGAAACATTATAAAAGTTTCAGCTGACAAATTGGCAGGAGCAAAATTGGATGGCAACTTAAAAGTTCGCCACTCCAAACAGCTCTTTTCCTCATTGACCATTCGTCAAGCTGCATCCTGCGAGAGGGTTAAAAAATAAATCAGTCAGATGAAGTCAAATGAGGAAAGTGAGAAATTAATTTGTGCGCCCTCCTGATTTCTCCACAGGCAGACATCGATCATGTGGCGGCTGTCTCCCCTCACTCTGGAGGCTGGAGGTGGTGGAGGGATGGAGCGATTCGTGTGTCTGAGGGGGTCGTTGTAATCAGGCACATTCATTAGCTCTGCTTTGGCTTTGGATGACAGGAGGTCTCTGAGGTAAGTTAGTCTCTTACGTCCAGTCCTTGAGGGTTTTGAGGGGCAAAAGAGGCAGTTTCTTGTTTCTCAGAGGCGCCTACTAATACCAATCAATGCACACTGACGTGGCTGCAAACAGGTATTGCTCTGCTTTTTGTCAGGAAAAGAAACAAAAACAGGTAGCAGAAAATTGCACTTTCTAGGAAAGCATTTAAGGCTTGCTTCGATCTACAGGTGCTGGTCATAAAATTAGAATATCATGAAAAAGTAGATTGATTTCAGTAATTCCATTTAAAAAGTGAAACTTGTATATTACATTCATACATTACATACAAACTCATATATTTCAAATGTTTATTTCGTTTAATTTTGATGATTACAAATGACAACAAATGAAAATCTCAAATTCATCATATCAGAAAATTAGAATCTTGTGAAAAGGTTCAAAATTGATGGCACCTGGTACC
>NC_051449.1:10670675-10678084 GCF_001649575.2 Kryptolebias marmoratus | reverse complement strand
AATCATCAAAATTAAACGAAATAAACATTTGAAATATATGAGTTTGTATGTAATGTATGAATATAATATACAAGTTTCACTTTTTAAATGGAATTACTGAAATCAATCTACTTTTTCATGATATTCTAATTTTATGACCAGCACCTGTAATTTTGACAACCTTCAAAATGATCAAATCTACCTTTAAATACCTTCATGGAACAATGGATTTGCGGAGATTGCAGACATAGCTGATGCGAGCTCGTATCTGTTGTAGCGGTGCATTCAGCTTCAGTGTTTTGCACAGGAGTACTCTGAAAGCTATGGGTAAATGCCGGACTAATGTGGCAGCCTAGGTGTGCTCATGGTCCCCAGCCTGCTGGGCAAAACCATCCATATCGGGTTTAAAATAACCACGCCTGAGACTTAACCTTTACCAGAGACAAATGAAATGAAAATATACAGTGTGGTGCATCAGGAGCAGGCTTCATTCATCGGGGGCTTTCTGCTAGCCTGACCTGAATTACCGCTCTGTTCCTGGAGGGCCACTGTGAATGGCACGCGTGGAGACAGGACACATTCATCTGCGTAGCTCTATCTTACATCATACAGAGAGTTGGGAAACAAAGAGTCTGGAAAAATAAAAAATAAAACCGAAAGAACACACAGAAACACAAGGACGGATATGGGCACACCTGCACGCATGCAGACCCAGCACACACACACACAAAGAAGAAGCTACACTGATTTGATTTGCTCCTTCTGTTATGGAAACACACACGGGCGTAGAGTTTACAGTATAAAAACCTCAAACACAGGAAACACATAATTTTTCATCATTCTTTGTCCCACCAAAGATTTTACAGACAGAACCCCCCCCAACCCCAACCCCGACACACACACACATAGACACATGATCCACTTTCCAGCCGAAAATGATGAAATATGAAATGGAGCATTACCGCTTGGAATGGCAGTCTGCCCAGGACTATGCTGGTCCTCTGTCACATTGTCTTCTACTGCCAGAAAAAGAGAGAAAGGAGGGGGAGGAAAAAAGAAGGAAAGAAACAGTTAACAGTGGAAAAAACAAGTTAAGATCTTTCTCATTTTTCATTATTTACTTTTGAGATTTTCTATATAGAAAACTCGAAAAGATTTCAGATGCTCTCGACAGCTCAACCTGTGGTTTGGGAATCCGCACAAGCCTTTCATATGTATGAGGTTTGGCAATAAGGCAAACAGCCACCCACGTAAATAACATATTGGACTGGGTAATGACGTGATGAATTATGAACGTCTCCCCTGGAACATCCTCCCAACATCAACAGTGACCAAGTAAAAAAAAAAGAAAGAAAAAAAACACCTTGATGACTGCATTAGTAGGACACGTTTTAGTTTGATAAGCCAGATGAAAAGGAAAACTTGTACATTCTATGCAAATAAAGCTCAGATATTCCTCTCTGAACAAATAAAATGTATGATCTATATACACTCCATGTGTCATAACAGCAAAAAAGCAACTGCAAAGTGCTTTTACTCTCTAGCAGGGTGGGTGACAACACAGTGACGTCTTGATCGACACTCAGATCTGCTCATTAGGTGCATGGCAACTAAACCACTTTTGACTTTTTGACAACAGAACTAGTCTTGAAAAACATGACTTGTGTTTAGTAAAAGGTAGAAGCTTTTACATTGGAGCCTTTTTGGGGGGAACTGGTGAGACTTCCTTGTGGCATGTCAAGTACAAGAAATGAAATGGATTTTAACAGCGGGAAGAGAACAAAAGAGTCTCCCACCTGTTCCATGTAAAATGAGGGTCTCACTGAGGACTTCATACGCCTCTGCGTTCCACCCCTGCAGTTGAAATGCGTTCTCCATTATGTCTTTTCTTTCTAGCCTTTCATTTTCCTGGGCATAGAGGAAGGAGGTGGGGGGGGAGTCTGACAGGACCTCCCAGTAGGGGAGTGTGGCAGTGACTGCCAAAGCAGAAATTGGCGCACTTTTAAAATCGCACAAAATATCCTGTACTTTGCATAATTAAGATGGGATCCTATGGTGGCAGAAGCCTTTTCCTCAGGGGAGCGTAAGTCAGAGTCAAGCGGGGGTGACAAACCTCAGTGAAAAATGAAGAGGAACGTCTCGAGCTCTTTCTTACGGAGACAGAAAATTACCGAACGTTTTGCTGTCAACCAAAGCGGACTTTTAGAGGAACTCATCTGAGAAGTTTTTCAAAATAACCCCCCACCCAAAAAAAAAAAACCCAACAACAAAAAACACACATAGATACAAAACTGTCTCATAGAAAATATCGCCCCGAGAATCGGCTCCAATTCTGGATGGAAAATATGCTAAAGAAGTGGTCACAGGTCAAAAATTTAATTATCTTAATCAAATAAAAGTGATGAAACAGACAGTTGGACACCTTGGAGGTAGTACTTCCCTCAGACAACAGAGAAAACTTGTCCTGTTAAAGGAGGCCTCGGTGACTGACGCCCTGAGAGTTTAATGAGTTTCTGTAGCACCGTTGAGCGCCTTGCATCTAGGATCATTTAAATGGGCTACAGATAGGGGGTCCTAATAAATCCCCCATGGTTCTATCAGAGATTGGTGGTGCGAGCTGGAGTTTTTGTTTTGATTACCGTCACTGTTGGTGAGATGAGGGAGTTCAGGCAGAAAATTCTATTTTACAATGCCATAAGAACTTAAACATTACGACAGTTTGTAATAATTTGTCACCACTGTGAACTTATTAAAAGTTTTGCCATTTAAAGTAAACAACTTCCATCACAGCACAAATTCTCTTCCCATTTGTACCTGTCTGCTAGATAATTAATAACCAGCTAGGAGCAATCACCGAGGATAAGCTGCCAAGTAAGGGCAAACGCCTATGATGGTGTTTTTACTAGCTGGACATTTGATTAACAGTCAGAAATAGACAAATATAACTAGCTGAGGATTTTTAATTAATGTGTTCTTAAGCCCGTGATTACCTTGTAATGACTTCAGCTGAATAAAAGTTAGCTCACACAGCTGTAAACACATCGCTGCTATCAGTTAATTAATGTTTGACAAGGTACAGTGTATCATTCAAGAGACGACAAACTGTAATCATGCTGCTACGTTTTGTTGATACATTACTGAAAGCACATGGGACTGTTTCAGAGGAGCACCCTTGATTTTTTAAACGCAAAGCAGAATAAAAAAAAAAAAAAAGAGAAAAAAAAAACATAATCCCACAACAAGTGGCGCAACATTAAAGGCCACTAATTAACACGCTGACCACACAAAAACAAACGGAGAGTGACTGTCATCATGTTGAAAGTAACAACTCCCAAAACGGGATATTTTTTTTTTGTCAGGGGTATGAAATTGCATTTCAGTGTAAGATTAAGAATACAAGAAAATATATAAATATAGTTTTCATATATAAAGACTATATATATATATATATATATATATATATATATATATATATAAAACAAAAACTACAGAGTATAACAGACTGTAAGTAAAATAGTTGCATGAAATCCTAAATTAAAACTCAATCCTTTTTCGAATAAATACAAATCTGCGGTGTAAAAAAAATAAATAAAAGAGAGGCAAAAAGTGTGTATGTAAACGCAAAAATGTGTGAAAACTGTACATGTTTTGCTACGCTTTTATGCAAGGATTGTCACATTTTCCATGTGTGTCCGCTTGTGTGTACGGGGGTTTCGCAGCCCCTGAAAAGCCCTGAGTGTGTTCCTGAATATGCGTGACTCATCTGCTTGGTTACAGCCAGCGTGGACGATACAGTGCTGAACACAATGGCTGTGTAATCCGCCCTGACTGACCGGGAAGGAGACGCTCGCCACGGGGAGTACAACTCAATTTAGCTCATGTCAAGAGGTCAACCCTCCTCAATTAGGCCCGGGAAAGGCGGGGGGAGGAGGACGCACACTGCACATGAATAACTTTCTTAATGAGCGTTATTTGAACTGGTGATTAGTGTCATAAATAATTTGCAATCGAGGAGCGTGTTGATCATGTTGCATAATATTTGTGCTCTTTCACGCACTGCCAGAGTAATATAAAACTAAACAAACTACACCTATACTAAAATGTCATGAATCAATAATCTCATTATGCAGTTTTTTTTTGCTAATTCAGCTTTCAGATAATACTCATACAGATATCATTTCCTTTGCAGCGGTGGTGGAAATCAGTAAGTGCCTCTGAATCAGAAGCCTGTCTGCATGTGGCAGACAATCCATGACAACAAGAGAGACACATGCCACGGAAAAAGGACAGATATCGGCCAGCTCCCGCGACACCCGGTCCAACACACTCAGCCGCATGTCAAGAGCACTGACAGCCGTCCTAATGGGATTTTTCCATGGCTCCGTCATAATTTCCTTAATGATAATTCGTAACCATATTTTTGTGTCACATTAGAAAAGCGTTAATGGGTGTTATGCCACAGATCATTAATTGTGAACAGAATGGAATTTAATGCAGATTCCTATAAGCTAAAGATGACACAACTGCTAATAAGTCTTGTAGCAGATGAGAAAAATAAAGTTAAATACGGTCTGTTTCCGCGTCTTAATTACTGAGACACTTTCACAGCTATCAAGATTGTACATTCGAGCTGTATTTAGAAGAAAAAAAGAGTTGTTTCAGTCTAAAATAATTAATCTGTTTGCAGCTTTTGTGATCTGATGCGAAGGTCTATGTTTATAAGGGCCATGAAGGGGAGTGGTCTTGCACCTATAGGACAGGTTTGAGTTTCTTTTTTACCTACAAAAAAGTCTTCAAACCATGAAAAAAAAAATCAGATTAAGCAAATGCATTTTATTCAACTTTCTTTTTTTTTTTATCAAAGATTTAATTTAAAATCAGCTTTGCTCAGAGTTTACTAACATAAAAAGAAAAAAAATTTCTAAGCTGTTTATGCTTGAGCAGACACATTAATGGACCATTTTACAGTTGTCTTGATAGATTTTTAAATAAACCAGCTGTGTATGGTTTACGCTGAAAGGTTAAAATGATTCATGTGCAGAATAGCCGAGCAGCACACACAGAGTTCACTCGTGTGGCGGCAAATTCCCGCTTCTCGAAGGCATTAAATATTTAAGGTGTACATGACACAGTCCTGATTTTAGGACGATCGCTGCACTCACAGTAAATGGTGCAGAAAATGGATTTATATATGCAAATGACAGACCTGGAAACTTCTGCCTCAGCCAATGAACACATCAGTCCTGGGAGTGTCATTTTGTGCTCCGGATAAAAACATCAACCAAGCCTCCCATTATTCAGGAAGCGCACTGTGGAGGACAGGCAACGTGGCAGTTGTCATGCAGGATTTGGAGCGAGATCCTCCATCCTCAGTGCTCACCACTGACGGAGGCAATGTGCTGACCCAAAGCCACCACGCATCAAAACAAAATTACAATGTGCCTACAGTTGAGAAATGTAGAAGGCTCGGGATTGAGTAAATGTCAGTGGCTGGGGTGAAGTGTTTGCATATAAGCGAATGATGTATGGTCTCGTCCTGTGCCATTTATTCCCTCAAGCAATAACGTAGCCGGATCTGTCTCTCAGACTTAATTGAAACGGGACTTGTAATGTTGCCCTTTTCCTCGATGGGACCAAAAACATAACCTCTGACTCCCACAAGCAGCCAATACTGAGAAAGTAGGTGTGTGTTGGAGGGGAGCACACAAGGGACAAAAAAAAAAGAAAAAGAGAGTGCCAACTGTCACAGCATTATTTCCTCATCTCTTCTACATGCATGCCACATCCTCACTATCCAGAAAAGTCCCTCGAACGCTGCACATGATGCCCGTTTTCTCTGCATCTTTCATTAGCACCTCTGTTTATTCTCCCCTCCGCAGAACAAAGTGTTCTTTCTGGGCAAGAAGAGGACTGACCACTGCCTCGACCTGAACTGCAAAAGCCACACAGACTCACACATGTCTGCGTGTGAAGATCAAATACACACACTCAAAATTACGTACCTATATATACAGAAACACCAAAATTAGAGACGACACTTTTTCAGTGACTTAAAAACATCTACATTTTAAGTAACTATTCCTGTCGGCTGCTGAAAGTGAAAAAGAATGCAGTGTCAAGCAACTATTTAAAAATAAAAAAGACCAGTAAAGTTATTATGTACATCTGTGTGAGTGCATCTCAGTCCCCGAGGAAAGAGACAGACAAAGAACAATAAATAACATCTGCCTGGCCTTGCTTGGGTCTGATCCAAAACGGGGGGAAATATCTCTGACGTATCTGCATTTCTGCTCTACCGAAGCAGTCCAAATGAAGCCATAAAAGTGTCTTGCCTGACGCTTTTTTTTTTCTTTTTTTTGGGGGGGAACTATTTTCCAATTTAGATTTTGGGTGACAGTAACAAAACAAACAATGTCATCACTCTGACTTCATTTGCATACTGATTTGCTCACCCCGCATTCCTGTCTGTCGCACACATAGACGTACACAAATCTTAACAGATGTTCCTCCTGAGCACTCACACACACATTCGCACACTTGTAGCATGCTGGCAGGAGACGATTATATTTAAGTGATATGTCTTTTAAAAGTAACAAATGTCACACCCCCTTAAAAAAAACAACAAAAAAAACAGCCAATGCCAATCAGGTCTGAGGAAATAGGAAATCTTTGTATAGAGCTGTTTGCTGTGAATAGAGGCGTGCAGGTCTGGAAACAGAATGTGACAATCTTAAGATGTGCATGCACTCACATTTCCACTCTCTCCTGGGTATTGATTTAAAATGGTGGCTGCATGAATGTACCACCGCGGACCATGTAATCTTCCTTTGAGATGAAGACTTCCGAGAAAGAAAAGAAAAGGAAAAAAAAAACAGAGGAGAGAGAGAGAGAGAAGAGAAAAAGAGGTCCACATGCAGACCACAAGCGGAGAAAGTGAAATTGTGGACAATTATTTGCTGAGCAAAATACAATGGCTGCCAGATGAACTGGAGATCAAACTCCAAAACTCAGCAGCTCCCCCCCTCCAACCCCGCTCCCCCCAAACACTACTCAGAAAAGTCATGTGTGTGTGTGCATATTGCTCTGTCTTTCTGTCTCTATTTCCCTCTCCCTCCCCCTTTCTCACTCCCTCACACACACTCAGTGACAAATGGTAGATCAGATTACCACCAATGCAACTGTTTAGTAAGAAAAAGTAACAAAAAAACATTCACTTTTTGGGCAAACTAATAGGTAGTGTTTTGTTTTGTTTTTAATAGGGCAACATCTTTAAAGATCCTATTTTTTTCGTAGTGTAATCTCACTGATAAATCCAGATGTTTGTAACTTTCAGCAGCTGTTTTTTTTTTGTTTTTTTTTGGAAATAATCATTTACCCCCTTTCCTTATTTCTCCTCACACATCCACACGCTGCACCCCCTCCCCCCCCCC
>NC_051449.1:10594498-10670383 GCF_001649575.2 Kryptolebias marmoratus | reverse complement strand
ATCACAACTGAAGCGATCTGCTTTTTTTCCCCCCCCCACCCCCCCTGACTGAAAGTCGCTTTCATGCGCAACACAGGAGGAAGAAACACATCCAAAATGCGTAAAGGCGAAATAAAAAAAAGAAGGGGGAGGACAGTTACAGGCTATATTTCATGCGCCCTCACATCATCATACTCGGTCTTCTTGAAAAATAAAAAAGGCAAATGTTTTTGAGAGCCAGGTTTCTCACTTACCTTTCAGGGATCTTGGTTTAGCTTGCTTGCGGCGCGACATCCTATCAGAAAAAAACAGCTGAAGTTGCTCAGTTTCTGCCTGATGATTTGTCTATTATTATTATTATTATTAATATTATTATTATTGTTTGTTTGTTTGTTTTCTAAAATTCTCTGACCCAAATCGCGGCTGCCCTTTTAACCATTACGGAGATTTGGGGAAAAAATCACAACAATAACAATAAAAGAAAAATAAAAGAAAAATAAAAAAGATCGATGCCAACTTGAGCCGCGCGCGGTCCGGACACACGAGTTTGTTGTTATTATTCTTTGCTTTTTTTTTTTTTGTGATGTTCCAAAATCCAATCAGCCCGATCGGTTGGTAGGATACCGGGAAAAGTGCGAGAATATCCCGTCACGCGCGTCCATTCTCCGGGAAAACACTCACGCGTGGACGCACGATGCTCGTTTGGAGATAAAAGCGGAATATTAGTTTTTCGCTTCTCATCTCAAACGCATCCGTGTGAAGAAAGACATCAGCAAAACGCTTCCTGTGAGAGTGCAAAAAAAAAAAGAGAAGGCAACAAAACCCCCCCAAAAAAGAAAAAAAAGAGGCAAATAATAATGACACTTTTCACTTCATATCCAACCTAACAGCATGAAAACTATTGCGGACTCTTCCCCTTTTTCCCACCGCAGTCAGCTAATCATGAATTAGGTTCGGAATCTGATCTGAGTCTACGTCTAAATTGCTCTTAAAAAGAGGATGAAGAAGCAGAGAGAAGATGGAAGCTCCCTCCTCATCACAAACCTGCAAGGTCTTGGACTGCGCTGTCGCTCCGGTAGTCCACATAATAATGGAAAATGGAAGCAAGGCCCCCAAAGCCATCAGGATGGCTCCAGAGGGGGCCCCTACCCCGCAGGGACTCGCTCTGTACGTAATCACTGAGGAAATCATTGTCAGCCTGCCTGCACTCACACACAGACAGAGAGGCATGATTAAAATCCCGGGGATCGTGGCAAGATGCGGATAGCTGGATCTGCCGGCTCCTCGGATCCGGAGTCGAACTCGAAACCCGGAGTCGGGCTCGCTCACCCTGGCGTCTCCTCTGCCTCAGCTCGCCGTCGGCCACTCTCCGTCTACGGCAGACGGACTGGTCCCCCTTCTGGTAGAAACGCTTCAGCAGAGAGACATTTTCTTGCGCGGCTGTTGACATACATGTTTTGGGAAATGTAATGGCATGGAAATGTTAGAGATGTCAGGCGTCAACATTAACGTGGATCGGAATGTTTGTTTTTTCCCCCCTTAATGACTTAATTGCTTTAATTGATCTGGTTTTGTGTGGATTTTGTCAAATTTCAGATCCGGACGAAAACGAGTCTTCTATTCTGACCTATATTTTAGTTTTTGTTATTCTTTCTTTTCTCATCGTTACAAGGTCAAAGCTTTCTTTCTTTCTTTCTTTCTTTCTTTCTTTCTTTCTTTCTTTCTTTCTTTCTTTCTTTCTTTCTTTCTTTCTTTCTTTCTTTCTTTCTTTCCTAAGCAGCAGACAGATGCATTTTTGGGGGGGCTTCTGAATTTGAATTTTGACTTTTTTTTTAAACTTTACTAAACTGCACGTTTGCTCATTGAAATGTGTTCTTAAGAGAAGTGTAATCGCTTCTCTTGACACTATAAATGGTACAGTTAGTTATTTGTTGAAATGTTTAAAAATGTGAAGTCTTATTCTTACATCTTTCAGTCCTTTGCCCTTTTTTAAGTTTGGTATTTCAGGGGTTGGGGTGGACAGTTTTTTTTTCTTGTCTTATCACTTTTGGTTCACGCATGTTCTGCAAAGAAGAAAAAAAATCCACATACATTGTTAAATTTGATTCCTGGACAGGCTAATTAGCTGTATGGAAAAGGAGGGGGAAAAGCAGGAGAGGGGTGGGATTAGATGATGCTCTGCTGATGCTTCATATTGTTCAACTTCGAGTGGAGTTTGAATTTAGCAAGTTTTCCAAAATAAAGGCATGTCACCCGCTTCGCATGTTTTGTTGTTACTTGGGCTGCGTTCTGAAACTGAGGTGTTCTTGGTGTTAAGTTTTCATTTTAAACGTTATTTTAGTTTTGTGACTGTCTTCCTCCCTTCCTTCCATTCTCTCTTTCTTTGCACTTCTGGAAAACACGCTCACCTGCCTGTGGATGTCTAGGCCCCCCCTCCCATGCTAATCCCACCATGTGAAAATGAGATCCAGAGAGGAGTCCTGCAGTGGGCTTCTCACTCTGCTCTTTTCCCCTCTGCAGGATGGAGTGAACCTCTGCCAGAGGCCCCATCTTAAAGAAAAAAAAAAAATCACAGGCATGCAACAGCTCTTCCCCACCTTCAGTGCATTTCTGTTTGGACTGACGAAGCCAAATGTAAAAAAAAAAGGAAAAGGGAGGTTTTGCCTGCAGACCTATTGGGAAGGAGAGAAACAGTCAAAAGGGCAACTCTATAGACACGAGAAGGAAAATTAGCAGGCACCTTTGATAGCCTTTACTTTGGACAAATCTAATTTTGTGACAGGAATATTTGCTATAAAAGTTAACTGTAGCTGTAAAAGTTAATGATGTGAGTACGTATTAACCCTGCTCTTATTCTATAGGGTGTTTCTGTTCTCCTATTTGGAGCTCATAATGGGTTTATATACCATTAAAGACTTGTGAGGTAATCAGCAAGCATGCATGAATGTAAATGCAATGAAAAATTTAGAGCTACAACAGAGGGGAAATCACATAAATTATTCTTTTATTTAAAGGTGTTTTGTTATTTTAAATCCCCCGATCAGTGATAGACATGAGATTTGTAAATTTATGACCTACTTATGATGTCAAGGTTTTCACATTCCGTTTGCTCAGTTTGCAACTCCATCTGCACCTTTATTTTATTCCTATTTTTTATTTATTTTTTTACCTTGCTTTTCAAATAATTCCCCTAGACCCACACGCTGCCACGAAAATGTTTGCGAAAGCTCAATAAAAGCGAGTGTGACACAGATTGACACGACGCGCTTTGGTAAATTCGGCGCCCTCACAAGCTACAGTAAAGGCGGTAAACACAAACATGTAAAACATCTATTGGTAGGTGCTCGGATTCTGTCAGGAGGTCTCAGCTGCCTTAAAAACTTCAATGTTAACAATTGCTCCGAAGTTCCTGCTCGGTGTCTCAGCGCTCTGTCAGACAGATCTCCCAAAGTTTTGGCACCGTATCCCCCCCCCCCNTAAAGTCTTGGAAACTTATAGTGCAATCTCTGCACACTGAAGAGATTTGAGAGAAAACCATAACTAGGAGACAAATACACACACACACACACACATCCACCCTCCATATCACTTGAATACTCTCAAACACAAACAAACAGTGCTCCACAGTCCTCCAGGGCTCTTTGCTACTTTCATTAGTGACAAAGCAAGGCCTGACTTGACTCAGAGCTTGCACAGTTGAGTCTCTAAGTAAAAGTGCACTCTTCTTTAGAAGTTTTTTTTTTTTTTTGCCTTCTTCTTCAAGTAGTTCCAAACCTCATGTGAGGAATGTTGCTCATGATGCTCCAAAAACTGCCTGACATGACTCTTTCTCCTTAGGGATAACCTTATAAATATGGAAAGAAGAATCAAATATACATTTTTGGGAGCAAATAGGCACAATAATAAAAAAAAAAATCAACAAAAATGCTGTTTTCTTTTGTCTCATGTCTCACCTCTGCAGGGTAAGCACAAAGGGAATCATACAAAGACAACGCAAAAAAATCACGTTTGACTCAAAAACAAAGCTATTCCTATCAGCATTAGCTTTATATGTTACTGCAAACATCTACTGATTTGGCCGTGTTTTTATAGGGATTCGCATAAAAGGTGTAAGCAGATCTCTAAATGTGTTGTCCTTCTGTGGCTACAAGCTGTTGAGTTGCTATTGGATGTGAAAAGTCAAAGACTTCTCGGAGCATTTGCAGTAAAACTGAGCTGAGATGTCTTGCAGATTTTTGTTTTTTTTTCTGTTAGACCTTGAGACGCCACACGAAGAAAGTCTGTGCTGCAGCATTAGAGGTTTCAATCTGCCTCTCAGCAGGGTGAAATGTACCCCCAGTGGAATTGGAGGCCCTCGGGTGTTGGGTTCCTCCAGCAGCTCCTCCTGACCTGTACCCCGACTCACCCTCTGTTCATTTGGCTCGGAACGCTCATTGTCTTAAAAGAATAATAATAATAAAAAAAGTAGTAAGTGAAGTTTAAAATTCAGAGAAAGTTTTAATCCCAGCAAAGTGTCTCCTGTAGAAATAATAATCACTGTAGGCCTTTTAGCGGAATAGTCGGAGAAATGGTGAAAAACGGTGGCTTGAAAGCACAGTTGGTCAATTACGCTCGTTAGAACAGGGCAGATGCACAGACATGCATGTGCATCAAGCACACACACACATTTGACTTGCCTCATTAAAACCCATCCAACTACTGAAACTCAGACATGTGAATGTTTCCCTTGAGGAGCGGGGCACGTTCATTTTGAGAAAGGCAGAAGACTCAACTTATTTTTTTTTCCTTTCCTTGCTTATAATTACAGAGATTGCTGGAATGCATGACCCTGGAAGAAGGCTGGGTCCTGGGAGAGTCCAACAGAAGCATCACCATCTTCAGTTTTGCTCTCCATTGTGAGTCTCCCCAGTTGGATGCCACCCACACCAGGCATGAGTGAGGTCGAAGTACCCTCCCTGGAGGCTTTATACTCTGCTCCAACAAGCCAAACTCCTGAGGCTGAGAAGAAAAAAAAAGTGAAGATCACGAGCGACTGAAAACATTGCCCTCTGAGCACAGAGATGTTCTCTCACAGCAAACTGATTAAAAAAAAGAACAAAAATTACATGGAGAGCTAACAATCACAAGGCTTCAGAGTTGGCAAGCAAGGCGTGAGTTCTGCTTTCCAACTTCGCTGTTATCCAAATTGTCGAGCAATTAGACTTTGGAGCAAGAAATTATCATATGTATGCGATCCAAACAAACACTGTGTCTTTCTATATCAAAATATTGAGCAAATAAGGAAGCAGTGCTGAGATCATAAAGCGATGTTTCAAATTTGACTTATAAGTGTAGCAGCCATTGTGAGTCAATGTCCTCACAAATGAAAGAATGTCACAAAATAGAGGAAACCAGTGGTCATCGTCCATAGTGACCTTCCAGCTGGATATCCACAACTTCCATCTTCCCAAGCCAAGGAGCCCCACGGAGCAAATCCCAAACCAGGTCATTAGCACAGTGGTGTCACCAGACAGCAGATCACGGGCCAGAGAGGGAGTGAGAGGAGGGGACTCCTGGCACCATGGCGGCTGCTGTGCGGTTTGACATTCAGGCCTGGCTGATCTATGGGGTTGGGGAGATAGTGCCCTTGCTTTGAGTCTTTGTGAGGAGAAGATCCTGGCACTTTCCATCCCCTTTACTTACTCAATCATGTAACTGAGATCACAAGATGTTAGACTCACATATATATGATGCTACAGATGCGAGAGTTACTTTGACGACAGTGGCTGTTGCTGCAAATCAAGCAATGAAATCCATTGTGCATCACAACATAGTTGATAACTGGTGTGATAAATTGCATGCACATTCACAAGCTGGCTGCTGTATTATTAGGGCCAGAATATGTTTGGTTTGTGGATCCATTCCACTGAACCAGCCTGTGCCTCTGACACCATGGCTCATTGGCATAAAGAATAATATTTAACCACAATGGGACGGTTTCATACTGTGATCAAAAATTATTTCATGTCCTTTCTCACAAAGCTTTGACCTCCGCAGCCCATATACAGCAAAAGGGTGGCCACGATGAAGATGCCAAGAAAGAGGATCCCCTGTGGACATTAGCATGAGCCAAGATGAACATAAAAATCTCCCAGAACATTTTTCCACCTGGCACTGCCACACAAGATGAAAGGAAAATATAGCAAACCACTTTCTCCACATTTTTTTTTTTTGACTTCAATGAGAGTGATTTCTTTTCTTGCTCATTACCACACTGTCATTAGGAGAGCTTCACTTTAAGATGGGATCAAATTTTATCACTTCCATATTTAACAATGCTACAACACATATCTGTGTTATATGTAGACCCTTATCACACAGGGTATTTTACACAAGCAGCTTGACACCTCAGAAAGTGTCTGGTTTTCAGGTTCAGTGGATCTCACATTGAATTTAACAGATTATCGCATCACATATACTCTATTATCTGTATATTATGTATCATGCATGACTTTAAATCAATGCTACACACTTTTCCTGAATATATTTAGAATAAACTCCCTTATAGACTGGAGCAAAAAAGTTCTTCCAGTGTTTTAAACATAACTACTCAATTAAACCTGTGTACGTTTTTCCTGAATGTTGCACAGAATTGTGAAATATCACTGACTGGAGCTAAAATGAAAGGTTTGTGCAGCCCCTTTGACTGTATCGCAAATGAAGAACACCTAACTTTCTATCAGAGTGTCCAGTTTATTTCAGGATTGTCCCTGGAAAGCGGGCGGGTGAGTAGAACGACTGGAGTGCTGCGCTCGTGTGAAAACATGTGGATCAGGTAGGCTCTGAAGGATTAGAAGAACCCTCACTCCCAGGCCATGCAAGCATTATTCATCCTCCTCCTCCTCCTCTTCACTCCTCTCACCTTCACCACTGCCACCTATCCACCTCCTCTTTGCCGCGCCCCCGATGACTCTCCCTCTTCTTTTACAGTTGCAGAGGCCTCTCTCTGGACCATGGTGGCAGGAGTTGGGACACTGTTAATTAAAGGAAAAGGGTAACACTCTCGGGGATGGCAGAAGGTGCATTCAGGAAGCTCCCCTGGTAGAGCAGCTGTTTCCTTCCACAGAGGCTCCAGTGAAGGCACCAGCTAACCACAAAAAAAAAAAAAAAAAAATGCAGGCCAGGCGATCAGGGACTCCAGGCTGGAGGAGTGAATGGGACATAAAGGATGGAACAGATTTGACCCTCGCACTGCAGACAGGCCAGTGAGTGTGGGGGAGTGCTTCGACTCACCTGTCCGGTATCTCGTCCTGGGCTTGGCTTTGAGCTGATTAGTGGGTCCCACGGAAGGTCTCACCTCCCTGTACACCACCCACGCACACAAGCCTTCGTTAGACATTGGGATCTCTGCCAGGCCCATTTAAAGAAGAGTGTCAGAGGGGTGAAGAAGAAACAGAAAAAGAGGAGAAGATAAAGGGAGAAAAAGCAGAAATAGTCTTTGAGAGTGAAAAAAAGAAGTCATGGTGGGCACTAAAGAACGGGTCAAAGTGACGTTGAGACTCCAAGATGAGCCCATCAACATCCCGCACAGCTGTTGTCGCTGACTGCGCCGTGTGTGAGGGAGATCATTAAATAATGATAAATTATCACTTCATTTTGCTGAAATACGTAGCATTATTTTTTTTTTTAAGGAAAGAACATTCATCAGGGAAAATAGTTGGCCTAGTTTTGGAGAGTTAACAATGAAAAAAGGTGCTTTGCATCAATTGGGAATAAATGATAAATGAATCACATTTAGCAACAATATCTTAAAGATTAATTCATTAAATAAAATTAAGACCACTAAAAATATTTATTTCTTTAAGGTTAAAAGGTACTTTTTCTAAGAATTTTTTGATCTTCAGATCTTGACACAAAAATAATAAAAAGTTAAACATACGATTCGATGTATATGCCGTATTTAGTCAGTCAAAGCACCGACTGTTTCTAAAATTAATTCCAATAAATACTTATGAGCTTTTAAGTCAAACAAGAGGGAGCGAAGCACTTTTTTCCTTCCTTTACCCCCCCAAACAAGCCAACGTAATTAAACATCTATCCTCAGAGAAGAAGTGTTCCCACTGGAAGCTTGTTTGGTTTAAGGATTTGCTCAGCGATTCGACTCACCGGGGACTTTCCATTTGAGTTTCAAGGTTTTATATCTCTAACAAGGCTTTAATTGCCAAGGTAACAGACCACCTGATTGAGCCTGACAATAAGTCGGCTTTATCTGCGGGGCGAGCAGAACAGACTGAAACAAAGAGGAATATTCACATTTTGTTATACGAGGGCATCTTGTGTTGTTGTGCAATAGTTTTTGTTAAAAAAAAAACATTTGGGAAACAAGAAGTGTAGCATATTGTATGGTCATGCACCTCAGCAGTGTGAGCTTGCCTAAGAAATTCTGTTTACTGCACATCAACTTTAGAAATGCTCAGTACTTGCAGGAAAGATCCCAATTCTACTGAGAGTGTGGAGGAGGCGGCACTCAAAGCCTCAGGTCCCATGCCATGTGCCCTCCTTATTGTAACGAGTGCATTTCTCTCCTCCATCTCTGGCTGGTGAGTGTGTCAAGGAGGAGGAGGAAGAGTGTGTGTGTGTGTGGTGGGGTATTCTTCAGAGGAGATGGGGAGCGTCTGGTGGTGGAAAAACTCTGTGTTATGGTCCCATCTCTCCTGTCAGAGGGCTGACACGGATCATCCAGGGACACAAGGCCTTTGGTGCTCTGAGTCTGGACACTGGCCTAGATTTACCCCCCACCCCCCATTCCTCTCAGTGCTCAACTCCACCCCTCTCTCTCTCTCTCTCTCTCTCTCTCCTGCAACATCTCATCTACAAAATAGTCCTCAGCCACCCCATCTCATCTGTTCTTTACTGTCATCCGGGCTTCAGTGAACTGTCTTCTTCCACTGCCTCACAAACACTCCTTCCCATTGCTCTGTCCGACTTCCTGTCTTGTTTGTGCTTCCCTTGAACATTTAGGTGAATAAAAGTTAGGCTAAAATACATGCATTAGGTCAGTCTTTTCTGTATTTTGTCAAATCTTACACTGGAAAAATAATAAGAGAGAAAATGTATCTTATCCAGTCCCACCAAAATGTAATTAGATGACCAACAATACTGAACAGCTATCATGGCATATTGTTTATTTAGATCGTAATTGCATCATAATCAGTTACATGACTAAAGTTTGATTGTATCTGTAACATATTGCAACAAAACCAATTTATATGCAACATCTTGGGATGTTTTTGTTTATTTCTGCAGGAGATAAACTGATCTGATCAATTGAATGTTTTATTATTGAAGGTAACTGAAATACTGTTTGTTTCTGTTCTTAAATAATGATTTTTTAATGATAACAGATTAATTTTTTTTGTTATTTCTATTACAGACAAGTATTGGCTTATCAAGTAAAAGCTCTGGTTGCACAATGAGACCAAAGTTTTTTATGTTAACGCTGAAAAAAGCCAAATTTTGACAAAAGTAACAATACACCACTAACATCCCATCAACTATAGATTGTGTCAGGGCTGTGGTGTGCAAAAAGCAATTCATTTACTTTTCACTTGACCTTGTTTTAAATTACTCTGACCCAATTCTGATTAGCTATGTGTACTAACTTTGACTTTAGGAGTGCTTTTTTAAGGTTTTAATGTATCAGGTAGTGCATAAAGAAAGTTCAATGAACTTGATTAGTAACAATAAACGAAAAAAGTCTCAGGAATAGATAATTTTATTTCCTGTAAGTAGGAAACAATTCTGCTTGCTTATATGTAAACTAAATAAACAGAGAAAATAAAAAAATTAAACTTTAGAAAACAGGAGTTTTCAAGTTTAAAAATGACTGACAGCAGCTAAAACTGAAACTTTAAAATGTTTTTGTTCCACCCACTGGATGCTGTCACTTAAGTTGCTTTTGAAGGTTTTTTTTTTTCATGTATATGATTTACCACTTCAATTGAGCCTTTAAAAGTTTTAAATATGCCATGAATGTTGTTCAGAAATCAGTGTTCTGTGTCTGCAGTTGACATTTATTTATTTGCTGCTGCCTCTTTTGTCAAGTTTTTATCCTCTCAGATTGTTCTTGTCTCCGAACACGGGCTCCTCTTTCGAAGCATTTTCCACCATGACATTATAAATGTGCTACTGTATACAAATGACTTATCCCATCGACCCCAGAAATAACATTTAAAGTGCCCCTGTCATGTGAACATGCTGTACCTGCCACTTTGTGATATTCACTCTGACATGAAGCTTCAACTCTCGCACTTCACATGAAGTGGTGTGTATGTGACTATGGAAATTTTCCTTGTCAGAGAGGCGCTCTCTCTGTGTTTCTCTCTCTGGCAGGTGTAAATGGTGCAAGTTTCTGTCTTGTTCAACACCCATGCTATTTTGATGTGTTGGCAATTCCTTTGCCAGACCAATAACTCCCTCACACCAACACTACTCTTTCATGCTGCCTGCTTTATTCTCATTCTTAGGGGGAATCCTCCCGAGATACATTGTGCGCCTCTTAATTTCCCCAGGGATGCATGCAGGAAACATACACTAGTGATTTTCCAGGGATGAAACACAGACAAAACATTAGACCGCAATATATCATGACATCTACTGTTGCTGGGTCAAATAACCAGTTAAGCAGGTTCCATAACTTGTCACTATTACTTGTTTGCTGTTCTCTTATTTGTTTGTCACCCATTTTAAGTTTGCTCTTTTGTTTTTCAAGCTGCAGGGGGAGATGGTGCTGGTGGTGGTGGTGGTGGTGGGGTGGAATAATTCTGAACAGCGAAGCATTGAGCAACATGGAGCCAGTCAGCGCAGCAAAGTGAGGGAGACTCCCAGGAGGCTGTGTGGCCCGGTGGGTTTGGTTTGTACGCCCGTCACAGACTTCTGAAGGGGTGACGTGCATCACTGCTCCACTGAGGGAGAGCCTCTGCCATGTTTACTGTCATGTTCCAAGGTATGCTACGTGGCTTCAAACACATCAAACACATCTACAGGAATACTGATATTGGGAATGCCGTAGGGAGCCACACTAAAGGTACTCCTGAAAACACACACACACACACACACACACACACACACACACACATATGCCCAAAACCTCCGCCAAAACACTGGTGCAAGTGACACAAAAACAAAACTAGATTTAAAAAAATATATATTTTTAAAGCATCACCAAACTGCTCGTTAGAGTAACACAAAATGATATAAAGGTAGTGATAGAGATGAAGTGGTTCTTTTTTTTATTCTATAAGAGGTGACAAAAATATGTTTTTTCTTCTACTGCAATTGATATAACCAAAATCACAAGTCCTGGAGAGTGCCATCACAGAGTTGCCGTTGATTTATGAAAAACAGCTCGGACCGATCTGACTCGTGATGCGCTCACCTCCTGGTCCGCTATGCGCAGTGCCGACGAGGGCCTGACTTGTTTGCTGTGCCTTTGGGCGTGAGGAAGATGGGAGGGGGGGGGAGCAGCCTGGAGTTCCCGCCTGGCTCAGGGGGAGGTTGGACTGGATTAGACGGCTGACAGCTGGGCCACATCTCTGGAGGCGTGGGGCGAAGAGACCCCCTGTCTGCCCGCCTCTGCACCAAGTGTCAATTTGAGCATGAAGGAAGGATGGAGTGAGCCAAAGAGTAAGTAAGTGAGCAAAGTGGGGCCACTGGTAGTCCTGGGTGGGTTGACATCAGCTGTGCATGGGCTGTGCACACCGTTAGGCATCAGGAAGCACACTGTTTATTTAGTGGGGTTTTGACTTGGGGGCACGAACGTGTGCACAACAGGACAGACACACCGACATGAGACAAAGTAGTCCTTTGAGGTTGCAGCTCTTGACCCCTCCAGTTTGGGCGGTGATCTCCATAGCCAACGCTGCGTGATTTCAGGAAAGCAAATAAATCAGGCTCAGACGTTTGACTTCAAAATGCGAGCTTTGCTTTTCCGTCGGGCTGCTTTTCTTAATCAAAATGCACAATTTCTTCTTCACCAAATCAATGAATGCCTCTCAATGACGCAGTGAAATGAACTCACCTCAGGTGGTATCCTGTACAATTATGCGCAATCAAGATTAAAAACTACTTCAAAATCAAACACACTCCTATTTTATCTCTATTTCCAGTGATAGAATTTGTAATTAATCTGATTGGTTGCATTAGTTCACTATTTAACATCTAGCCTAACTTTCAGCAGAGCGTCTCAGTAGGTTAGCTGACTGTTACTGAGCGCAACAGTAATTTACTCCAGCAGCCCACTGTTAATATGAAGAATGTTCTGGTGCCATACCATAACAAGTTCGCTCTAATCTTAAGTGACTGCTTTGTGTCTTTTCCTTCTTTGAGACTCGGCTATCACTGGGACGTGGGAAGAGGGACGAAGTCAACTTTATTAGCTGCTGATGTTCTGATGTGATTTATTTTTATAAATGAGGGTAAGGTGGGAATGAGAGTGGGGGTGGAGGGCCAGTATGCAAATGCAGACCCTCATTAAACACCACCAACCCCACACAACATTATCTGCGGCTCCGCAGATTGTTTGTGTGCATTAACGAGGTGGAACCGTGTCGGCTAACTAATGACAGTGTAATGATCCCGGCGTTTATGATACAGTCATCACATGGCTTGACACGACCATGTTTGATGAATTAGGGGAGCTTCTGCCTCCTTTAACCTCTTGTGAACTTCAGGTTCCTCCTTCTTGACTTCGACCCCGTTTGGAAACTCAGAAGTCATTAAGGATTTTAATTTGAAATTGATGACGGCAAACAACTTATCACACCAACTTCTGAGTCAAAAACTTTGTACATCGGGTTTTTTATAATACGCCATGCAATAGACATTTGGAGTGTTAGAAATCACAATCATACATTTATTATCTGCCTTTGGCGTAAATCATTACTGTCCACTGTCGTGAAAAGTGGGTGATCGTGTAATCACTTGTGTCTGTGATCGTGTAAATATGTGCCTCTCTGTTAGCTAAATAGCTCATGAACCACTTAAAAAAAATTGATTGAAACTCTTGGATAGTAATCACTGGAAGTACATCTACAACTGATTAACTTTTGGTGTCAATCCAATTCAAAATCGTCACCACAGCTAATAAAATTGAGCAAACTCAAAACATGGCTTTAACTCAGTCAATTTTGCAGATATTGAGCTAAAATGTGATGTCACACAAGCTGAGTGTCATCGCCAATACGTGCTGTTAGTGCTAACAGATCACACAAGATTTTTTGTTTTAAAACCTTGGCATTAGCTGTTGGAATCAATCCTTTTCTATCTGTTAAAATATCTCATGACCCAGACAACGGATTTCAATGAAACCCCCAGAAGGTAACCAATGGATATACACCTTTAACTGATTCAAATCTGGATTTCCTACTGACGACGGCCGACACAGCTAACCTTAGCAAACACAAAAATGTCGATTTTACAGGCGGTGAGCTAACATTTGGTGTGGTATTAGCTGTGAGTCACTCACATCAAATACTCTGAGTGCTCATCCATGAGTTTTGTTTTAAAACTGTGGCACCCACAGTGGTGGGTGACATGCATTCTTTTAGAAACAGTTTTCTTTTTAATGCATTTAATTCAATATCCAATGCAGATTTGTCTCGCCGGCTCCGCTCTGCTGTAGCAATTTTGCAGAAATGACCACGCAAGTCTCTGCAGCAGTTTTATTTTTGTTCCATCAAACTTTCCTGTGATGTTGGGATACAGTTCTCTGGGGATTTGTCATGAACCCAATTCGGTGCAGAGATGTTTATCTTTATGGCTCTTGCAAGAATGAGGAGATTAACCCCATAACTAGCAGACATCTTCGAGCTGATCTGAGCATCATTAGTCCACATTAATAACCCATGGAAGTGCAAATGGGCTTTTTTTATCATCTTAATTACATGACATCTGAGCTCTCTATCTAAAGCTGACTCTTTAAAGATGAGGCGAGCTCTGTGACTTCGAGGTACTTGTTTTTTGTCTTCTGAAAAAAAAAAAAAAAGAGAATTAAAGTTGTGTGCGCGTACACACACATGCCAGCCGTCTAAACTAAAAGAGGATGCCACTGCCCATTAGAGAGATGGATTGACAGGGGTGCAGAATAAATCTTTGTGGCACGGAGTCAGAAATATAAATAGAGCAACCTAAGACAGATTTGTCTCTGGTGTTGATGAAGTTACCTTTGGGGGTTAGAGCTCTACCTTTTTAGTAATGAGGACAAGCACAAACAGTTTGGTCTCCTAATGAGAAATGATGCGTTTTGGAGGTATGAAACAAAAAGGCCACAGAATAAAAAGCTTATTTTAGAATTTTCTGCTGTGATTCTCAACAAAAGTAAAAAAAAAAAAAAAGAGAGAACAAAACAACAAAAAAAGCAGGAATGAAAGAATTAGCCCCATCTGGTGGCTTTGATGCACAATCTGCTCTTATATGAATGAGAAGAAGGCAGAATATTAATTACAGTTAATTACAGTAACTGAGTAACATAACACCTTTTGACAATCCCCCACTCCCCCACTCCCCCCAGCTGGAAAAAAAAAAAAAATAGTAAAGCCCAACCGTTCCTTGAAGGCATGCACATGGAGTGTTAATTCAAGATGGCCGCCCTGGGTTTCCTCCACAGTCACGTCTCGCGAGGCAGTAAGAGTTAACACTCAGACTTAGTGTTGAGGATGACTCTCATCCACTACCACACCAGCTTGACCTCGTTATCTGTAATTTTAAGGACGTTATCGCCATTTATGTTTCGTCAAAAGGCTGATTGCCTGTGGCAGCCATCTTGAATCGGGTTGACTCCAAATGTCAGTCAGCTGCAGACGTACATCCAGTGATTACTTTGTGAAAATTTCATTAAACTTCCGGCGTTGACTCTAATTTCATGTCAAAGTTTGGAGCAAAACTGTTGCACACAGGATAGTGCTCAGAGAATGTGTTGAGGATGGCTTTCAGCTACTACCACACCAAATGTTAGCCTAAAATCCATATATTTCAGTGAGCTATAGCCAATTTTGTAGTGGCTCGTTTTGATTAGCTGTGGCATCCATCTTGAATTGGTTTGACTCCAAATACTGATCGGTTTTAGATGCACACACAATGATTCCTTTGTGAAAGTTTCAATTAAATTTGCGTTGTGGGTCATGAGACATTTTGCTAACAGACGAACAGAAGTCGACGTCAACTGTTAAAGCAAAAGCTTTCGGAAAAGAACTCGCCTAACGTGTGGCGCTCAGAGTCAGTATCGTGAATGAGCCTCAGGCACAAACACACCAAATTTGACCTCAACATCTGTAAAATTAGCAGAGTTCCAGCCATTTTTGGGTTTTGTAATGTCAGTCGGCTGTGGCGACCGTCTTCAGCTGAGTGGATTCCAAAAGCTAATCAGCTGCAGACGTTCATCCAGTAATTGCTTTTTGACAGTTCCATTTAAATCTGTCCACCATAGTTCATGAGGTATTCTGCCAACTGTTCAGACAAACAAAACACACACACACACACACACATAGACAGACAGGGGCGAAACATCATGGCTCTGCCTTCACATACGACCAGGAGCAAGAAAACACGCCATTTAATGCAAAAGAATATTTTAATTAGATCAATAAATGAGAGTAAAACCAGATAGGCGGGGGAGGGGGATGAACGCTCTATTACCCATTTTATCATCAAAGTGAGCTGAGTGCTAATTATGCTGTAGCACCCAGTCAGAACCCACATGAGACTGATAGCAGCCCAGGGTTTTAGTGATTGCACTCACTGACTCCCCTCTCTGCCGTCTCATTGGACAGGCCGGACCGCAGGTATTCATGAAATAATAGGATGCACGATAACAAAACAGCACTAAGACGATAGTGCAATAAGCTTGTTTATTTTTTTATTATTATTATTTTCATTGTTTTTTTTTTTTTTTTTTTCTTCATCTGCTTTTGTTCTGTTTTTAACCCAAGTTTGAGAACTGGCATCCCATTAGACCTCTATTGCTAATCAATGTGAGGCATTATAGGTTGTATAAATCACACTCTGACACCTGCTGTATGGGTCGTTAACAGAGAAGTCACCAGGGAGGAATAAAGAGAACAAACATGCAGACAAACTGAACAGAGATGTCTCAACCCCAAGCCGAGGCGCTCGTAGCAGAACATTAACGGGGCAAAGATGAAAATTTTCATCTGAACGGGGGAAGCCGAACGCCAAACACTGAAATAAACAAATATTGGTTTTGCGCCTATATAAAAAAAACACACACACACGCTCGGAATCCGTTTGCTTTTTAATAATGCTATATAATCCCGGGTAAAATAATTATTCGCGATTCGCCGAACAACCACAGACCACCAGAGGTGTTTCTCAAAAATTAGAAGGCAAACAGAGAGAGGTTCCTGTGATTTTTTTTTTTTTTTCTTTAATTGAGGATCCCTGAAAAGGCGTGCAGGAAAGTGCACACGCAGGCATTTGTAACCTGAGTGTGGTACAGAGGGGGACCATCTGAAGACTTGCAGGCCCCTTTGATGTCTTCTGAATATCGGCGTAATGCATGTGTAATTAATAAGCCATTTGCATATGATGAACTAGGGCACTTAGTCAATGTTCTCGGGATACAAATACCTGAGGAAAACAATAACAACTGAGAACATTAAAAAAAGGGATTCTTCGTGAAAAAAAGACAAATCTATGGCCCACTTTGGATTAGAAGTACATTAGCAGCTAATTATGTCCTAATTGCCAATATTTTAGCAGGTGTTTGTACTTAACCAGTGGTAATGCCCTCCTGGAACAAGCTCATCAGGGTTATTCTCAGGTGTATCCCTGCAGTCCTTTGTGGTTATGATGGGAGGAGATGGACTCTTGGTCAAAAACACTCAGAATAATGAGGCTGATAAAAGAAGACGGCAATGCCGCAACAACAACAACGGCAACGGCAAAGCAACATTGTTGATGGGAGGAATATTGACAGAAACAATGATAACTGCAAGAAAAGAGCAAAGGGCACAAAATAAAAATGAGAAGAAAAACAAAACAAATCATCCGGTGCCATGGATGACTGATTATAATTAAAGGCCTAGCATTCCTTGAAAGAATGCATGTCACCCGCTGCTTTCATGCCAGAGTTTTACATCATGTTATGTTGTGTGACATGTCAATGATCAGAGTCTGTGCTGTCAATGACTCTCAGCTACTACCACATCAAATTTCAGCTCCATACCTATAAAAGTGATTGAGTTATAGGTATTTTTGTGTTGACTAATGCTGATTAGCTGTGGTGGCCTTTTTGAATTGGTTTGATTCCAAAAGTTAATAAGTTGTAGATGTACATCCAATGATTAGAATCAGAAGGTTTCATTCAATTTCGTGTGGTAGTTCGTGAGCTATTTTGCTAACAGACAACAGGGTTGACTCTAACACTTAATGGCAAAGCTGAGAGTCATTCACAACAAATGCTTTTATCATTTGTTGTGAATGACTCTCCGCCACGAACACACCAAACCTTAGCACAATATCTGTAAAACTGACTTAATTATAGCTATTTTTATGTTTCCTAAAATCACTTGGCTATAGTGGAAATCTTAAATTGAATGGCTCCAAAAGTTAATCACTTGTAGAGGCCCATCTAGTTATTACATATTGAGGGTTTTATTAAAATTCGTCCAGTGATTCATGAGATATTTTACTAACAGACAGACAGGGTTGACTCAATTTAGTTAAAGTTAAAATTTTAAACAAAGCACTTATATAATTTATTAGTACTTTTATATTACATTGTGTATCACTCTCAGCTACTACCACACCAAATCTTAGGTCGACATCTGTAAAACTGACCGAATCATAGCAATCTTTGTGCTTTTAAAAGTCAGTTGGCTGTGGCAGCCATTTTGAATTGGGTTGACTCCAAATGTTAATCACTTGTAGAGGTACATTCGATGATTATGTTCTGCAAGTTCCTTTAAAATTTGTCCGGTGGGTCATGAGATATTTCGCTAACACACACTCACAACCGGACAAGGGCAAAAACATTATCGCCTGCCTTTTGGGGGGCGTTTGATAAACATCATCGCCTGCTTCTAAACTGTTACTTGTGCTGGGAATTCATCACTAGAAGCACCTAGTTTTTTTTAAATAAATGAGTGATTAATGTTTTGGGCAAATATTTTCAGAGCTATCCAAACCTCCAGGAGGTAGAACAATCCTATCAAATCAAACAGCAAGTGTAACCCGGCGCTTGATTAAATATTGAGTTTAGGAGTTTCAGGTGTCGTTTTTTTCCCATCGGCCTGCTGGCATTTGGCAGCCAGGGAGAATCAAACTCCTATAGGTCCCTGGAGTTGGTCCACTCTGCAGGAGAGCTGAGTCAGCGGGCCGAGTGCGCTGCAGGAGTGTCACAGAGGCAGAGGAAACGAAGCAACAAACGTGCATCGCATGGCCACGGCGCACGCGTCCCAGCTCATGAGGTCAATATAAGGGATGCCGTGGAAAAGAGAGCTGAGTCATGCCCATGGTCCGTTTCCTATTTATAATTCGCTTTGAGTTTGAGCTGTCTGAAGAGCAAATCTAAAGTTTGTTCGACGCGTCGCTGAGGATATTAGTTTGTGACAAAATGTTTGAAGGATAACAAAAAAAAAAAAAAACGACCGGGGCCGCTTTGAGTTCACTGGGTCTAAATGGTCTTGTGCACGTGGCGTCTTCCTTCACCGTTTTGTAGACGCATATGGTGAGTAAGCAAACATTTACTCAACGCTGTGGATTACTGTTGTCATCAAACGTGTCTGCACGGCTCTGAGGAGATATTCACTTTTTTTTTTAAAACGCTGGTATTTAGTTCCGACAAAGCTGGGTAAAATGTAAATTACAAACAGAAAGCAATGATTTGCAAATCTCATAAACCCACTCACTGCGGAACTCGGTAAACATGTAAAAAGTAAGGTAATTCTGAGTTGGATGGCAGCACTGCATATACTGCATATACTTCTCTATACTTTCCGGATGCATAAGCTGCTCGTGCCATGGACACTAATGTGCCCCACACCGTCAGAGAGGCAGGCTTTTGAAGTCTACGCTGATAACAGGCTGTAATTTAAGGGTGTAGTGAGAAGCTCTGCCATCCGGGAGGGATTCAGAGTAGAGCCGCTGCTCCTCCACGCCGAGAGGAGCCAGTTGAGGTGGCTCAGGCACTTGGCTAGGATGCCTCCCTGGTGAGGTGTTCCGGGCACGTCCCACCGGGAGGAGGCTCAGAGGAAGACCCGGGACACGCTGGAGGGGGACTATGTTTCTCGGCTGGCCTGGGAACGCCTTGGGATTCCCCCGGAGGAGGTGGCCCAAGTGGCTGGGGAGAGGGAAGTCTGGGTCTCCCTGCTTAGGCTGCTGCCCCCGCGACCCATCCCCGGATAAGTGAAAGAAGATGGATGGATGAACAACACCCCAAGTTTTTCAGAATCTGGGTTGTAGATGTGTAAAGGCTGTTATACGCAGTGGACCAGTAACCTCACACTTCTTCCATGTGCCGTACAGGGTGACCAGAGCCACACTAACCAACTGTGGAACAAATAGTGTGTTTGTTTCGGACGCTGTTATTAAAGCTAAGAAGTAGCTGGACACAATGTGTAACTCAAAAAGTAAACAGATTCAAACCCCATTTGATGATACGATCCCCTTCGGCTGTCTCTGTCTGAAAATGTCAAGAAAGTCAGATTATTGGAGCCTCTGGTCTTATGCTTTTGTTTGTGGGAGGCTTCATAGCCAGAGAACTTGGTTTATTTGATGGAGGAAAGTCAGGAAGGTCACTTCCAAGCAAACACACGAGAGGTGCTCACGTGCACTAATGTGCACACAGTTCACTCAGCTGCCATAACAAAGCAGAAGAACGTGGGCAAAGAGATTGTGATTTTGTGGTTAGGTTAAAAATAAAAAACTATAACACTGCTTCACCTTTTCAGTTGATGTTTTTCTGCTTTGATAGTGTTAAAATTTCACACATATGGAACATTCAAACGTTGGTTTACATTTTTTTCCTAATAGATAAAGGCACAGATATTGTTAGCTATGTGAGAGCTCAGTATCTGGAAAACTGAACTAGTTAAAGCCATTTTAAATCGGGCTGCCTCCAGAAGTTCATCCGTTGTAGATGTATATTCAATGTCTGTTTTCTGAAAGTTTCAATAAAAATTGTCAAGTGAGATATTTTGATAAAAGACAGATATGAACTTGAAGCATCTTTGTAGTCTTTCCTAAACGACTGACTCAACAACAATGTAAATTTGCCACTTACAGAATTGCCACTTCAGTGGGAGGACGGTATCAGTTTTATTAGTTAGTCTTGTGTTTGTTCTTCCAAATCTGACATTTCAGAGTGTATGAAAGTGGAAATCCTGCGTTTAGGTCTGACTGCAGTCACAGCCCTGTTTCGAGCCTTAAAAATGCAGATTTAGAGTTGAAAAATCCATAAATCCCTGTGTGTTGCTGACATCACCCCCAAACAATTACACGGACCCTTTACCTTGAGGTCCCACAAGTCTGAAATCCCTCCTTTTGATCGTTCCCAAACTCAATACCCAGAATTACATCAAAAATCAGCTCAACTCTTTCCTCCAAAATGATTTCTTCTGCTTCCCACATCTACCATTGCATTGTTCGACCTTGAGTGAGATGCTGTCAGGCGCTTTTTAGAACATAAGCGTTGCAGTTTCCCATAATCCACTGGGAGTGTTGAGGTGAGAGCTGTGGCCCACTAGCACTCTGAGTGGCTGGCAGCGGATCAAAAGCAAACGAGGATCCTGAGCTCATTCCAATTATAACAGCACACACTATCAACTACAAATACAAACAGCACATAAGTGATAGTGCTGGTGGCCTGGAGGATTGCTGCCAGAGAGAGCAGGCAGCATGCTAATCAGGATACCTCTTGCCATGGGCTATTTGGGGAATAGCCTCTCATCCCACCAATTCCCGCAAGCTTTAGCCAGGGAGACGAAAGAGAAGAAGGGGAGTGAATTCCCCGAGTGCACAATCCAAGGACAAAATATTCGAAAAACGGATCTTTATCTTTGCTCTTGGCCAATATCCATATTAATCACCAGAAAGGGGGAAAAGAGCACAAGTGTACCAAATAATACATGAGGAGATTTGTCAAATACGCAAAAGCTACAAGAATGACCAACTTCAACAACCGCCTTTTGTTCAGTCAAAATGTAAAACCGTGTTAAATTAAAGACCGTGCAATCCTTAAAGGAATGCATGTCGCCCTCTGCCTTTCATGACAGACTTCAGGGGAGTAGACTAACATCAGCAAGCTTTGAGAATAATGAATGAATGACTCCCAGCTACTACCACGTCAGATTTAGCTCATTTTATATGAAATTGACTGAGCTACAGCCATTTTTTCATGTCGGCTATTGTTGATTAGCGGTGGCCGACATCTTGAATTGGATTGACTCCAAAATTTAATCAGATATGATTATTGCTTTCTGAAGGTTTCACTATTCAGCTCATGAGCTATTTTGCTAACAGACAAACAGGATTGACTCCAACAATTAATGCCAAACTTTTAATCATCTAACAAGAATGACTCTCAGCTACTATCACATCAAATTTGAATACAAAATCTGTAAAATTGATTGAATTATAGCTATGTTGGAGTTTTCTAAGGTACGGTGGCTGTGGTGGTCATCTTGAATTAGATTGGCTCCAGGGGGCAATCAGCTGTCGAGGTATATTCAGTGATTATTTCTTGGAAGTTTCATTAAAATCTGCCCAGAGGTTCATGAGATATTTTGCTAACAGACAGAAAGCATTGACTCCAAATAACCAATGGCATATTTTAATCACATATCTTGCACAATCTCTTAGCACTCAAAGCACATGTTGTGGATCAGTCTAAGATGCTACCAAACCAAATTTTACTTCAACATGTGTTCAGTTAAATGAGTTACAGACATTTTTCTGCTTTTTAAGGTCAGTTGGCTGTGGTGGCCATCTTAAATTTGGTGGACTCCTAAAATGAATGGGTTGTAGGTGTACATCCAATGATTACTTCCTGCAGGTTTCAGTAAAATTTGCCAAGTGATTCAGGAGATATTTCGCCGAACACATGCACAGACACAGGCAAAAACATTATCACCCTCCTTTGATTGAGATGATTTGAATTTTCTTTAAATTTTATGTAAATGCCACACAGGCTCCTATAGGCTTCACAATACTGTTGTTATGCACTTTATATCATGGCTTAACCTTCACAAAAGTAGAGGGTGGAAAAACAAGACCCCCAGTCTTTTGCACATCACTTCACACTGTTTATTGCAATTAGTCTGATTATTCATAACAACATCTTCCCCAGCATCCCTTTGTAGTCGACCAATCCAAGAAAGTGATTTATAGATCCGGTCGCCTGCCGTGGGTGGGCGCAGGGAAGAAGTGAGATGTTTGGAGGTGTTCTGTGGCAACATGCAAACCGCCCCCTCCCTCCATCCACACACCGACAACCCCTCGGAGCTTGGCAACTCTCCAGAGCCTCGCAGGGGTGGCGGAGTACAGCGGGAGCCTGAGTGAGAAGCACACATTGTGCTCTGCGGGGCCCCACCAGCCCCGGCCCGAAGGCACAACTCTCAAGGACATGGAGAACTGGGGCAGAGAACTTCTGAGCTTCCCACTGTTAGGGCAGGCAGAGAGAAAAGGGAAAGTTTCCAAAAGTGTCTCTGTCTTTTGGTGTGTGTACAGCTTTGGAAATGTGCTGTTAGGAGAGATAATTCATTTCTCTTTTCACCAAACAGTAACTGCACAAATATTCCATGAATACAAAATGGAGCCGCATCGAAAAGTTAACTCGGGGAGGAATAAACACTAAAATTCAAACTCAAACTTTAAAACACCTAATTTCCAAACAAATGTTAAGATACATGAAATGTAAATAAAAACAGAATGCAATGATTTTCAATCAAAACGCACATTTCACAATGGAACATGGAAAACCTATCAAATGTTTCAACTAAGAAAATGTAGAATTCATTAAAAAAAGGTAATTTTGTTTTATTTTGGTGGTAACAGCACATCTCAAAATAGTTGGGACAGGGGCAACTAAAGGCTGTAAAAATGAGTGGTACAAATAATAAACAGCTGGAGGAGTGTTTTGCAACTAATTAGGTTAATTGGCAACAGGTCTGTAGAAGGACTGGGTCTAAATAAAGATGAGCAAAAGTTCACCAGTCTAAAAATATTGTTCCTCAACAAAAAAATCGAGAAGATTTTGAATATCCCCTCATCTATAGCCAGGGGTGGAAATTAAAAATTTTGTCCACCAACCATAGTGGCTGGTGGACAAATTGTTTTACCGGCCACTCAAATATTTTACCAGCCACTATTTTTTGTTGTGATAAAAAGTTATTTCATATGATGATGATGATGGAGGTGGGTGGAAGCAGTTGTGCTGCCATACAAGCTGAACAACACCTCTTTCTGGACACTGCATGGAAATAACTAGATTTTTCTTATTTTATTTTTTTATTTTAAACCATTAAAAGATGCATATCTGTACATAAAAAAATCAGATAAGTGAAATTCATTTTTTTTGGAGTGTTTTTGAAGTATATATTTTTGTGCTTTTGTAAGTTTTTGTATGTAAGTTGTAATGTTTTTCAGACACTTGCTGCTTTTAATGCATAGATCTATTTGTGCTACCCGCTTATATTTAACAGGTAGGATATTCTGATGAAGGAAGTGATTTTTGTGGTTTTAAAAAGGTTTTCGTAGTGGATATAAATTGTTCCAATGCTATGCTAAGCATAACTCCTAAGCTTCCACTTCAGTATCCGATGATATTTAACATTAACACGAACCGCTGTAGTTTTCGGTTTGTAAACATGACAGTAGCAGTTTTTGTCGGGAAGCACCGACCGTTAGACATTGCTGTTTAGCTGTGCTACTGTAGGACAATCTGACGAGGAAGCACAGATCGTCAGAACACTGGCCGTAGGTGCGAACACACATGACGTCATTGATTTAGTTAAAAAAAAACGTTGTTTAACTTTCGGTTCTTCCCTCGACTACTCTTGAAAAACAGAAAACAAAATAGCTTCTCATCACAACACCTAATTGGTGTTAGACTGCCTGTAATCTGTAGTGGATCGAGTGCATCATATGGGTTTGAAGTGAACTGTTGTAATATTTTTATTATTCAGGCGGTTTTCTCAGCCTGAAGTGGTATTTCGCTTTTATCTAAATACCATTCGGGTTGAATGTTATTTAGATCATTAATTCATCATCATGGACAACAAGTCCTGTAAATTTGGAGACATTTGTTCTTTTTTTTGCAAAAGTTACCAGGGGGAACCAAATATTTCAGCCGTCTGAAATAATCGGTTCCCCCTCTAAAACACGGGACAAAAATAATTTACCAAAAAGTCCTTAACTGTGTTTATTCCTCTCATCATGGACAACAAGTCCTGTGAATTTGGAGACATTTGTTCTTTTTTTGCAAAAGTTACCAGGGGGGAACCAAATATTTCAGCCGTCTGAAATAATCTGTTACCGCTCTAAAACTATAGGACAAAAAAATTGTCTATTATGTCTATTATAGACATCACTTTATTGTTTGTCGTGCCAGATGAAGCTGTATGTAAACATCCAGAAACACCACCATCTTCTCTGGACCAAAGCTCATTTAAAATGCACTGAGGCAAAGTCCTGTCCCGTGGTCAGACGATTCAAAATTTACACTCTTTTAAGAAACCACAAACACAATGTCCTCTGTACTAAAGCGGAGTGGGTCCATCCAGCTTATTATCAGCGCACAGTTGAAAAAATCTGCCTCTCTGATGGTATGGGTGTGCATTAGAGCATGGGCAGCTTATACATCTGGAAAGGCACCATACATGCAGGAAACTGTATACAACTTTTAGAACAACATTTGCTCCCAACCAGACATCTTTTTTTTCAGGAAAGGCCTTTCATCTTCCAGCAAGACAACGCTAAAACTCGTACTGTATCCATTACAGCAGGAGGGCTTCATAACAGAAGAGATCAGGAGCTGAACTGACCTGCCTGCAGTCCAGACCTCTCACCAACTGCAAACATTTTATCATGAAACAAACAAAAAAAATCCAACAAAAAAGGCTCAGGACTGTGGAACAGCTAGAGTCCTACATCAGACAAGAATGGGACAACATTCCCTCCAAAAACGCCGGCAGCTGCTCCCATCGTGACATTTACAGACAGTTGTTGAAAGAGGAGAGGATGCTTCACAGAGGTAAACATGGCCCTGTCCTAACATTCTGGAGATCTGTCGCTGCCATCAAAATCAAAATCACCTGGTTTTTTTTTCAACCCCTTAAAACGACACATTTCTTAGTTTAAACATTTAATATGTTTACTGTGTTTTGTTGTAAGTAAAACATGTGTTTAAGAGATTTGCAGATCACTGTGTTCAGTTTTTATTAGCATTTTGTACAATGTCCCAACTTTTTGGGAATTAGGGTTTTATGTTAGAATAAAAGATTAGGCCAGTGTGACAAGTCCTACTGACGGACTGGAACAAAGGTGAAATGATTAGAGCAGAGTTGTGAATAGCACTAATTTACAAGTTTGAGTGTTTCTGTGCTTTTTTTGTATGTAAAAATCTGACCTGACCCCTACGCTAAATGTACTTAACGCTTGTATGCGACCCCAGTGGAAAAAAAAAAAATCAATGGCATAATTAGCCTCATGGTGTACATCAAGTGTAATTCTAACTTTTGCACAAAAGATCTAATCTGGAAATCTGACACTGCTTGTTGGTGAACTAATTGTTTTAATATTCCAAATAATACCATAAATCAGTGAGCGATGTCTCGAGGTGCGCTTTAGAAAAAGAACTCCACAATAATCAGAAGTTCTATGTTTCTGTGCAGCATGATCACAAATAGTGTAGCTTCGGTTTGTTTTTAAATAGAAACAAGTAGAAAAATATACAGTTTTTGGCTCTGCTGGAAGAAGCAGTCGCAGCAGCAAGCCTTTCTTTCACTGTCCTTCCTGTCAGGGGTTCAGCTTTACTGTGGGCCAGCCCCCACTCCCTCCACATCAGAGGAAAGGAACCACACTGATCTGAGATGGAGTACCCCCAACCAAACCTTACAACATCGACCCACGCCACCATCCTGGGCTTCTAATGGAAGTCCTGGGCATCCAGACGCCTCCCCTGCTCCGACACGGGCGTCAAGTAGCGCTCCACTCATCACTGGAAGCAGCAGGCCTCCCAGCTCTCCTTTTCTCTCCTCGGGGCAGGCCTTTTTCGGAACATTGCAGGCAGATGTGTCCAGATGAGCACGTTCTAATTTGCAGGCCCAGGTTAATGCTCTGCCAGAAGTCCCGGAGATCAATAGCTTTATTTCCCTAAAATACAGGCGCGGCGAGAAGCAGTTAACGGGGAGCTTTTAATACCGCCACAGTTCCAGCGATGACTGGGTTGTATTGATTGTGCCCATGTGGAACTACGTGCACCTTCTGGGGAAGGATCTATTTGTGTCACCCTGGGCTGGGATGGGGGCTCCACTGAAGGAGTAGAGAGCTCAGCCAATGGAGGATGCCAAAAACATCAAAACAGCCATGTTTACAGATTACCCAAAGGGAAAGCAAATTACAGCAATTATGCAGGCTGTGGGAATACTGATATCAGCATACCTGCTATTTTACCCAGAGACTACTTTTTTGAGCCTAGAACACAGACAAAACAGCGCACTCAATTTGATTTGATGGCTAAACCCTCGACAAACGATTTAAAACGAAGCACCTCACATCAAATGCATGCAAAACAATGGCTTTCTGGGGGATCAATCTGTTTGTGTTATTCAGGTGCAAAAAAAAAAGAAAAAAAAGTCACTTGTTGGTTTGAAAGCAACTACGTTTCGTAGTTTTTGTTCAAACAATGTAAATAATTATCAAACGCCGCAGATTTCTCTCCCAGAAACCAAACGCAGGCTTGCAGCATTTAGCCGGTGCAGACAACATGCATACAGAGGAGCCTTATCCAAAATCAAGAGCCTTTGTTTGCAGCTGTCGTGACATATTCATGACTTGGGCCATAATAGTCAGATTCCTGATATATCCCCCGGGGAGTGCAGAGAGAATGGTGTCACATCCAATTACTGCAGCACACTGTAGAGGTAAATCAAAACTCGTGCCGTGAACTGTGGAATCTAAGGTGCAAGCACACACACCCACACACACACACACACACACACACACAAATACAGGCTGAGCAAAGCAAGACTACAGTTATATGAAAATTAATATGATATCGGAAAACACATTCTCCCGGTAACTTGGAGGTCATATATGGATTATCCGGAGAAATGGAAAAGGCTGGAGGCTGCTGCATGCCTTCTCCTCAAAACATTAATTGACATCCAAGAAGATCTAGGAGGGAAGCAGACGGCGCTTACACAAGAATTTACAATCATAGATTTGTTTGTCCGTGTGCAGAAATTGAAATTGCAGATGAGGATGCGGATGTGCCCGCCCTTATTGGTCGAGGAACAATTGGGTCACAATGTTCTCCCAAACCTTCTGCTGAGCATCAATAAGATGCTTTTCCGCAAAGCAAAACGGATGCCTTTGTCTTATCCTCCACGCTGGTCCTTGGGAAGCATGGCAGGTTTTCTTTTCTTTTTTTTTTTTTCTTCTTCTTCTTTTTTTGGTTTGAGGGCATCTCGGCAGTGCACAGCCCCGTTTCACCCTGGAGCGGTGCAAAGCTCCTGCCCAATAAAACAGGCTGCATCCCCAGGGCCCCTCCCTCAAGCCTCCAGTCAGCGCTTGTTTTTGCACCATTTATTTAGTGTGACACATCTCCAATTAAACTGTGGAGGCTGCTGCATTCCCCCCCATAACTACCTCTTATACCTCCCCATAGACTTTCTGTCACACGGAGAGTGTGAGTATGAAAGAGTGAAAAGGAGAGTTAGCCTGGGAGAGAGAGAGAAATCACATCTTGCCTGCCAGCTATGATCACAATGTCATTTTCTCCTCAGTGGTTAGGAGCCTCCGCTGAAAGGTACCCTGAATTATAATTATCAAAATATTGAACAAGATAATCATCCCCTTTAATGATGCTGCCACCTCACAGACACAAAACATGGATGGTTAAACTCACTCCTTGAAGCTTTTTTCACAAACGAAACCTCTTGTTTTGGGGAAAACATAACAAGATTTAGTCATTTTTGACAAACACATTTCCAAAAAGCCTGACCAAGCCATGTGTCCATCATTTGATTTAAAAAAAAAAAAAATTTTTTTGGAGGTAAGAGTCTCCTTGCCACCTCTTCATCCTCCCGCGTTGGCCTCAGACAGTCACAAGAGGAGTGACTTTGTCCGACCCCAATATCGTCTGCTGGAGCACAGCTGAGGGCAGCAGCTGCCAGGGAGGACTGGTGGGGGAGCGCCCCAAAACACCGGCTCTGCCAAAGCGCAGGGGCCGGGTGGGGGGGAGCCCCAGTGGCAGCTGGGAAGGGTGGGGCAGCCAGCTGTGGAGCAGCAGGGTGGTGTGTGTGTGTGTGGAGGGGGTGACTGGGTGGTGCCACTAAATCTTAGCAGGGATACACAAATGTGCACATCTGAAAATATAAACATCCGGGCATGGTGAAAAAGTTCACACTTTTTTTTATTTCCACCCGCCTCCCCTCGCCACTCCCCCTTGAAGCACTTCTATTTACGCTCGCCATCTGCACCGAGTCTTTGGCCCCTTTAACACCAAACACCACTCTCCTACCACGTGCTTCGGCCACACATCTGGCGCGCCATCTGTATCCGCCCCCCCACCCCGCTGCCCAAAGTGACAGGTAGTCCCTCTCCCTCTCTGGAGGGAGCAGGAGAAGGGAAGAGGGACACGGAAGGTAATTTTGGGTGTAAATGTGCTCTGGCCCTCTCTGGATGCATCTGGACAGAGCAGACATGCCGCTGAGCAGGGCAGGGTCATTATCAGCTGGAAACTCGCTGCCAGATAGCAGATGAAGACAAAACAATTATATCATACTGTCACATCGTGACGGCACCAATAGGGCACATCTTGTTTATGATATCGCCAGGAAGAGCACTTCCACAAAGAAACCGCAGTCAAATGACATAAATTACACACAGAAATATATTAAAGATTCTTCCGTTTTATTATAATGTACAGTTTACATTGCCAAGACACAAACGTGACCTCCACTTGGATGTGTTGCAGAAAGAAAAAAAAAAAAAATTAAAATTAAAAAATTAAAACAGCCATATAAACAATAGAGGACACCGTAATTCCTCGTCTTTATGCTGCTGTACACGTGGGATCAATAAAATATGCACCATGATACAGATATCAAGCCAGTGATATAAAACTGCACAACCAATCTTTACTGTGAAATCATGGAATCCATTTCAAAAACAATATTTTCACATCTTATGTTACATATTTGACAGTAACAATATTTACTTTTCACACACAACACTACTTGAATGACATCAACTTAGACGTTTATTCAAAAAGGAGACGAGATTCCAGCATTGTTAACTAGCTATCTAACACTGCTGACTAAAATAATAATCATAATAATTAAAAAAAAGGATTTGTAAAAAAATATAACGCGTTAGATCGTTCTCGTTCACCACGTTGCAGTCGATGGACAGGTCAGCGGTGCTTCAGGAAAGGAAAGTGGGGTGTGGGGGGCTCAAGAGGACATTTCTTCACAATCTGCAGTGGCATCTGCTACATTATTACCTCTCTGAGCTCAACTGCTAAATGAAGGCCTTATTTTCTCAGGTGCTGTGGCGAAATAAAAAGAAAGAACAACAAATCTGAACGGCAGAGTTTTATGGGTTTTCACGCGATCAACACTTCCAAGCGCCTGATATGCTGTTCACGCCTATTCTTTAAAAAAAAAAAAACTAATCTGCGAGTAACAGATAATTCCTTCTTTTTCATATTTCTACAAAACCCATGCCACTGACATAGCAGGTCTAAATTATTAGTCATACAATTTAACTTAAAAAACCCCAAAACAAGCTGGATGGGATTCATTGTCATTAAAGAGCATAAAAACAACAAAAAGAATAGACATTCACCTTTTGAAATAAACAACACAGCTTTTAGTACTAGTTTTCAATGTCTTATACAAAGTCAGCTTGATCTAAAAAGCACAAAATATATATTTTACATCACATACATCAAGACATGTACCATGGTCTAACTGGAAGTTCACCCGGTGAGTTTGCATCGTTTCATCTTTAAAGTCCTGACATTAAGTCCCTACTGCTGGCATTATTGCTTCTCATGATCGGGGAGCTGAAGAATACAGGAATAATGCACCGCTGTTGATTAAAACTTTACATTTGACTCAACTTGAATCGAAAATTTTGTCAGCCCGTTCCACAATCTGCAATGCTAAAAGGATAAGGCAGTTCCATTTTTTTTTTTTTTTTTTAAGGCATTGCTGCTTTGAAACATACTGGAGCAAAATAAAGTCGTGGACTTCTTGACCTTTTCATGTCAATGTGCATGATAAAAAAGGGATACATTTTTATAGGCAAGGATAAAAGCCTCAAAAAGGTGGAAAATGTATCTTGTTTTTTTTTGTGTGTGTTGGGAGTCCAAGAGAATCTGAGCTGAAACCATCATTAAGGTCTGCTTAGCAGTTGACCAGAGGTCAAAGCACAGAGAGATCAGAGCAGAGCTGTGAAGGTAGCTGTGACCATTTCTCATTGCTGGTAATTTCCATACTGGCCCTGCAGAGTGAGATGTGACAGACAAATGTTACTGACCTTCTCACAAACACAAAGCAAAAAGCATGTGTTCACAAATCTTAACACGGTGCAAAAAAAAAAAAAGAAAAAAAAAAGATAAAAAAGAAAAAAGAAAAAAAAAGAAAAAAAAAATCCTCTGGTTTCAACAATATCATACAGCAAACCATGATTTATGGCTGCATTGGCTGGTGTTGACCAGCAGGTGGCAGCATGGCCTCATAAACAAAACTAAATTCTAATTTAATACATCAGGTTTCAACAGCAGCACAGCTGAGGAAAATATTTCTCATCAAGTAGTGGACACTACTTTAAAAAAACAAAACAAAAAAAAACAACAAAAACAAGAGAAATTCAGTGTAAGAACAGTTCTACTGATCGCATTCCTAAACAGGGGTCGAAACATGCGTTTGCCATTAATGAAAATTGTAATAATGACAATTTTAGTAACCAAGATTCGACATTTCGATATATGCAACAGATACATTTATTATTAGGGGTGTAACAGTACACACTACTTATGGTTTGCCATGTTTTATATATTTACAGTTTGGCCCATTAAATAAAAAAGACAAATGACAACTGATTCCTTAAAAAGAAAATAGTAAATTGCTTAATTTCATGATGGTTATGAATTTTTCAGCTAAAACACTAAAATTCTGAAAGTATAAAAATCACATACAGGTAAGGTTTACTGGAGATTGATTGACTGGTTTATTTTCACATCCACACCGTTGGTTGTCAGGAGCAACAACAAAACTTTGACTTGTGGACAAACTTTAAAGAAAATAACAAATTAAGAGTTGTCTCTTCACAAAGGTTGGTTAATAAGCTCCATCTGAGCCGTGTTGAGCAGATGGTGTGGATGGTGTTTTTTTGATCAAACCTAACATGTCAGTAAGCCCATTTCACATATCTGAATACACTGGCAGTGCCACGAAAGCCTTGAGTTATGACACAAAAACTACTGATTGTGCAAATATGTTGGTCTAATCAGTGATTTGTTCATAAGGCAGAGTAAAACTAAATCAATCTTCTGAAAATAAAGACTTTTTTACGACCATCACATATACTATCACACCCCTATGAAATACTTGATCTTATAGAGATGCTTCGGATCTTTTGAAGTGGGGTTTTGGGGAAAGGTAAAGAATATCTTACCTGCTGTAGATGGCTCCCTAACGACCTCTGTTAGAAGAAACCGAGTTTAATTCTGTTCAAACTGATGACACAAGCAGGGCTAAGACCAAAGTGGATTGCTGCCTTATTAAAACTCCAATGGCAAATATTTTATAGCAGTTCGTGCAAACTGTATATTATGAACATTTACATCGACATCTATACAGTTTTTCCTGGAGAAATATTACAATATGGCTGCCAAAAGTGTTACAGCTAGCGGCAGCTGCTATTATTTGATTTGCAAACAACTGTGTAAAACAAAACTGGCAGTAAAGTGAAAGTTTGTAGAGCAGCGTTTGCACGAATTACTATGAAATCTTTGGGACTGGAGTAGGTTGTTCAAAAAGTCATCTACGACTGGTAAGATACTAACTGTTCATAATCGTTTTGAAAAGAACTACACTTCAAAAAGATTCAAAGTATCATTTTAAGTACAACACTTGTGGAAAAGATGCCGCGAACTGAGAAGATTTAGTTCAAAGCTTTTGCCGTCTCACTGCACACAAGGCATGCTGGATTTTTGGACCTCATTACTTACAGTTCGACCCCTGGTTAAAAACAAAAATAAAGAGTAAAGAAGGAAAGAAAAAAAAAAAACTAAAGAAAAGACTGAAGAGGATAGAGGAGAAGCAGAGGAAAAACATAACAAATGCAAATTAAGGCTAGGTGGTCAAGTGTCTAGATTTGACGTTGAGGTCTTCACAGCAACCATTACCTTTGCTTCTTACAGAGCTAGTCAGGGGTTCAAATCCCCTCTTCTTTATTTCCTCATGTGCCCCTAAATGTTCAAAGATAAAGATATCAAAGTGTAGCTGTGGTCCCCACAAAAGACCACAGGAAATACAGGCCAGCAAATTGATCTCCCTTTTAAAAACAATGGAGCAGTCTGCATCACGTTTAAAGGGAGAATATGCTACAAAGTCCACTGAAACAGCGTACCACATAAGCCAGACTAAACAAGCAAGACTGAGGTTAACAGGGTTTTTGGGAAGAACAAATGTAACTACCCAACAGCATGCACGACACACTACCCGTTTATGTTTTTGCCTTCTAACTTTACTGGCATCAATTTCTGAAGCATCCAGGATATGCAACTTACTCTGAAAGTAAAATTAATAAGGAAATAACTCAGTCTGATGTCGAGTCCCTGGGACGGTCCAATGCTGCAGTCATACTCACCTGGTCGTAACCATAAGGGCGCTGCTGCTGGCCCTGTGGGGGTCCAGGCTGAGGAGGACGATAGCCCCCATACTGCTGCCCCTGCCCCTGCGGATAGTTAGGGTACTGTCCCGGGGCACTCTGGGAAGGACCTAAAATAATAATGAGGACCAAGTTTAAAATAATGCACTCGACCTTCCTGAGTGAACCGAAAAAAATAATTTCAATATTCAGTCCCAAGCAACAAATGTAGTTTAAAAAGTGCATCCATAAACCAGACCGGTGATATTAAAACACCTGCTTGCAGGAAATAAAAAGATAAACCCTGGGATTTGTGGAGCTGAATTGTCTCCGTGCACAGAAACTCAAAAACTCCTGCTGGTCACTTCATATTTAATTCAGTTTTTCCAACAAATTTAATCATGAAGCTCAAAATGGACATTTCTAATCTGCCCCAAACGTTTTTCAAACAATATTCAAGCCCAACACAGCCTCAGTGAAAGTTCTGCTCATTAACCACCCTGCGTTATTCAGAGAACTCTGCTAACTCTTAATTTCACTAAACTGTAACAAAAAGCTGACGGATGGCAAGAACAGATGAGCAGACGAGTCGGATCGATTTGTTAAGGCAGCTCGGACTCAGAAGTGACTGAGAACAAAAACGGATCAAGCTGGCAGAAGTTTCCGAAACGGAAGGAGACATCAAGGAGATTCGGTGGGTCTTCATTAGAGAAGCAAGCTTCGTTACGAAAAAAATAAAAATCATCTCTCCTGTACTCCGAAACTATCTTTGCAGCCGCTGTGAAGGACCGAGGGTTGAAGTCAAATGAGGCCCACGCAGCATCGTTAGGCGCTCGTAATGCCTTGTGCTGTTGCGTGTAACCTTGTGGGGGCCTTAGAGAACAGGCGTGCGTATGTGCCAGATGGATCTCACCTCACAGCCTCTGCCTTTCCACTAGCTCATTACCGACATGAGCTCTGGCTCGGATAGCAGGGGAGTGGACAGTTCCAGAGAAAAATGAGGAAGAAAACCACCCAAGAACTAAACTTATATTTTAAAACTTTCGTTGCATTAAAATATCCCTGCATTGGTGCTGATGTGAACATCTTGATGCTAGCCCAATGAGTAAGATGGAGTCAACCCACAAACCAGGCACTGGACAGCTCTGGGTTTAATCTACTAAAAATATTTACCGTTTCGGAGGTTAATAACGTGGATTACTCTCCAGCTTTCTACACATAACTAAATGAGCTGCAAAGAAAATTAATACTTCTATTTTAATATGATAAAGTTACAACCAGCAGTGAGAGAAGGGCGACAGCTGTTAACATTATAAAACAGGAGCGTTGCAGTAAAGGTTAAGATACATTTAAACGGACACTGTAGATGAAGCCAAGTTTTGATTAAAGGACATTTTTGTGAGGTGGACAAAGACGAGATTGGAAAAAAAATAAATCAAGTTACAGCAACTCTTCCCCAGAGCCTCCATCTCCAAACATTAAGTATTCCTTTAAAAAGTTAGCCAAGAGAGCCGACGGTGCCTCCTACAGGACGCAGATGTTCTCCTTTTTTTTTTTTTTTCTTGGAGAAATCGTAACTCACCATAACCTTGTTGCTGTGGTGGGTAACCTTGTTGACCTGGGTACTGTTGCTGTGGGGGGTAGCCCTGCTGCTGCGGCGGGCCTTGCTGGTACGGTTCCTGTTGTTGGGCATACTGCGCATTACCTACAGAGAGCAGCAGCAGGCGTTGTGAACATGTTGGTTACTAACAGCAATACAGACACAAGTGCCATCATTTTTTAAAAGTCTTACTATACTGATACATCAAATATGAAAGCTGTAAATGACACAATAGGCTAAGTCACTGTATAAAAGTAGAGGACAAATAACTATATTTGAATAAATAAATAACTATAAATCTAATATTTCTAGATTATTCTGAGTAAAGGGAGGCCCAACAGATTATAAACAGGCTTTTCAGAATGTACGTGTTTTGTTATCGAAATTGAATATTCGTGTTTGTTGAAAAAGAAGGAAAAAAAAAGATTTGTTTGAAAGTTTATAAAAAAGGGGAAAAGGGCAGTCAGTAGAAGAGAAAAACAAAACCACAAAAAAAGTACATGTTAACAAGATAAAGAAAAGGAGTTGTGTCATCCCGTACACAGTAAACTGAAACAAAACGATCAGCTAAAATGTTTGTTTTTAATCCCCAAAAATATAGTTTCTATATGACACTGATTGTTCGGAACTGGATCATTTGCTACACGTTGGTGGACACACTTACTGAAGTTGCAGACTGTGTACTTCAACTAAAGTAAAAAACAAAGTTGTACAATATGTAATTATATGCAAAAAATTATCATTTGACTTAAGTCACAACTTTGGAACGTTTGTTGCAATTAAAGCTCATTGTTCCAGAGTTTTGAAAATGTTGCGGGGCATGTAGAATGACCTACCCTACTCTTCGTATGCATTTGTTTCTTTAAGGTTCCCCGTGATAGTTTGTCTCTTCTAGGGCCTAAAAGTCACTGCGATTTCCCCAGAATACAATGAAGAAACTGAAGTGCTTGGCTTCATCACAGTCTCTTCGCATCATTTGTGTTTTAACACAACAACTGGGCTGGTTTCGTCGTTCGTCTTCTCCAAGTGACTGGAGGGTTTCTCCTACCTTCTGAGGCTGCCTGTCCTGCGTGACTGTACTGGTCGCCATAGTAGTCTTCCTGCCCTGGGTACTGCTGGGGGGGTCCTACGTACAACATACACACAAGTAGATTCAAGGTGTTGTTGGATCGATCGTGTAAGGGGGAGGGGGTAGAGAGGATGGGTTCTCCTGCTTCTAGTTCCTGTTTAGAGCTTTCTCTTGGTCACTTAACTTTACATAGTCTGGAGGGGCGAGGGGGGAAGCTTTAGGTTACACCAAGATGTTTGTAAACTACAGCAGATGAAATAGATGAAACGAAGAGGAACAAGAAAAACAGGAGGAAGGGAAATGAGAGAAAAGACCAACGCTCACAGCAAGCACACGTCAGACACGCTCTGAGGTGCATACCTTGCTGTGGGGGTCTGTAGGGCGGCATTGGCCTCTGTCCCATAACATGGTTCCCTTGGTTGACCTGGCCCATCATACCCATTGGGTTCTGCTGTCCTTGATAGTGCTGCCCACCACCACCAGGGGGCATGTTATACTGCTGCGACGGAGGCTGCTGATGCATCATAGGGCCTGAAGAAAACAACAAAGATTTAAATCTTGAACTGTACAAAACAACTAAAACACAGTGGAACTATATGTAGGAAAAAAATCATTTAAACCAATTAAAAAAAAAAAACAACAACTCACGAGTCTCACCTTGATTTGGCTGCATGTTCATGTTTGGTCGAGGCCCGTAGTTTCCCATAGGTTGGCCCTGGGTCATGTTCATTTGACTCTGAGCTGGGATGCCCTGGGAAGAAGGAACGGCGTGATTGTAACCCCCCATGGAGCCGTGGCTGCTGGGGGGCATATTCATCGAGCCACTGGGCATGTTGGGAGGCTGGTTGGGGCCTGGACCCGGACCTTGCATGGGCATGTGATTAGGACCTGGAAAACAGCAGCAAAGACGACTGATTATCTTTTTAAATAAAAAGACAAAGTACAAATTTCACCCTGTTCTTCCACGCAATGAACTATGCATCATTTTCCTTTATTAAAAGTGGACTCTTAATTAGGGTTCACTCAGATTTTAAGTTGCTATAATTAAAATAAATCATAATTGGTCTGCTGCAGAATGAAAAATGCGTGTTTGTGCCAACTTTCAGCAACGCTTCACTGGATCTGCTACGAATGTGTTGACTAACCTGCAAGGGTAGCCTTATTAATTTACATACTGATAATAGACAGCATTTTGTCAGGTGTAAATGTGGAGGATAATCAAATTGTAATTGTATAAATAAAAGGTTAAGTTTATTTGCATTTTAATTTCTTTGATGAAATTCTTAAAGCCAACACCAACTGAATATATACACGCATGGCAACTTGTAGCAACCAAATATTTCAATTTCATCATTATAAATAATTAATTCAATCAGCTGGTCACAGTCCTGATAACAGTACATACAGTCTTAACCTGTAAAATACGTGTGCCTGCTGAAGTGAGAATTTTGATTTATAATCATACAACTCATCAGAAATCTAAATATTTCACATTCCGTGTAAATTAGAGTAATTACTAGTACAGCGACAAAGACGTTTTTGATTTTCAATAAACTTTTGTGAAGCGCTGGGGATAGATACTTCTCTACAAAAACAAAGTGCCTTGCTTTCAAAGGACAATTTTTTTTTTTAATGACAAAATAAAACCAAATTCCAGCAAAACGCATCTATAAAATACGTGGCTTCAGTAGAATATTACTAAAACCAAACATCAAATGAAAGAAAAGTCCAAAACCAAATCTGCAAACAAAATGGGTGACATCATCCTTCTGCAAAAAAACGACCTCCCTCACAGTCCTGTGGTGTTGCTAGGCAACTCAAGTGAGACAGAAACTGAGGAGGAAGGAGAACGAGAAAAGAGAGGAGAAAGATGAANGAATTACCAGGCATCTGTCCATTCATCTGATTCTGCATATGAGGGGCTGGAGGGCCGCCGCTGACCATACCCTCGGAGGGCATGTTGTGACCGTGAGGGGGCTGAGGAGAAGGTCCACTCTGGTTCATGCCACCGGGACCCATGGGCATGTTTTGAGTGGGCGGCTGTAGGCACAGACACAAAAATACACATCAGCTCCCCTAAAAGTACACCTGAGCCTCAAATTAAAGCTGTTCAAAGCTATTTAATCATTGAATAATGGGTTAGTTCATCTTACGAAAAAATGATCAATCAAGGATGACACGAAGCAAAAACAGGAATCACTTAAAGTAGATTCTTATACAAAAAAAAATCAGATAATTATTGATAACTAAAACAAAACTAAAAATAATGAAACATTAGTTTACATTACAAATTGAAAGACTACAGTACTTAAAATTAAATGCTGCACTGCAATAACATCTTTTACTCTGTAAAAAGCAACTTTTATCAATGTTAAAAAGATATTTCTGTTATTTAAGTTATATTCCAATTACAAGATATTACTATAAATAAAAATTAAAACACCACATCAGATTGCCTATTAGTACATCTACATTTATTACTTTTTATTTCATTATAGCTTGATGTCTTTGATTAAATAAGACAAAATGTGTTACTTAAGGTTTGTTGCAAGCGATTTACTTAAAAATAAAGCTGTCTGTGACTGATGGAGAACCTCACTGGTGACACATTAACTCAACATTAGTTCATAAGGCATGCAAGTCACAGTTATACAATATTTAGCTACATTTTATTCAATTAAAACAATCAGTCTGGACCAATACTCACAGCAGGGAGGAGAGACTGCATGTTCTGATTAGAGTCTGCTATTGTGGCCAAATACACTAAATTTCTGTGCAGCATCTGTTGATACCTGGGTAGATGTAGAATAATGAATAATTCATGTTTAATTACTTTGAAAAAGGGGACTTGGAGAGATAACTTACTGTGAACACTCTGCTGTTTTGCCTTTACTCTGGAAGTCCATTATACACTGGATCAGCTGGTTGTTTTCATCAAGTAACTACAAAAGTAAATGAAGATATTTATGTCACGTTTGTGTTACTTCTCGTATTATTTAGACACATTTTCTTAAACAGCGACATTATATCATATTATATGATTAGTTCTGTGCTTTCTGGGTGTCGTGTTGTTGTAATTTGAAAACAAAGGGGGAGAGTTTTGGGGAAATGTGAGCGTGCGTTTCTAGCTAACAAAAGACACGTCTTATGCTAGCTGTCCTCTGCTAACAAAACCGAAGGCCTCCATTCATCTAAGGCGCAATTATACGCTGCACGACGAATCCACACAAGGTTCGTCGCGTACACATGGTTTTAGGGAGGTTCATATTCACCGCGCTCAGACCCGCACCACATCGCTCCCGATCTGCCCACAGTCGGACCTGGATGGGCACCGCTAACGCTGACATGAATCTGAACGGCTAGCAGCGCTCGGTGCCACAGCCTCCATAATGCGCCGCGCTAAAAAAAAAAGAAAATAAAGTAAGATGAATTACCTTTTGTATCCCGGCGGGTGTTATGTCACCCTTCCGTTGCCTGTGAGGTGCGAACGCCACCGACATGGTGAGAAAACTACAAATGAAAGTGAACTAAAGCATACAAGTCAAAAGTAGCTAACGCGCAAGACAAATCGGCGGAACTGCAATCACACACACGGCTCTGAACGCGAGTCAATTTCATAATGCAGTGGTCCGTTTAGGGGAGGTATGGCAGTGGCAAAATTATAAATATCGCTGTTATTTCCTTTTTCTCCATATTATTTTTGAATAATCAGTGTTCGCGTCGAATTTAAATATTTCACAACGCATAAGATGTGTTATTTTCGCATGAAAAGCACATTTTTGCCACGTAAATAAATTACATTCACACCCATTTTTCATACAGTGGAACAGTCCACAGCTAGACGAAAAGGCCACCATGTAGATGCTACAAGGTAAAAAGGGGAAACTGTTGAAACTTTCGAATTATACTAATGATAATAATAATACTAGGCCCACTTAAAGGCAGTAATACTTAATATCAGCGGCTATTTGCTTTTTTCGCATGTCTTATAACAGTCATTAAATGTATTAAACAAGCTAAAAATCAACTAATGGAATTTGGAATATCGTTCACTGATAATATCTATTTTAAGCACATATTCTTTACAGTAAAATTAGCAGCAAACTAGCGTATTTTAATTACAACTTTCCTCTGGCGGCACCTACTTTTGGTACAGCCAACAGGTCATAGGTTACGCGCATGCGCCGTTGTCAAAGCTCTAAGTGAGCGGCTCGTTGCTAACTAGCTGAATCATTTCGCAGAAGTTGCTTCGTTTCTCGTTTTCTTTTAGTGCGTTTTGGGGTTTTCTTGCAGCGCAATGGCAGCGAGATATGACAGAGCTATCACTGTCTTTTCTCCCGACGGTCATCTCTTTCAAGTGGAGTATGCACAAGAAGCTGTAAAGAAAGGTTCAACAGCGGTACGTCCTAAATGGAAACAATGCTAAGAAGCTAACGTGGTCAACTAGCGACTAGCACACACTCATTACTTCAGCTAATTGTTTAACTTATGTAAAACCGTCTGTATTGTGCTAGACTTTTATGTACTCTCGTGATGTTTTCAGACTGCATATATGTCAATTTTATTGGTAAAGCAGTCAATACGAAGAGCATGAAGACGAAAAGCGGTTATCACTAGCATTTTGTCGCTGTGTCACTCTTACCATTATACTTTCAGTTTTGATCGGTCTTCTCATGTTGCAGAGGTTCGAAAAGCAGTGATTGACAGTGTTGTCTGATAAATTTGCAGAAATGTTATTGGATCATTTCTACGAAACAAAACATTGCTGAAAATAAGAAGTTATTGGATTTCTTGTGTGTTTTGCTTTCCTGTCATTTCCATTTCTTAAATGCTAATGTTACGAGGAGCGGTGAGGGAAGGTGATTTTATTTTAGTTTTCTACTTTTAATGATTAATCAAGGTATGCTACTTAGTTTATATATAACTCGAAACTTTAGATGATTTTAATTTTTAAACATAAAGTTGAGACAAAAAACAGCTTATTTCTGTGTATTTTCATTTATTAAACTTTTATTTCATGGCCCATATTTTCAAGATGCTAGGATGGAGAAGATGTGAACATCTGGTCTTACTTTGTAACAATTCATGTATACTGGGTAGTTAATGTTCTGATCATTTGATGTCTTGTTGACATTATGTGAAGCTCAGACTAAAAAAAAAACTTTCTCAGCCACTGTAGCTTCAACACACACAGATGTAACAGTATATTTTAGTGGCTTGTATAGGAAGTACAAACCATCTTTGTTAGCATTAAACGAAACCATTTTTAAAGTTGTGTTAAGGCTCTTTGAATGCTCAATATTTAATGTAAGAAAAGTCTTGTCCCCTTGAATAACAAACATGACTTGAAAGCAAAAACATATAGGCTGGCATAGGGTACAAGTTATAATTAAAACAAGGCCTGAATCTAATCATCTCATTTTGACTTCATAGTGTTTGCTGTTGATCAGGGAACCCTTCATATTATTTGCCAACTTGTAGGAATGAAATACCAGGTGATGCTAAAATGTTCCTTTTTTTTCCCCTGTGCAGGTTGGAATCAGGGGTAAAGACATCGTTGTCCTTGGCGTGGAGAAGAAATCGGTTGCAAAGTTGCAAGAGGAAAGAACTGTCCGCAAGATTTGTGCACTGGATGAACATGTCTGCATGGCATTTGCAGGTGCCTTCGAAAAATACTTTAATTTACCCAAAGTTTAACACAACATAGAACTACTGCACATTGTTAGATATATATGTTATTTAAATTCTTAGATCTCCCCTTTATTCCCCCCTCCCACGACTATGTCTCACAGCGTATAACTTTTCTTTTAATTCTTTTAAGGTCTGACAGCAGACGCTCGTATTGTGATAAACAGAGCTCGGGTGGAGTGCCAGAGCCACAGGCTAACAGTTGAGGATCCCGTCACAGTGGAATACATCACACGGTACATTGCAACACTGAAACAGGTATGTTAGCCTTTCACCGTTAACTTACAGTTTCAATCTATACAATGTCATTTTCAGAGGCCTGTATATTGTGCTTCCTGGTTGCTGGGTGGTTCAAGCTTTAATAATGATACTTTGTTTTTATCGCAGCGCTATACTCAAAGCAATGGCCGCAGACCATTTGGCATCTCGGCCTTAATCGTTGGTTTTGACTACGATGGAACTCCCAGGTTGTATCAGACGGACCCATCAGGAACCTACCACGCATGGAAGGTCAGCAAGGTTTCTCTGCGTACATCCCACCGTTGTTTGGTTTCAGTTAGTTAACAGGTGGATCAGTCTGAAAATGAATAAATTGGTTTTATTTTTCCTGTTTCTTGATTTAAAAAAAATATATAAAAAATCAGGCAAATGCGATCGGCCGGAGTGCAAAAACGGTGAGGGAGTTCTTGGAGAAGAATTACACAGAGGAAGCCATTGCTGGGGACAATGAGGCAATCAAGTTGGCAATCAAGGCTTTGCTTGAGGTACATCAAGTGATTTGCTCATTTTCTTTCTTTCTGAACAAATGGAAATAATTTTGCACAGAAATGCTAATTGGTCTGTAATTGGTCACAGGTCGTCCAGTCCGGAGGAAAAAATATTGAACTTGCTGTGATCAGACGAAATCAGCCACTTAAGGTAAGCAATTCTGTCATTTTCAGCTGTTTTATTTATTTAGTTTTAAACTTTTGCTGAACTGTATTTTGTGCCTTTTACAGATTTTGGAATCCAAGGAGATTGAGACTCTGGTGGCTGAGATTGAGAAGGAAAAAGAAGAAGAGGCAGAGAAGAAGAAGCAGAAAAAATCCTCTTGAAGCTGCTGATGTAACCTTTATTGCACTTGGATGGCAATAGCTTCTTTTTTTTTTTTGGATTCTAAATATGCGTTTCAGAGGGTTATCTCACTGTAAAGACCCGAATCATAACTTGAGAGTAGCTGATGTTGCATAAATGTTTTCCCACGCTGCTGTAGCAGTTGGGAAGAATAGCAGGTTGTTCTGCTGATTACGTTCGGACACACCTACTGATTCCAAATCAACGAGTACGTTTATCCGAACCTTCCATTAGTGCTCCTGGTGTACAGTTGTGCTGCTCTCATGTTGTGATTTAGATCTTTTTCTCTGCTTATAAGAAGTTCTTTTTTTTTCTTATTATAATTTACCAAATGACTCAGATATTTCAGAATCTCAGAATGTTGAAATAAATTCTGTGACATTCAAAAGCATACTGAAACTAAATATTCAATAAAAGCAAATTTTTTGGTTTGTACATTTTCTACTAAATCAGTGCCCCTAGTGCATGCCAAACGCCTTTTACTAGCTATATCTGTGTATAAGCCCATAAAATCATCATTGAGCCTTGTAACACAAAACTAAAGTTGGAAGGACTTTTCGAAACAGAAGAATACCCTAACTCACGGTATTGATTATTCCACTGCAGAGCAAGTACTGTGATAAAAACACCACTAGCAGCAGTGGAGTGTTTGGCTATAAAGTGTAATGTTTTTCATTTATCAGCATCCTGTCGCACAGACCTGAAAATAGTGGGGGCCTGATTGCTTTATAAAGTGCTCACCTTTCCCTCAGTCATTTAAAACAAATTAGTGGTGAGCAAATGAAGGGGTAATGGTCGCCTGACAAGACCCCCAAACCCCCTTTTCTATTTTTTTTCCTTTTCTCTCTCTCTCTCTCTTCTTTTCTTTTTTTTTTTTTTTTGCCTCTGCTTTTTTTATTTCTCCCTAAATTCGCTTATCAAGCAACCGCTGCTCTGAATTCTCAACGACACAATTATGGCCGGCGGTGCGGTTGGGCTGCTTAATGGGATCCTGGCCTCAGACCCCAGTGGGAACTTTCAGTGACTTTAATCTGGAGCCCTTTGAAAAGTTGTGCCGTGCTGTGCTGAGGAGCCCCCGGGGGTTCCCTCTGACTCTTACCAAAGACATAATGGTGAATGCTAAAGTCCTTCATTTAGAGTCATCTTCCTCCAGCCAGGATTTCCTGAGTGGGTGCCTTGAAAAGAGTGGCTGCACTTTGTCTAGTTTAGGAGGTGTTACAGGTTTGTCTTTGAGCTGAAATTAGTTTCTAAATATGGAATTAATAGGACGCTAATAATTGGATTTAGGTATTTTAATCTCGACCTACGCAACCATCCAACTCAAATGTTTTTCACGATGGAATTTAATTGCCTACGCTAGTTTGTGGGAGCTTAAACTGCAGGGAAAAGAAGTGCTGACTTTCTAACAAAAAGTTATAAATATTGATCACTTTCTTGTGTCCTCTTACAGAAGTAATCGGATCCATATTGTCAAAAAAAAAAACCGCAAGTGCAGCTTATTTTTCATCACTGCTGAGATTTCCAGTCGTCTGAACTGCTTGTGGGAAGAGTTTTCTTTTTCTTTCACTTTTTTTTTTTTTCCCTGACATTGTTGTTGCCCACAATCAACGCGCTCCTGCGCCTCGGGACAGAGTCCATCTCTCTCATCTCTGGCTGCTGCTCATCATTAATGCAGAAAATAATGGCTTCACCAGAGGTCACTGAGAGAGGAACAAGGCCCGGGGACATGTACTCTCCAAGCAAGAATGCACACTGCTGCAAGCCGTCAACACTGAACACTCTTCCTGCGCACACACACACACACACACACCTTAAGGGGCCGGTCGCACACACACACTTAAGGAAACAGCATCCATATGAGCACGCAGCAGATTAAAGAAAACAAAACAAACCTCTTGTAGCTTTGTCACTTCCATCTATCACGCAGAAAATTTACATGAAGTGTTTAGATCCAATTTCAGCATTTTGTTGCATCTAACGACACCTTTCACTCTATTTTCTCTTGATAACTAATACAGTCCTCTTATGCTGATTTCCAAATCACAACCAGATTTCCACTTTGAGGACATTTTTTGTTGCCGTTCTAATGTGCCTCCCTGCAGCCATGTTTCAAAGTCTGCCTCTTCTAGAATGTTTCTGTGCAAAAAAAAAAAAAGAAAAAATGTCTTCAGGTCTAAAAAAAGAAAGCACTTCAGCCGTGGAAGCACACAGACTCTGTTCTCCCGGTAGTCCTTTTTTGACCAAAAAATGTGGAATCGCTTATCCTGAATTGGGTTCATTCAGCCCTTTTCTTTATTAAGTAAAAATCAATAAAATCATGCAGTTTGACACAAAACTACTTCGTTTAAGACTTGAAGATGCTGGCTTTGTAAACCACACAGTAACAATGATATAAAAATAGTATTTGGGGCATTTTATTTAATGATAAAAACTGAAAAAAATGACAATTCTTACTTTTGTGCCCTTCTGGATTTTATGGCAACTTGAATGATCTGAGGCATAAACTCCACAAGTTCAAAATGAAACAAGCAAAAGGTTTATACACCTTTTCCTTTTCAAATGAGCATTCAGATCATTTGCTTGTCATATTATTTAGTTGATATTATTTTCCTGCTACTGTTTTATTTTGATTGATGAAATGAAAACTGCTCAAAACGTCCATCTTGTTGTAAATCTACAGTAACATGAGGTAAGCAGCTTGTACAGTACAGAACTGTTGCGAGTACAGTAATCTTACTGTTTTACTATACAGTAACATACCGTACATTGCTTTAACAGCAGGAAACTATTGCTAAAACTCAACAGTATTTTAAAGTTAAACATAAAGATTTATGGTGCACATGTACATTTACTGCAGAGGTATGACTGCCATCTCCCCTGGTCCTTTACATGTACTCTCCTATTGTTCATAAATGCGCTAATGTGTCATCTTTACACGTTTCATTGGATCTGCACATACATATTAGTGATTTAGCGTCATATATTTCTTATTTACAGTCGATGATTGCTTCTCTTTACCTCACTTAAACCTTGTTTTCCTTCTATTTACCTGTTTATGATAGTTTATCTTTGACTTTTCTGTACGTAAATCCAATTTTCTTTGGCCAGCTTATAATAATCCAGTGCCAGACATTAACTCCTGTTGTTGCGAGTTGTTATGTTTTATTCCTAATTGCTCATTTCCATTTATTTCACAAAGCCAACAAGTTTAGTTGTTAAACGAAGCTGTGATGTGTGACATGTATGTATCTTTTCCAGAGGGAAGAAGCTGAGTGAGGGGTGAGCGAACTCTTTCGCCCGAGCTTCTTCTGTGGATCACCGTCTGAGCCAGCAGAGTGCAGTGTTGCATAAAAGCAGCTGCCATCATATCCTTTCCACGTTCTCTCACTTCTTGTCCTGCAGATTGACAGCACGCCTCCTCTACAGTGAGCAGAATCTGGTGGCCACACTGACATGCTTTTGACTCCGCGCTTCATCTCGCAGCCACAAAGGCTCGCCGAACAATCAGATCTATCGAGGGGGGGGGGAGCTGTTTTTTTTTTTTTGCTTAAAATTTTCAGATGAAAAAGCAACATTGCTCGTATCCTCGAGCCACAGCCAAGTTGTCAAAGTGTGTTGGGTCATAAAAGGCTACGCTCTCAACACTGTCCCTTTTCTGCTTGTCACATGTCGACAGTTACACACACACACACACACACTATTTGTGTGTTGCATATTGGCCTCCCTCCACCCTATGCCCTTTGGGGCCCTGCATCAATAAGAAGTTTGGGCAAATTGGCATGGAGGCTTACACATCCATAAGTGATCCAAATATGTTTTCTTTTAATGTTCTCTTTTAACTTCTAGCTCCAGGGATATATTTTTGAATATCACTCCATTATCTCATATCACACATCTTATCTCCTCTGCCCTCAAATCTCTTTTTCCTCTTTCCTTCCCTGGCTCACTTTCTTCTCAGCACACACTGATTTTCATCTGTTTTCCTCCTAAAACACACCCTCCACTTTTATCCTACAGAGCAACATCTGAGTAACAGACACCGCCAGCACCGTCCATCGTCATTGTGTGAATGCTGAGTCAGCATTCACACTGTTGATGTCCTGTATTTTTTTTTCATTTTTCCATTTTATTGCAATGTAACTATTTCTGCACACTTTATGCAATTTTAACCTTTTATATATATTAAAATATTCAGCTCATTCAGGAGATGGGTACCAAGACTTTTTTGTAACATCAACATTTTTCAAAATATTTAACTTTATTTACAAATAATAATTATTATAAATTATTAAAATTATTATTTAATATTATTATTAATAATATATATAGATTTAGATCTTCTTATGCTGCTTTTAGCTCCTGTTTTGCTATCGTTTAGCTTCTAGCTACCATTTTTGCTACTTTTACCTTTTAGTTAGCCTATTGTAGCTTTCAGCTTTTAGCTATTGTTTGGCACTTTTACCTTCTAGCTATCATTTTAATACTTTTTACTTCTAGCTAGCCTTTTTCTACTTTTATCTTTTAGGTAAACTTGTGCTACTATTAGCATTTAGCTAGTGTTTTTCTATTTTTTAGCTTCTACCTACTATTTTACTTTTTTACTGTTTTTTAAAATATATATATATTTAGCTTTAACAAGTCTGTTTTAACTTCTTCATAAGATTTCATACCATGTTTTCACAGAAAACGGCTGTTTCGTCTGAAAGGTGCTGGAATATTAACAGTCTCCAATGGAGACTAAAGGCGTGGTTTTGAGTTACCCCTTAAGAGTCACCTGTCAGTGGGTTTTGTCTCCCAGAAGAAAAACCCAGAGGGCCTCCTTCTTTAATTGAAAGTAGACACCACTGGCCTAAACAGGGAGAACAGGAGAGACGAGGAGGGCCTGAACAAAATGAGAGCAAGAGGCAAAAAAACAAAGAAAAAAGAGCAGACAGAGCTAAAATAAACAATTCCCAGGATGCTGCAGGCCAAAAACAAATGGCCCCGGGGCGTCGTGGCCTCTCAGGGCCATGGCAGGAGCCAGTCACACACATCACATAGCATTACTCGGGATGGGGTTACAGGAAAATGTCAGCCGACGCATAAGGAGGAACCATCGGCCCATAGGATAATTTGAGTGCCTGAGGGAAGTGCAATCTTTCATTCCCACGACTCCTCTCTTTCCACCCACACCCTCTTTTCATTGTATTTTTGAATCCATTTTTCTTTCTTAGTTTATTTCATGTGTTTAATTTTGATTCCTTATGCAGCTAAATGTTATGTTACTATTGTAAACAGAGGCCACAGCCTTTTTCTCTTCTTCTTCTTTTTCTGTCCTTGTGGGAATTTTATGGTCCATTGATTGGAAGTGTGGCCTTTGATAGCCTGATCTGTACATGTTGGGCTGAATGGTATTGAAACAAATCCTTTCCTGTCTAGGTTTACTCCCGTAGCAAACGCAGTTAAAATAGAAAGGTAAAAAGGGGAATTTTTCATTTTGGAGTCAACCCGATTCAAGAGGATTGTCACAACTAACTCATCTTCAAAAACACATAAAATACCGTAATTTAATTAGGTTAAAAGCTAAAGTTTGGTCTGGTAGTGGGTAAGACTTATCACCAACACATCTTCTGAGTGCTAACAAATTGTGCAAGAGCTTTGTTTAATTAAAATGTTGCCACTGATTATTTGGTGTGAACTCTGTCTGCTAGCAAAATATCTCACAAACCACTGAACGGACTTTAATGAAACTTTCAGAAAATAATTACTGGATGTACCTCTACAAGTAACTAAACCTTTGGAGCCAATCCACTTTAAGATGGCTGCCAGTCTTCTGACCTTAGAAAACACAAAAATGGCTACAACTCAGTCATTTTTACAGATATAGCCCTAATATTTGGCTTGGTGGTAGCTGAGAGTCATTAACAACATGTACCCGAAGTGCTACTTATTGCGCAAGATCTTCGTTTTAAACTTTAGTTTTAACTGTTGGCGTCAACCTTGACTGCCTGTTAGCAAAACATTTCATGAACCACTGAACAGACATTAATGAAACGTTTAGAAAGTAACTACAAGTGAGTCACTGTTGGAGTAAATCCAATCCAAGATGGTTGCTACAGGTGATCAACATTAGAAACACAAATATTACTCAGTACGTTTTACAGATATTGAGCTAAAATGTTACTTAATAGTAATTCACAACACTCTGAGCATGACTTCTCACATGTAATGTTATATTCTCAACACAAGATGATTTTAGTCTAAAACTCGGTCATGAAAAGCGACGGGCAATATGCATTCCTTCAAGGAGTTCTAGGCCTTTAATGTTGTACATGGAGGAAAGTGCATGTTGATGGTTTAAAAACTGATGTCCTCTGTGAGTTTTATTAGAAAATGTTGTTCTATCCTGTTTGTATTGTTCCTCGAGCGTTAACGTGTGTGTGTGTTAGTGCATGAGCGTGCAGCTGAGAGTATGCGCGTGCATTAGCTAAAGACAGAGAGAAGGATGGAGAGAGCGAAAGAAAGAGACAGCAAGAGAGTTCAGCGCAGATATCTGAGTGCATCTGACAGAGAGGACAGCCCTGCAGGCAGGTCCCAGCCCCTTCAGCACCAAAAATGACACATGACTACTTTGACTTTTGTCATCCCCCTGTCTCCCTACGCCCCCAAACCCAAGCCTGCAACAAACACTGAGGCGAGCACAGACATACGCACACGCGCGCACACTCAAAGACACACAGTCGCACACTGTATACTGCTTAGATTACATTATCCTTATCCCCGGGACATGAGCCCTCCTTGTTGGATGACATTTGGGCTTGTGCAGCAGTAAGGTTACCTTTCTTTGCCCCTGAGTTAAAGATGCCTGTCTGCCGCATGCATTTAAAATGAAGGACGGGGAAAAAAAAAAAAAAAATCAGATGAGAAAGATTTCCAAAAGCACTTTGATCAGAGGCATCAACAGTCACGCACAAACTTGTTAAGCAGTATGTAAATTTGGGCTGATACTGAATAAAGTTGCCAGAATGGCATGAATCCATTGTGCTGCGATGATCAAAATAAAAGAGGGCTTCATACGCTGGAGGGCAAGAAAGTCACAGACATGAAGGTTTTTTTTTTTTTTTCCCTTCCTCTTTTTTTCTACAAAGGGGCTGATGTGATGCAGAGAGGAGAGAAGAAGGGGAGGGAAATGAAAGATAGGGGGAAGCCTGGAAGGATCTCAATCTAAATTAGCCGGGTAGAAGGAAGACTATGCTGAGTGAGACATATAATTAAAACCAAAGTGATGAAAACATCAGCACTCACTCCAGTCACTCGTTAGATGAATTTCTGAAACCTGCTACAGGGAATGATCTGAAATATGATTCAAAGCTAAAGGTAAATCTCACCTATTGTTAACACAAACCAGTCTCACTTTTTTTTTTTTTGTTACTGGTCTTCCTGTCAAAATCTCACTTCATCCACCTCTCCTCTCCACCCTGTTTCTTCTTACTCCCTCCCTTGTTCTCTGTTTTCCCCCTCCAACTGACATCTAGAGATGAATAGATGCTGTCAAACGGAGTCTTGTAGCCTGTCAGTTTTTAAACAAACAGTTAGCAAAAGGAACAGTTTCACATAAAAAAAGCTCCCAGTCTGAGATGAAGTTCTCAGCTTTAGGTTGTTGAATCCTGTGTTTATGGGAAGATTTTGCCCCGTGAGTAAAGTAAGAAATACGACCTCACACAGGAAGCACTTCTATACCTCATCATACCAGGGTCTACAGCTGCCTCCAACCCTTAAACTCATTAGATTGTTTCAAGATAGCGCCAGTATGTGTTACTCTTAAACCAATGGTTTAAAATAAAGAATACAAAATGATACTGTAGGTGCTGATAAAGTCATATTCCGATTTAAAGCACAAAAACAACACAAAGTGTTGAGAATTATTTGCCAAAGAGAAGGTGTTTTTAACTATCCAGGTTCGGAATAGTTATGATTAGGAAACAATCACTGGATGTACGTCTACAACTGTTTAACTTTTGGAGCCAAGCCACTTCAAGGTGGCTGCGACAACTAACAGATCTTAGTAAGTTAAAAATGGCTACAGTTCAGTCAAATTTACTGATGTCGAGCTAAAATTGGGTCTGGTCGTAGGTGAGAGTCGGAACACCCACTCCACATGTTACTCACTAACCCAGATCTTTGCTTAAAACTGTAACATTAACTGTTTGTCTGTTATCAAAACGTCATGAACAGATTTTAATGAAACTTTCAGAATGCAATAGCAGGATGTGTATTAGTGACTAACCTTTGGAGTCAAAACTCTGAACCAAAGGTTGAAAAGTATAACACATGCAACATATAATTAGTCACTAATTACTGAAACATACCTGTTTTACGCACCTTCATCATTTCACTGATAATTTAACCCGTCTGGACCCCAAAAAGCAAAGTATTATACGGTAATAAAAAACAGTGAATTGTTATTTTGACATGACAGTTATTATTTTATGACTGAGTTTCATGCATGCATCAAGTGAAATGGTCAAATATATGACGATGAGCATCACATGCTGTAAACACCCCAGCTTGGTCTAATTATGACTTTGAGATGGATAATAGTTAAAAACGTGATCAGTTAAGGTAAAATTGGAACAAACAAAAACATCACATTGTTTTTGTTGATATGTAGTAGAACCAAAATACCTATTTGCCCTCAAGCTGTTTCTAGTTTTACAATATCTACGAGTGTATTAAGTGTTAATTCTGGACCCGTGTGAGGATGGCACTTTAATTATTAACATAGAGGCGTCCAGTTTCCAATCTATTAACTCATCACTGATCCATAATATTTCAGTAAATGCTGCAGAACTTATCTTGGTTCTTGCTTTGGTTGGGGAATATTAAACACAAACCTGTTAAAAATTCATCAATTGTCATGGTACTCATATTTGAACATTTTACTTGATGGATTTAACTAGAGCCTCTTAAGCATAGTTAGGAGCCATCTATTACATATAAATTTTATTTTGTTATGTTTTCCTCCTTACTTCGCATTGTGTTTCCTGGGAACTATTATTGTAGTAAATAACTAAAAGCTTTGGCTATTCTGGCAGCTTGCATCTGTAACCAAATATCTCGGGCAGTAAGAGAGGACGCATCCCAGCCGAGAGCCCTTTGTTTCCCCTCCACTACAGTGTCCCTCAGGTAAATACTAAGTCCTGCTAACCACAATGGCTTTGCAAATATCTTAGCATTAAACCGTCCCTGTTAATAATAAAATAAAACAAGACTAAGATTTAAAAAAAAAAAAAAAGAAAGTCCCCTCAGGTGTGTTCCCTCTCTTCCCTCCTTTCTGCACTTGCACTGAGTCTCTCAATGCCTCTCTGTGTGTCTGTCTACACAATGGAGACGGTGCATAGCCTGTGGCAGCTCTCTCCAGCTGAGAGCCACCTCTCTCCAGAGGACAGGAGAGGAGAACCACCAGCACTAACAACTGATCCTGGCAGATAAAGGAGCAGATAGGCAAGGAGTGAGTGCCTTGGACAACGCTTGTCCTTCCTTGGTTGGAGCTGCTTCTTTCAAACTCTGTGGTGTTTACAGGTGACCGATTGCTTGTGGGTGTAAATATTTAGGTTACCAACTGTGTGCACCAGTTTTCTGTTGGATAATAAAAAAGGTTCTGGATGAAACCAACTCTTATTGATTCAAATTGGGACCAAATATGCATCTGTCACCATCACTCATGTCGGGTCTGCAACAGATGCTGGGCTATTTGAGGCCTTTGTCAATGCAGCGTGATGTAGCAGTGCTAGCCCAGATGACCCAGCACCAGTTAAGTGCACCACTCACACTCCTCGGGGCAGCTGACTGGAAAGTGCTGTTAGGCAAGACAGCCATCATAGGTCGCAGAGGCCACAGCTGGGAAAGCCCTGAGCCGAAGCCTCGACCTGATGGGATCAAGTGTACGTCAGCTGCATGGAAGGAAAGCACGCGGGAATGGGTTTGAGCTTGAAAATTGGTTCGACTCTTTCTTTGCTCCACATCCAATCAAACGCGTGTGGTCCAGAAGTGCCAAAGTCCTGGTATTTGTCCTAAGAAAGACCTTGATAGGAATGGGGTCTTAGAGTGCTTATTTTATTCTCCTCCACGCTGCTGCAGGCTATAGCTGTATTAATGCAATGGCAGGGATCTTTGAAGTTGTGACTTTATGAGACAAAAGCTAATTTCCTTTCCTTTGTTCATTATCGAGAAAGACTTCCAGCCAGGCGGAAAAGCATGCTGTGCTAATTATTCCGTTCATGAGTTGTCTCTAAAGTATGCAATGGATTTCACTGGGCTTTTTACAGGTAAGCATGGCAATGTGGTGCTCACTTCTGTCAACATGCTGGTTTAGTAAGATTATACCTTCTGAAGTGACGTAATCCTCCCTGGGTAAAGATGACTAGATCTTGAAATATATCTCTTACTGTATGCAGATTCATTTGTCTTATTAGAGAAGTAAACACCTGGATATTTAGTTTTCGGTGAACCTTGAGTCAGGGCTGATGCACAGCTTTGTATCAACACATTTATACCCTCTGCAGACTTATAGGACCAAAATCACTTTGCAACTCATTAAGATCTGAACCTAATTTAACAAATGAGTTTCGGAGTTTGCGGGGCCAAGTTAGGCATGTGACATAATGGGATTTTCATCTCCCCCTAAAACACAACTTGGCAGAACATGAAGGCAAATTTCACATTCCATCTTTGCCGCCCACAACACCTGAGTGCTCCCAGTCACTGAGATGTGTATGTGTGTGTGTGTGTGTCCTGTCATGGATGTAAGTTGTGCACCCTGCGACACGGACTCAGATCACACAACAAGAAGGGGGAAAAAAAAAAGTGTAGCTGTGATACAAGTGAGGCAAACTACCTCCTCCACTGTTGTCTGGCACCCCTCCTCCTCGTCTCCCTCTCCCCGCTTTGTTTGTGCTCATTTCATTCCGTGTGCAGCCTCCTGGCAGGCAGGTCAAGGTTTACCCTCGCAACACACGCCATTTCCCTCGCACGGCGCCCGGGGGAGGAACACAAGAGGCCTGAGGCAAGGGCAAGCCCAAACAGCTCACAAAAACATCGCCGCCATCACCACCTCTAAACCACACGGATAGGAGGACAGAAATACTGAGCTGAGATTCACAAAGTTGAATCTTCCCTTTTTTCCCTCTCTCTCTCTCTCTCTCTTTCTCTTTCACTACTTATTGCTTTCATTCTTTATTTTCTCTTGGCTTTTATCTTATTGTACAGTATTGATTTCCATCAGTAGTAAAGTATACGTCCATTACCGACAGATTTAATAGAGCGACAATAGAAAAGTACTCATTTGTTCCCCCTGTAGTGTTAGTGTTCATTTTGAGAGTCTGATACAAACCTTGGCTAGAAGCTAGGCTGGATTTTTAGCTGTAAATGGAAAACGCCTGTGGGCTTTTCATTTTCTGGGCCCAGACGTTCCCTTCATGGTGTCGGAGCCCTTGTGTTCACAGAGTTCATGTTACGCTGCAGGCCTTTTTTCTTTTTTTTATATATTTTGTTTTATCTCATAGCTTAGACTAGCAGCACTTTAACTCCCAGAGGACTCCTGCGTAGCAACAGCAGAGATCAACAAAGTAAGTTTGTTTATGTTGGCTGTGTCCGCATGTTGTCGACTTATACATTTCTCAGTCTCCATTTCCTGCCTCTCCTTGCCCCAGGGGAAAGGAGCCCTCTAATTGGATCTTGTTCTAATTGAGCCTAATACTGGAGCTAACCGGAGTTGGGCCCTGTGGCTAATGAAGAGCTGAATCAAACCTAAGCACTAAAACTTTCACTGTGCATGTGTGTGTATACTGCATGCCAGCATTTTTTTTTTCGCAGTCCATCGGGAAGGCATTATTGCTCATTTTGGTTTAGGACTTTTTTTTTTTTCATTGCCTGTACATTCAATTATTTCACACAAGGAAGAAATATTGTTCGCAAGCTTATATCCAATACAGCAAATAGGTTCTTGTTAGTGACGTTTTTGTAATTTCATTAATGTTTACCTTTTAATTTCAACAGTTTTTGACATAAGTATGGCCTGTCATTACCTAAAAAGTCAAATTTTAACAACATTTTCCAACAAAGTGCTTGACTTTAATTTTTTAGGTTATGTCAATTTTCCCCTTTGTAATCTATGCAACTCATGCAAATGATTTATGTCATTGCAAGTATTTATAGCTTTGCAGTGGTTTGTCTGGATTAGTCTGCAGTTAGAGTCCCATAGTCCTGGTTAGACTAGGGATCTCTATGTCTCCTCTTCTAATCGTGAAGACTGAAAACTAAAAGTAACTGATTGTAACTATGTTTTTAGGAAGAGCTAACAAATGTGAACAACAGTTAGAGCTGTATTCACTAAAAACAGTGCAATACAAAAGCAACAGAAATCAAGCCACAAGAAAATGCACTTGTCCATAATAATGATAAGCACTATAGTAGAAGAGTTCTGAATATGGGAAACATTGTAGCCGTATGAATGGTGCAAAGCCTGCCCCTCTGCACTACTACCAGCTGCCTGCTGCTTGCTTCTTTTCAGCCCCCTTCACCACCCCAACATCCATCTATAGGCTCCAAGATCTAAAACCTTCTTATAAAAAGAATAATATAATGATAAGAATACAAAGAAAATCTGTAACTGTTGTTATGGTCCACATCTCTGCAACATGGAGGTGCACATCATGGACCTGACTGACTCTTTGTGTCAATCTTTCCTTCAAGTGTAAACTGATTTGACCAGCAGGCAAAGACAAGTATTAAACCAAAGCAAATGATAAAATAAATGGCATATGCACAAATACTTAAGTAATCTGTACAGTAAAGTCTAATCTTTCCTTTCTTGCATGCTCTCAGACACACCCATGCCAAATTATCTTTTGATAAACTGGACACCACAACCAGGTTAGAATTAGTTTTACCATCCAATACAGACCAGGTCAGGTATGACACAAAGTCTGTAATGAAGCTGGGCCTGCTGGACATGTGGTGTGAGATGTTCCTGTGATACAGTTAGCAAACGAAAAGTTTTACAAAGATCATCCAAAACTGCAAAGCGGCAATGCTGAAAAGGTTCTCCAAAAGGCAATGCTAATAATCTGAAAAGGCAAAGCGGCGGTGTTCTTGTGTCCAGTGCTGGAACAGTAACACATTAGCCGTAGCTTACCCAGCTAACCATGTGTATCGGTTCTGATCCAAGTGAGGAGTAACAAGTAGAAACACGCAACACTGTGACTTGCAAAGAGGTGATTGCAGTCAGGTAAGGGGCTTGTTAGTATGACACTCAAAATGCCAAAGTAACAAGAGGAAATGTCATTAACCCTAAATAATCCACACCAAGTGGTTATTGGCTATTGTCCTAGTCAAGCTAAAAAAAAATGCAAAGAGCAAATGTTTTCTCTGCCACACAAGTATATCTGAACAAAGGTAAGATAATTTTGACCCCAATCTAATCTTTTACCAAACAGTAATAACTGCTAAATCACTGAGATATTCTAAATTCACTGGAAATAAAATAATAAATAGAGAAAAATATATATAGAGAGTAATCGAAGTCATTCACTGAGCTAAGAAAAAAGAAGAAAACATGTAGCACCAATAAGGTTCAAGCAGAAGCCAAAGTAAAAGACTTCAGCCATTTGCACAACAGAGCAATAAATCAGGGAAATAAAACCCCATATACCAATTGCTCCACAGTGGTTACATTTTAAATGCACCCATAGACAAGCCCACTCCTTTGCTTGAGGGTAACAGATCACCTGATTTTATGTGAAAGTCTGATGTATCCGTTCTGCTCGCTGAGCTTTCATGTGTGGGCAGCAAACCTGTTCCTGTTCCCAGGGTGTGAAATACTGCTGTTTTGTTGAAGCCTTTGGCATCCCTCACAGGCTCACAAGGTGTCTTTTCGTGGCAGTTCTTTATGCACACACCTATAATTGATGCTGACAGTAAATGCTGAAAATGTTGTTTTAGTGTATATAAACTAGCAACCAAGTCCTTATAAGGTGCTAGGTGTGGGGGCAGCAGAATTTTCATTATGGGCATTCAAACTACATGGTTAGGCACATTAAAAATGTAGTCAGATTTGCAAAACACTGCTTTATAACAGTATTACGGTACGCTGGGTACTGAAACAAAAATGTGTTTCACAGTGTTTATCGTGGTGCAATGAAAGGTGATACTCTGCGGTTCCGAGAGAATGGCAGCATGAATCAGAGTGAACGCAATATTCTGTTCTAACTTGGTTTTGCACAGTTGGACAAAGAGATGTTCAACAAATGCATAGATCAAGCAGATGTCGCAGTTTCTTTAATGCTACTGTTTTATTATAGTCCTCTTTCGTGCAGTGTCATTCGCTGGAGGTGATCACGCTGTCCAAAAGTTTGCAGCGGTGGTGTAAAGTTTTCGAGAGGTTCTGAAAACAGCAAGAAGAAAATAAGAAAGTCGAAGTCAGAAGGAGGTCTCTCTGCAAGACTTTTAGTAGGTCAGAAGGAAAACTGAGAGGAAAAACTTTTGCAACTGCCTACATGGTATAAAGGCCTGTCATGCATGTCATCTACATCTGCATGTTAAAAATTGATGTTAGTTTCCTGCTATGGCACAGCTGAACTAAAACTACTGGCTTCACAGTTCTGTTGTTTTGTGATTGTAGTTCCTTTGCATCAGCACCACTTTGTCATCATGTGCAACTGTTCTTAGACATCCCACAGCATCGGGCGCTGTGGTCCAGATGAAAACCTACTTTCAAAGGAGCATTTTTTTTTTCAAAACTTATTCTCTTTTTCCTCTGTCATGCCAAGAGTCAATTTATTGGAAATAAAATGAAACCAAAAAAACGAAGCCAAGCATGTGCTGCTGTTTCAACAGCTGCGTAGGCAACGCTGAAATGGAAATGCCAAGTTTGCTGCTCGGGGGCTGAAAAAGAAATGGCTTCTCTTTTGCCACCAACTAAAAGACTCTACATTTATACACACATCTGCACATCATCATCCTCAGAAACAGACTCCTACTTTTCTTTTCATCGCCCGCCACTATGAAAGGCAGGCGATCATGTAACGGACTTTGAAGTCAACCCTGTCTGTCATGAGCAACATGTATCATGAACCACTGGACTGATTTTAATAAAACTCTCAGAAAGCAATCATTGGCTGTAGATCTGTAATTAATTAACCTTTAGTGTCAACCTGATTCAAGATGGTGGCAACAGCTAATTGACCTTAGCAAACATAAAAATGGGCATACTGTAGTCATTTTTGCAGATATTGTGCTTAAATCTGATATGATAGTAACTGAGAGTGATTCACAACACATACTCTAAGGGCTAGCAGATGAGAACTCTGAGAACTTTGTTTAAAAGTTTGGCATGAAAAGAGACCATTCCATCAAGGATCAAGGAATGCTATTTTCATTTTTATTTAATTTATCAAACAAGGACACAGAACATTATTAAATATCACTGTACATACCAAGGTTACCAAAAAGGGAACGTCTCATCTGTTGTGGTTACACATTTGAGCGCTGCTGTTCTTTACAATGTTTTTCTTCTCATGCATTTTTATGATTATTCTGGTAATTTGTTCCAAGTTTTCTTTGATTTGCACAGAAACCTTATCCAATAACAAGATGATCACTCTGTCTTTTTGAGAAAGATCGCCTGAGAAAAATTACCCTTGCGCAACAAGCCCTGCAGGGTCTTTTGTTCTTACTTCTTTGATCATAGACTGGGCCAGATAGAAATATGAAGGGTACTAATAGAAAAGAAAACATCTTACAATTAATTTTAATGACAAATGTGTATCGCAACAGAAGTAGAAATAAATTATGCTTTGCCAAAGTTCTAGTACACATGAATAGTATTTAGTCAGCACAAAACCACTAAAACTTAATCTGTATAGACAACCCAACTTAAATCTTGTTTGTCCATCAGGAATTTGCCTAACTGGTCTGGTTACAATGACTTTGAGGCCTTATTTGCAAAGCTTGGGGGTATTTTAAGGACTTTTAGCTGGCAGGAAGTGTTTCTGGTGTTCCTGCTGTAACAGCTGGCACATGAAAAAAGTTCAATTTCAGTGCTCGTTTGAACTTTATTTTCTTTGACCTAACAAATCTACCTTGCTTTTAAAATTCCACTTTGTAGATAGTCATGGAGGACGTCTTGTGGTCAGGCTTACGTTTCAAACTCAGCTTGAACAAAGCCCAGTAAAATGTGTGTGCTAAATCTGGCTTCATTTAAGTGATATCGTTCAAAGTAGTTTTTGTTGTTCAAGGCCTGTGAAGCACTACGAAATGCTGCCGAGTGTTTCCCAACTATCACTTAAAGGGGGATGGGTGAAGGCACAGCACTCCAGGTAGGCCAAGTTACACCCTTCCTCAGGCGTTTTGCCATTTATCGTGAGGGAGGAGGGCACAATAAATGGTTCCAGAGCAAATACAGGCTTCCAAGTCTCATGCCTCAAGGCTGTAGCCTGAGGACCAATAGGAAGATTGAAAACAGATGAAAGAAAGACATTTAGGTGTGGTTCTTAGTTGCTCTTATGAAACCCATCTGAAAGAAAGGTTTTCTTTCAAATGCTTTTAGGACTCTGAAGGGAAAAGCTTTTTTTAGTGTGTGTATGATCTTGTGAACATGTATAAACTTGAGAAGATACACGTGTGTTTCATGTGCTCATTCAGTAGAGGTATGGCAGTGCTTTAATAGCCCTCCAGCTCTTGTCTTGTTTGTTGACTGTATTAAACAAATGGTCAGAAAGCCCATTACTCAGAGGGGAATGAATGGGAGCTGTGTGTGAAAATGTGTGTATGTGTTCGGTCACGTGCATGCGGCCCCACCCCGACCCTGCAGATTTCTCTGGGGTTTCTTGCCACCCTATGTCTCGGAGGTGCGAGGGTGGGTGATAATTGAACACTGTGGCACTTTTAACAAATGTATTGAAAGGTAGAATCGAAAACCCAGTTAATAACTTTTCCCTCCTTAGGCAGAGCTCAAGGTTATTTTTGATATAATTTCATGTTATGGGTGTATTTCCAAGCGTATTTCTCTCTTTCATTCTTATAGTGTTCCTGATTTTAATTCTCTGTTTGCACAAACCTTGTTAATGAACACATTTCCAATGCTTTGAACACTAACGGCCTGTCAAACAAAATTATTAGTAGGACAAGGTTTCATAGAGCACTGTATGAATGATGGAGGGACTCTGGCCCCATACCAAGGTGAACATCTAAGTGTTTGGGTTTGTTTACCTCACAAGATGGCTCCTGGCTTAGGGAATGGACCATGAAAATGGCTGCTCTCTTGTGCCTGCAGCACTCATCATAGATTGGAGTTTTTCATGTGGCACTTAGGCTGCTGGGATATACACCCCAGGGGATGTGCTCTCATTAGGGCCAGTAGCTCGGGGCCCTTTTTCTCTGCTTCCTGTGGCCACTGACCTCCTTTTCACCCGTGGGCTTGCAGCTTCACCACAGCTCTGCATCTTGGTCTTTCTGTCATTCCCAACAGTGCCGTGGGGTTTGTCACATGACTCGGGTGACTCCTGACCTGCCTGGCCTCCTGCAACCCCTCCCTCTCTGTCAGCGAGTCAGTTAGAATGATCACAAACAGCGTAAGGGTCACATGTGCCCCCCTAAAATGGCGGCTATGTCCTTAGGCTTTTGAGGGAAGAATTTTCCAAGTTGACAGTGTCAAAACATCATGTCAGAAATGGCCAACTTTATGTGTCATCTTAAAGCAGCACAGCTGCAAAATTATTCAAGTGGAAAAAGTTTGCACACTGTAGTAAAACTGAGCAAGTTATCCATCATTTAAAGGTGATGTTGATCACTGAGAGGAAATTCGAGATTGAAAACACCTGTCTTTTTGGCTCATAACCTTACCTTGTGCTGTTTTAATGGATACAAGCACAATAACAGTATTGCTTTGTCACTGCTTTCTGCAGCAAATTCCTTTATGCTGTGATTTCAGGCTCAAAAAGCAGTGGATTGTGACAAGCCCCTAGAGGTGATCTACTGTAAGGTAGTTAATCACAGATAAAAATAAATAAATTTAAAAAGTAAACACTACACTGAACTTAGGGCATGGTACTGCAATGCCTGAATTGTGCAGATATCTATCAGCAAAAGCTCTCTTAATCTTTTTTTGTCTTCTTTGTTTTATTGAAATTCAAAAAATCCAGTTTTATTTTTTTTTTATGGAGCTATTTGTAGTACTTATGAGCAGCCAGTATCTTACCTGTAGTCAGAGCACTGAGCTGTTTGGGTATTCAGCAAATGGTAGTTTTGGAAGAGTCAAACTAACAGCTACTCAAGCCATGGCCCCTCTAAGAGCAATTCTAAGCAATTTTTTTATTATCTAAAACAACTCCAAATCATCATTTTACAGATACTGACCTAAAGTTTTTTGTGGCACTAGCTTAGCACTATTACTAACACAGTACTTTGTACTTTGAGTACAGTACTTTGAGCACTACACATTGTGCAATATTTTTCCTTAAAAATTTGGCACCATTGGTGTCAGCCCTGTCTGTTAGCAAAATATCAGACGGATTTGAATGAAACTGTCACAGTAATCTTTGGATATACATTTACAACTGATTAAATTTTAGAGCCACCTCAGTTCACGATAGCCACCACAGCTTATTGACATTGGTTAACACAAAAATGCTTACAATTCGATTATTTTTCCAGATACTGAGGTAAAATTTCAAATGGTAGTGGCTGAAGGTCATCCTCAACATATTCTCTGAGTGCTATCGCATCATAAAAGATCTCACAATATTGCACGAGATTGCACAGACAAGGTTTGATCCAAACTGCTATAACTCCGTCCTCTCTTATCATAGTTTAAAACTCAGGGATGAAAGGTATGATATGGATTCCATCCATGAATGTTAGGCCTTTAATGAAACATACAGAAAGAGTACCCCCCCCCTTCCTCCCCCATGTACCATTCTTCCTTTCTTGCTGTGGCACTTGCTCCCTCCATATGTGTGAGTTTGTGTTAACATGAGGACAGGAGCAGACACACTCATATGTACAGACACACACCCTGTAGCTATAAGGTTCCAGTTGGTATATCTCTGTCTCTAAGCCCCAGTTTGATGCCCTAGTCTCATGGTATCCAACCCCCACTCTTTCTGCATCCCCTCAGGCTTTTGAGTGTATGTAAGATGGCTACTGAACCAAGTGGGCATTGTTTTTCTCCAGCAAGGTCTCATAATTGAACATTCACATTTTATACCCACATAACTAACTCTTCCGCATGAATTATTTCTAAAATAAAAATTAAACTTGCAAGATACTGATTAAGGTTATTGCACACAGCTGCCACATGCTTCAAACATGTTTTTTTTTTGTGTGTGTGTGTGTGTGCGCAGTAGATAATTGCGCATGCACCGACTGGAAGCTTTCCACACATAAAGGTGCAAACTCCAGTCAGCCTGCATCAGGTTGTGTGTTACTTAGGCACATGTGTGAGTGAAGCAGGGAAGTGAAAAGACAGCGGGCAGCAGGGACAAACCCGTCAGCCACTCAGATCACATCAGGTCTGTCGGGACACATTGGAGCACAGCAAGCCTGATGGGATATGCCCCCCAGGGGGTGCGAAGCAGGCCAGATGACAAACAGACACAGAGGCAGGAAAAGAAAGAAGAAAGAATAGAGGATGGCATATCCTGCCTCCTAATGCACAATATGTTCCAGCGACATGCATGCAATTATGAACAGTAACCCTGACTTCATTGTGGACTAATTATACAGTTACTTCATGCCGTTAGAGCTGCACTCCAACATATACTGAAACAAGCAGGAAAACACACTCCTTCACCCAACACACTCTTGCAAACCCACTTGTGTGCTTAGCTTCGTGATATTGCCGTAAACACGTAGCCTGGATCTCACACCAGATAACCTACATCTAAAACAACAAGCTGCATATGTGAAACAAGATGTTTATGAGCTGCACTTGATGCATATGCTTCCGCGTGTGGGTAAGTGCACAGACACGCTTGGGTACATATGTCCGCAGGGGCAAAATGGGAAATAGACACTTCTCTTCATGCCTGTTCTTTAATTGGGGCATTTATTGTTTTGTGGTGGTGTTTACCTCATTAAATTAAGGCACATTTTAGAAATGCAGCATGTTTCAAGGTTTATATAAGCAAAATGATGCTTTCAGCCATTAAGTTGCAAATTAACATATCTTTATGACTGTGGGATATGCCAGTTGAGGATGCTTTTACATTTTCACACTAATCAACTTGACTTTAACATGTTGGATTTCAGTTTGATTTGCTTTCATCACAAATATTGTTTCCCCCCTCGGCTGTGTGTGCTTGTGTCTGCGAGTGGATTTCAGTGGAACTGTTTCAGCGTTTGCACACAAATGTGTCTCTGTCGTCGTGTGCCGCTTTGAGTTGTCAATGGTACCTTCATGTCAGCCTGACTTGTTCCCTTTTCTTAGGACATCAGAAGGAGTGTGCGCGTGTGAAGAGGGGGTGTTACAAGGACAAAATGAACTAATGTTGAATATTCCGTATTGGTTTTACTGTAATTCTTTTCTAATTTTTAGTTTATTCAATTTCATCTCCTTGAGGCTGGTGGGTATGGAAATGAGGTCTGTTCTTTTTTTTCTATTTTTTTTTTTCTTTTTGCCTGTGTAAATTGCAGCTATCACCTCGAGCCTTTTGAACAAGATTACCCAGATGGCCTTGTGTGGTGCGCCTCAAGTTTTATTTTCCTTCTTTGCCTGCTTTTCCTTCTTGGCTGCAGGGGAGAAAGGAGAGGGGTGCTGGGAAGCCTCCTGAAGCCTTTGGGTAAGGCCAGGAGGCAGCAGCTGTGGCAAAGCGAGATCTGGCGGGAGGGGGGGAAGGGAAGAAGAAGGGTAAAGAAGAATGGGAGAAGAAGAAAAGTGATTTAAGGATGAGGGCGGATGAGGAGTGAGGCTGTGGTGTTACTGTGTAAAAGTAAAGGATAATGGACACAAAAAATGTAAAGTTGAGAACACCAGCTACTATAAACATTAACCGTTACAATTTAGAGGCCTGCAGAGAGCCTTGGAGAGTTCAAAGAAGGGGGGCATTCAAAATGGGAACAGGAAAACTTACAGGATCCACATGAGCATCGAAAAAGTGTTGTTTGCACATACAGTAAAGTGTGTCCCAGTGCAAACACTGAATTACCACATCACCAGGCGCTTTAGCAGCACTTATTATTTCAGCAGCTAGAATCACACCCTTAAATGCCAGGATTAGGTGAAAACAACAAAAAAAGATAAATGGCATCCTCCTGCCCAGGTGATCATGGCTGGAAGAGTGGTGGGATTTGTCATTGGGTTTCCACTCACCGCACCCTGGACATAATCTGCGTCTGGTTTTCTGCCCGAGGGAAGAATCCGATTTTAATATATTAAGTTGGCACAGAGATAGAGAATTATGCAGAGTTAAAGTGTTCACCTGTTTATAATTCTAACATGCAACAGCTTCCATCCACATTAATCTCTAAAAGAACACACCCAACTCCCAGATTGCTGATCTTAGCTTGAAGGCAACAGGGAAAAAAAAAGTGATTCTCACCTGAGATAAGTCAAGGAGAGGAGCAGAAGGAGGAGGAGGAGGAGCTGCACATTACTTAAAATGTACTCACACAACATAATACCGGGGGAAGAACCAACAGGAGACACATGTGCCACTTTTGACTGCCACATATCAATCAGATTTTTATTTTTGTTGTGCACTTGTGTGCAAGAGTGGGGATGTTTGCTAGGGTTTTTACTACATTTGTCAAATAAAGTCATAACTATGAAGTATATTGAAGTGTGTTGTTGTGTTTTAAGCAGCAACAGCTCATCAGATGCTGCAAAAAAGTCAATAGCTGGCTATTGCTGTTTATTTTCACCCTGTCGATTTGTTTGTTTTGGAAAGGTTTTGCTCTCCATCATAATGAATCACTCTTTTTTTCATCTTGTTCTTATTTATTCTCATGACTGGAGGGAGAATGTGGTGGTTGATGAGGGGCTGAAATGAACTGAGCCTTAGCTTTAGCCCCGGGGCTGGTGCATATCTTAGCATAAGTGATGGGCGACCGGAGGGCTTGAGCCTGGCTGAGAGCGCCCTTAGGACAGCAACTCTGACAGATCATGTATTTATAGGTCTGTTGAAAGACCTCTATTGTGTCCCACATAGCCTCGGAGCATGTCTGTCCTCTGTATTATAATAAAGCCGCTGGCCTTAGCGCTATGATGGATGGGTGGCCCTCGAATGGCAAGCTCCAGAATCATTAGAGCACTCCTTACATGCAGGTCTACCCACGTGAAAGGCTGGCGCAGAAGAGGCTTGCTACTGGTTAGCAACATGGTAGTTTAGCCTTTTTAATCAAGGTAAAGTATCGCTTTTAATTCTCAGTCGAAGGAGGGAGAGAAAACAGAAGGAACAAAACAAAAGAGCAAAGGAGGAGGCAAGTTTGCTGATGTTTCTTTGCTATTTGCAATTATCTCAGTAGCTGAAAACAGCCCCCAGGCTTTGTTCAGTGCCGGTTTCAATGTGGCACCTTCAGCATTTTGCATGCAGCTTCAGTGGTCAGGTTGTATTGTTGCTGAAAATTTCATCTGATGCCAGCATTCCATTGCACCTTCAATGAGCCATACAGGATAGACTAATAATTGTGACTATGAAGGTACAGCTGAAAACGGCACGCTGTGTGTATTAAGAGATCTTTGGACAACTTGGGGAAAGGGGGGGAGGTGAAAAGAGAATCAGAACTTGCTTGAATGTGGTTTGGGAAAAAATAAAATAAAAAACACACAGCTTGACTTCTTTCTGCCTAAAGCCTCACAAGCAGAGTGGTGTTTGAGCTGTTTCCCAATCTCATGTTCTTCTGTTACCTCTGGAGTAGAATATAAATGATTCCCTCTCAGTGTACAGTGTATGCCAATGGCCCTGCAGCGACCGTAGTCCGGTCTAAAATTCTTCACTGCGAGCGCACCATAATTCAAGGCCTGACTGATAAATAAACAATACAAAGCATTAGATGCTGTGGAGCACTACCATAAATTCCCCACTTGGAGTTTTGTCACATACAGACGCCCAATCAGAGCAGGTTTTTTTGGCTGGTATTTAGAACTTGACAAAGAAAACACATGTAATGTCTACATTCAGCATCATGACGGGTATGTGCACATTACAAAGTGCTCAACTTGTTTTAATCTACAAATATTTAGATAAAAGTAAAGAGTTTAGTTGAATATATTACTGTCAAAGACTTTCTTTTTTCCTCTCTGATTACCCATTGCTGAAGGTGTCTGCGTGTGTGTGTGTTTGTTTGTTTGGATGAAACTCTCAGAAAGTAGTCATTGAATGAACTTCTACAACAGATTAACTTTTGGAGTCAACCCCATTTAATATGGCTACCACAACTATGTAACCTTAGCAAATACAAAAATGCCTATAACTCAGCCAAATTTACAGACATTGAGCTAAAATCTGGCGTGGTAGTAGCTGAGAGTCATCCCCATCAGATACTCCAAACTCTAACTGTTCACATGAGATTTATTCTTAAAATTTTACATTTAACTATTTAATAAAATGTGTCAGTCTGTTGGCAAAGTATCACATAAACATTTTTTTCTTTTTTTTCAGTTTATGGTTGGGCCAATATGAGATCAATTTTATATTATTTTATTTTTGAACTGTTCTTCTTTCATGGTTGATTTTGAGAAATAAAGTAGAAAAAGATCATGCATGGATTAGGCTATTGTTTTCCCTTTCTTTTCAAGCTGTTTCTGTCACATTAAATGACACTATTTTGCTGGTTGCCTTGGTAACACATCAAGACACGACCAAGACATGACAGCGCTTTCACCACTTCCTGAATGGTTTCAGACAAAGAACCAACAAACAAAACTCAAGGCTAAAATAAAATATTTTTAAGATGTTACTGTTGTGGCAATTGACATCATTTAAGGCTTCACGTGAATGTCCTTATAAACAAGAAGTCATATGTTTTTTATTTAAATAGGTTATAATTTCTTGTGTCTATAAACTTTGTATGGAGTTGTTTTTGTAAAGACTACAGTTTCAGTATGTGATTTAAATTAAACCAGTCTAACTACTCTTAGCTCAATTTGGAAAGTGCTTACAAAGAAAAATGTACTAAAAGAGTTTCCAGCTTCTTCTGCTGGAAAACTAGCTATAGTGCAAAAGAAATTGTTGTGTCAGGCTCTTTACTTTCATTATAAAATTTATCATTTTAATATTGAGTTTTGTGGGAATAAGGGATCGCTTGAAGACGGGCTCAACTGTCCGCTGAGGAACTAATTTTATTATCTCTTCATTACACTCTTTTCTCAGCCCTGGAGGTTGTTGCTGCCCAGTTGGACAGTGAAATTAGCCAAAACATGTTTACGAGCAAAATTAAGATGATGAATAAAAAGTCACATGTACAGAACAGTATCATGTTGGCACTTTACCTTTAACGTGCTACCACTCTAAGTAACTTAAAGACCTAATATTCCTTAAAGGAATGCATATCACCCGCCACCTTTCATGCCAGAGTTTTAGACCAAGACCATTTTATGTCAAGAAATGACTTAGTTATGCGCAGTTGCTTGTAATATCATGACATATCATGGTTAAAGTATGTGTTGTGAATGACTCAGCTACTATCACACCAAACTGTAGCTCAATATTTGTAAAACTGACTGAGCCATTTTTGTGTTTGCTAAGGTCAGTTGGCTGTAATCACCATCTTGCTTGACTCCAAAAGCAGTCAGATGTGAAGGTACATCCAATGATTACTTTCTGAGAGTTTCATTAAAATTTATCTAGTGGTTCATGAGTTTTTTGATAACAGGCGGCTGCACAAACACATTCACCCAAACACACACACACAGAAAGGCAAAAACGTTGTCCGCCTTCGCCTTATGGTGTCGGGCGATTATTAAAGCGCAACCCCGCATAGATCCTAACTTCTCCTCTGCTCTGACTGACCGAGTATGACCTGAGCACCTGCACAAAGTAATCCCACCTCCATTGAATAATGAGTCAGATTTTTAGTCTCTGTCTTGCTCCAGATGTTCTGACTACCTTTCTAGGACTGAAATTGTCAAAGCTGTCTGTGAGAAAAAGCTGGAATCACGTCTGAGCCTGCGTGTTCATGAGAAAGTGATGTTGGCTTTAATCGTTATGCAAAAAGATGCTTCTGCAAAACTAAAAGCATGCATTGCTGAGCTTAAAACCCTTTCACATCAACTTGAATCTGTACAACTCAAGCAAAGCCACTGTGACATATTATTCTACTTGTGAGCGCCCATTTGAGATATTACTCTTCCAGCCATTGTCCATCTAAGAACATTTAAGACCTGTGTGAAGACATTCATCAAACAAATGAACTAATTTTTCTACTCGAAATAATGGGTAGAACTATGTGACCATTATATTATAATAAAGGTATTTATGAGCCTTCAATCTCACAGGCTCACCATGAGATACCTTTGAAAATTTGAAATCAGCTCCCGAGGCTGAAGGAGAGAGGGAGGGAAGAAGAGAAAGAAAGAGAAGTAGAAAGAGAGTGAGAAATGGCAAGGGAGAGATGTGGGAGTTGTGTTTTTGCTTTTTTGCCACAGGTTACATTTATAATTATCTTACTGGCATAAAATCGCCGAGAGGCTTTTTCAATAAAGGTGGGAGGCACCTACAGCGCAAAAATATTACCTACGGATCAACACTGAATCAGAGAGAAAGCTGCAAATGGAGTCAGACTAAATCCCGTGCAGCTCCTAATAAATGCACATGGTTAGGACGATCATTAAGGACAGTGGCCATGTTTTGCACCGGACTGCAGAACTGAACACTGTGAGGGCTGGATGATCTGAAGATGAGGTGAATAATTCCATTCTCTGACCTTCACCAGTGGTGAGTAAGCAGAGCCGGAGGACTGAGGGAAAGATGGCCACTTTCTCAAGGCCCTACCCTGCCTTTTGATGACTGGAAATATTCACTAGACTAAAAGCAAGAGAGAAAGGCATGATCACAGACACATCAGGAATCGGGGGATCTCCGATTCCTTTATTCTTCCCTGAACCCCTTTCCTCTAACTAAGTTTTCTTTAGAAGAGTTTGTCCTGAGAGGAGAATATGTCTAATTCCTTTTCAGATTAGCCTGAAGCAAAAGGTGATATGACTGAACAAGGTCTCATTATGTTCAAGCTGCTTTTCAAACTTGGAAAAAGGTGCACAAAAAGTATCTTATCACTTAAACTAAACTGTTATTAAAACTATTTTATTGTATTTATTTTTCTTTTTGCCACCGTGTTACTTTTCTACACAATACAATGGGCAACAAGGTCCTTTTATACCATTGTTCAGGTTGGGCCCTTTGGATCTTCAACAATGCAATCATCTGCTGTGTTTTTGTACAGTATGCCTGGATTTCTTTTTCTTTTTCTTTCTTTTTTGCAAAGTGAGATGTTTAGACAAGTAGACCTGCAGTCCCTCCACACTGGGAAATCCAGTTGTGGTAGTTCAGACACCTGATGAGGTTAAGCAGGTATGGCTAGCTGGGTGGCGGCCTTAGGAGCCAAACAAGAACCTACCTGAGGGATATTGTTTCTCAGCTGATCTGGGAGTGGTTGGCTCCCAGGAGACACTGGAGGAAGTGAATGGAAAAAAAGAAGAAGGCTGAAGTGGTTTCAAGACTGGATGGATCAATTGTTTTTTGTTTATTGTCTGTGATTTATATAAACTAGCCTCTTTTTTCCCCCCAGATGCTGTGCTGCCAGCACATGATGAAAGAACTGTTGCCTCCCAGTGAGAAGGTCACAGGACTGCCTCCCGGCCTGGGCTTTTCTGGGTGGAGGTTGGATGTTCACCCCATGCATGTATGGGTTTACTCAGGGTATTCCGGTTTTCTCCAAAAAACATGCATGTTAGGTTAATTGGGAACTCTAAATTGTCCCTAGGTGTGAGTGAGAGTGTGAATGGTTGTTTGTCTCTATGTGGCCCTGTGGCTTGTGACCTGACCAGGGTGTACCCCGCCTCTTGAACAATGACCCTGTGACCCACAAAGGAGATGGGTAAAGAAAATGGATGGATGGATGGATGGATAGATGTACTGCCAGCACGCTGACTGGTGTGATGGTGGATAAATTGTCAATTCACAGCAAAACACTTCCTCTGAGTTTACCATTTTAACCTAACCTACTTTATATCTGCATACTTTACTGAACAAATCTAGGCGAAAATATGTACCAACATATCCAATTTGTCCAACAATCTCACACGGCTCCTCCATGGACGTTGCCATCGCTGACGTTGTTTTTATTCTTTTCAACTGTTTTCGTAGGTAAACAAAAGCATGTGGTACTTGGAGGCCATTCACAAATTTTGCGTACAACGTTTCATTTCAAAGACAATAACAATCAATATGAGAATCAATTAAGCAGATTTTGTTTCTTACTTAATGATTTTTTTAAATTGTTGTCATTGATTCCTTTTTTTGCTAAAATACAAAAACAAAATAGACGATCCTACAGCGCTAAACATGTCGCTTTTACCTGTGCTAATAATAATCATTTTGTTATTGATTATAAAGAATTGCTGAGTACCGCACACAGCTGCACCTCTGGCTCTTAGCAGTCAGCTAAAATCTGGGGCAAAGAGGCCTGAAAGGAAGACATACAGCATAAACCGCAGATAGTCAAAGAAAGCGGAGATTCTGCCAAAAGGGACGAAGACAAGACGACAGGCCTCCATGTGGGATTTCACTTTGGATTTTGGCCCTGCAGGAATCTGTGGAAGCACAACTGACAGGGTTTGCGTGGAGAAGTCGACTCTGTTCAATATAACTAAGTAAAGACTGGCCTGTGTTGGTGCACCAGAAGAAATCCTCCAAGGTACAATATGGCTGTGAAGTTTGCTTTACCTATCTAGTTAAAAAAAGCAAAAACACTACATCATGTAAAAAAAAGAAAAAAAACTGCCACTTTAAACATTTAGCGAGGTAAAATCAAATTTAAGAATATACTTACTATCCACCTTGCCTCGACTGCCACACTCTAAAAACAGCAATCACACAACATTACAACTTTAGCTGAGATTTATTTCACTTTTCTTTTTTTTTTTTTTGCTACATTCCTCTTAAACCTAAGGAGCGTAGGCATTTCAATAATCTTAGAAATACTTTATATCCAACTTCATATCAACATGTGCTACAAATACAAGTCATCTCGGTTTGGATAAGTACAATAAGCTTTTAATCTGTTCAGTCATGTTTGAAGCAAGACGTTTGCTTTAAAAAGATTCAATGTAAAAAACACAAAGACATGTACAGTACAATGAAAAATTTACAGGTCAGGGAAGTCAGGGTCCAATGAAATAAGTCCCAGGTGTGTAACTTAATGAGGCAAATGGTGCAACATAATATTTTACATGTTCTATAATGTAATTTTGATGACTCTAAAGTCATTTTCATTTTATGACATGAACTGTTGAAATGACCTCAGTCAACATAAATCCACTTCATCAATTTCATAATAATAAACATCATACTGAGTGTAAAAAAATGCTTCTGTTGAACTTAAGTTTATATATCTGAAACATTCTGAAGCAACACAATTTTTTTTTCTTTTCAAAAGGAAGGAAAAGCCAAATGCGCTAGTGAGACAACAAAATCACTGATGACAAACTATGCAACACACTAAATCAGCAATAAAAGACTTAATTTATACTGGTGAGTTAGAAATCATTTTTAACCTAATGTAGGCTCCAAGTTTTAAAACAAACTTTGTTTGGGGATCCAGCATATATAAATATTTTTTTTTAAATTGGTTTATGGGGACGAGACAATCACAAATGTCTTTGCAATCTCAAACTTATCAAATGTCTTGTATCTTCTTATGGCAAAAAAGAAAGAAAAAAAAAAGAAAAAAAATCTCCTGCTGCACTTCATTTTTATTCTCTAGGCGGTTCTGGAGTTTAAGAAAAGAGAAACATCAACAAGGAAATGAAGAAAAACCAGAGTCCACAGGGTTCTGCAGCTTCGAGCCTTTGGCTGCTACAGAAAAGTCTAGCGCCTCCTACTGCTCTGGAGGTTTCTAGTCCAGCTGCTCCTGCTTTATCCTGTTTGAATTGGGTCCTCGCTGACTCGTCCTCCTCAGTTCCCGCCTCAGGACGTACTCGCTGAATTGGGACGAGTCCACGCCTCCTCCACAGGAGCCAGCGATCTCGAAGCCTCGCTGCTGGAGACGCTCTAGAACCTGAGGAGAAGATGGAAGGAACAGGATGTTGAAGGTAATTGTGTGAATGTTGATTCAGCATTCACACTATTGTTTCTTGGTTCGTTTGTTTTTCCTGTACATATTTGGCGATATTTGCGATATTTTAGCCATTCATAAATCAAACCGTTCAGCTCATTCAGGAGATGGATGCTACGACTTTTAGTTTTGTATTTTTTATACTCTTCAGAATATCTAACTTTAGTTATAAATATTTTCTCCATAGAAATACATTCAAATCACAATAATTCCCTGAAAATAGGTTATTTTAGAAATTTGCTTTAGCATACTGGCTCTATTTTTGCTACTTTTAGCTAACCTTTTCCTGCTTTTAGCTTGTGTTTTCTTCTTCTAGCTTTTGGCTAATCTTTTGCTTCTTTTAGCTTCTAGCTAGCCTTTTGCTACTTTTAGCTTTTAGCCAGTACTTTGCTACCTTTAGCTAGTGTTTTGCTACCTTTTTCAGCTGTCATTCAGCACTCAGCATCCACCCTGCATTTTCACAGAAAATGTAATTTCTCTCGTAATAAAATATTATATCTCTTTTCTTGTGACAAACAGTACCTTCTTTTTTTTAACTCATTATAAAGTATAATGTTAAAACTTGAACGTAACCTCTAACCTTTTGTTTTTCCACAGCGAGGTTGCCGAGGTTGGAAAACACAAAACTGCAATAATCTGCTCCTGCCTTAGTGCTAACTGTAGCACTGAAAATAGCTTTGAGTCTAAGCTGCGGCAACATACGGCTTGTGATGGGAATTTGGACGAGACTTTCACAAGACTTTCACAAAACAAAGAGCTTCTCATATTGCCTCATGCCTCCCTTTCATTGTTTTTTGTGTGTGTGTGTGTGTGTGTGTGTGTGTGTTTGTCTCTGGGTGTGTGTAGCTGTTTCTGATCTTGCAGCCTTGCAGACATCTACAGACGTGTCCGGGGGGTCTGTAGGATCACATTCCATCGAAGAGGCCCCAGGGAGCAGAGAGGCTTTCTCTCTGCCACTTGGCTTAGTGCGGGCTGCTCAGCAAAACCTCCCCCCTCCCTAGTTCTTCCCCCTCAGGCCCAAGCCTCCGCCAAAACTACAAAGGTCCCCCTACTGCTGGCAGCTCTCTCTGCTCCCCTTCCTTCTCCCACCCCCCTCCCTTCTCTGCCTCCATTAGCCGCAGATACAGCATTCACCGCCGGCGTGCTTTAATAACCAAACAGGATCATGGGCCCTGCCTGGGGACAACCTGCCAGGGAGCATGCTCACTCTCTTGCCTGCTCCCCACTACTCGCACACTTCAGAGACGGGTTTTGTTTGTGTGTTTTTGGAAGATTTGACTTCCTCGGATGGAGACGCAATCCAAATCTTTGTGAAATCGTCTCTAATTTGCCTCCTCTTCATGAGTTATTGATGCACATTTGAGGATATTACCATTAATAAGTCAGTGGAGTATCAATATGTAATCACAAAACATGAATTATTGCCAAATTCAAGCTGATTATAACAATGAAGTTTAAGAATGGGGGAAGATTTTGATGCAATATGCATGTTTTTGTTGAGCTTTATCATAATCAGGTGAAAGCAAGTGTCAAATGTATGATGATGCTTATTACTAAAATGACAGTTTATCATCCATGGTAAATACTCTATACATCTAGTTTGCTGGCACAACAATTATTATTCTCCCAGATACTTTACATATTTATCAATACAAAGACATTTTAGATCAATAAAAATATAAATTAAAACTTTTCTTCCTCAAATAATTGCTGGAGAAAGAGAAATGGCCTCAAAAGTTGCTTTTTGGATGTCATAAGCACACACATTAACTAGCAAAAAGGTGAATAAAAGCCACTAAAAGGTTTGATTTCACTCAGCACTGATCCAATAATCATTTAGGAGTCAATACATCCTGTTTGAATTACGTTTTTTGTGGGTCTGAGTCAAGAAAATGTGATAATCTCTGCATAAGTGTCTGCACATTAAGTCTATGTTTACAGTACTCAACATGACTTTATTTTCCTTTTCTGACTTCTTCAAGATAGCAGCATTTCTCTGACTAATACAAATGTTTGGAATATGCCAGTATTATGTAGATTTGATCAAAATGTGCTAAATTCACCTGTAAAGTCCCAAACAGAAGAGATGAATTGGGCCTACACCTGATTAAGACATCATTTTAAGGGTGTCTGAGTGTTTCAGTGCATTCTAAATTGCTGCGTTCTTCCACTTCCTGTCAGTCAGTTTTCTTTTTATTAGGGCATGGATGTCAGTTTCTTCTTGATCTGTTTGTGTGAACAGGTGACACTGATTCCCAAGTCATAGCAAACGTTTCATAAAGCTCATGTTGCAACGGATGATTAAGAAATAGGGAACTGAACCTGAGTGCCTACCAGCTGAGGAGCCAAAATGAGGATCATTATTCCAATCAGAACACAGAAAAGTAATGATTGTGGTACACATGCAACAATAACTTGCCAAGTTAATGTTTTGATTACTTCATTAAAGAACCCATTTTTCTGCAAGGGTTTTTTTAATGACCTGGTCAGATTAAAAAAAGTTAAGCGTCTGCAATCAGACACAAGAAAAGATGCTAAATGAACACATCGCCTCAGTCTTTTAGGCTTATGTTCTAAATCAAAAACTGTCAGTGTTATTTATTTAAGACTGAGTACAAACTAAAATGCTCCTAATTAAAGACACCGAAATCACATCATGACACGAGGAGCCCATTACCTGGACAGAGTTGAGGTGACAGTAGCCGTTCAGTGGGAAGCGGATGACGTGTGTGGAGTCATGGTTCCAGCCGGCGTTGACAGAGTTGCACATGACATCGCCGATTTCAGGAAAGACATCTTCAATCAGGGCCTTGTCCCCACTAAGCGTGATCCTCTCGCCCAGGTCGGGGGCAACACGCACAACTAAGCACTCACAGGGGCGGGAGACCCGGCCCAGCTCCTGGTCCTGGCGCCAGCGCTCCAGCTCAGCCAGCATGGGCTGCAGCTGGAAGTATCGAGCCTCCTCGTACAGCAGACTGTAGTCCTGAGGAAAACAGGTCAGAGGGGGGTTTCACATCTTAGGATCCAGGAGAAAGAAAAGAACACTTGGCTGTTTTTTTTTTAATATCTAGCAATACTGTAGAGCAAGATACAGAACAAAATAATAGGCTAATTATTACTGAGAGTAAACAAGCAATAAATGCTATATAAGAATATATTCTGCAATGATTACAAAAATAATTAGGTGGCATATAGCACGTGGCTGCAATGCATAGAAGAGAACATCTTTTTCCATCTGGGCGGTAAAGTTTAGGCTGCAGAGCACTCAAGTTTTCCCATGCTTCTCTCAAAATCCTCCAAATGTGAAAATGGCCTTCGGCTGAACTTGAGCCTTTGCTTATTTTAACTGGCAGACTTTCCACTGATTGACTTGCACTGTGGACAGTCCATCAGATAATGTGCTTATTTGTTTTCTCCCAGGGCAAGTTTAGTAATTACCGACTAAATGACACATATGAGTAAAAAGATGGAATGCTAATGTGTCACATGCTGTGAACGCCACCATCTATGGACACTTCAATGCAAACTGATCTGTGGATTACCATGTGGCCACAAGTCTGCTCGGATTCACCTACAGAAAGGCTCACTGATTTCATCAACTATCTGAACAAATTAACAGCAAGTGATCAAATTGCATCTGTTGATGTGGGAAGACATCACAATTGAGCTTTTTTTTTTCCCCTGGCAGATTCCTGCTGTTTTGCCTCCTCCGGCAGTCGTTTTCAGCACATTAAGTTGTACCTTCGACCAAAGGCGTTCTACAGCCTTAGCATTTACTGTGTGCGCTAAGTTGCAGGACTGCTGACTGGCTGATGGCACTTTATACAGTTAGACGATGGACATCCACTCACTTTGAAGTCGTCTGGAATGAGGAGCTTGGACGTCCTGAGGAAGTTGAGAATGTAGCGGAACATGTGTCCATCCCTATCAATGAAGTAGTGCTGCTTCAGGCTGTCCAGAACTATAGGCTCTGTGCCATCAAAGAGGCGACCAATTCTGCACAGAGAGGGAGGGAGGAGGGGAGGTGGGG
>NC_051449.1:10350408-10594445 GCF_001649575.2 Kryptolebias marmoratus | reverse complement strand
GTGGGGGGGGTCAGGGAAGGGGGGGATATAGGAGGATAACATGTCAGGATTATCGTTACATGTATTTACATTTTAAAACAAAAGTTGAAAACATTATCTAAAGTCTAATATGTGGCCATTCTGTAGATGGAAAGGAGGCTTCTGCAAAGAAAAGAGGTTCAGAAACGTGTGGTCTGGAGAGGTCAGGGCCAGCTGGTGCTTGGTTTGCCCGAGGCCGGGTGCCAGTCACCCTCAGGCCTGCTCTCGGAGCGACAGCGCGCCCCCCCGGCCCCCAGATGGCTCCATGCCCTTTGGCTCTTTACTGCTGCTGTGACATCTGTCAGAATAACCAAGTTGCTTTTGTCTGAGCTCTGCAGTCTGCACTCTCTGCTCCTACAAACTGCTTACCCCTCTCAAAAGAACTTCACAAGAGGATGTGTTTTCACCTTGAACGATTGGGGGGGGGGGGGAGAAGCGACTGGCGCCACAGATTTTACAAATCGGAATCTATTCCAAGTGCGCTCACGAGCGCCATGTGTGATTTGACGAGTTGTGACATTTGACTGTCACGTCATGACATTAAACATTTAAGACGCTGACATTAAACTGCGAGGAAAATTAAACCAAACAAGCACGTGTGGCTTGAACGGACTAAAATCGGCGACATTCCCATGCCTCGCGCAAAAAGGCTTCCGCGTAGACTCACCGTGATTCTGGGAATTTTGTTAGGGTGGCCAGGCTGCTGGTGTACATGTGTCCGCCCACGTCAATGTGCACAGGGGCGTTGGACTTGGTGAGCTGTGCAGGTGTAGGGATGCCCTGGTTACTCAAGGGAGACACTGGTGACCGTGTGATCATGGGCCTGGACATGCTGGAGCGATTATCCTGTGTGAGCACAAAGGCAGACAACGTTAGGATTCAGGAAAGATGGAAAGAAAAAAGATTAATCCACTTTAGTTTTCTGTTGCAAATCAAAAGTAAATGGAGGAATGAAAACAGTAAAAGCAAATCTAATCAATCACGACCAAAGCCAGAAGTGAGTTTCTTTCTTCCTTCCTTCCTTCTTTTTTTTTTTTTTTTTTTAATACAGCAGGATAGAGCAGCCTGACCTTGACCTGAATGTTGCCACAGTCTACAAGCATCTCCTCCTGTGGGCCATAATCTCCAAAACCAAATTAATTTGGAGCATCAATCTCTCTTGGAAATGAGCAATAATAATGACTCTTGATTTGAATACCATAATAGGATTTGGGGGGGAGAGAGAGAAAAAAAAACTATTGTATTAACCTACAAACACCATTAGCATGCAATTTCTCCTATAAGCTCCGAGGTGAAAAAAAAATCACTTAGACACTGAGAGAAAAGTTTCACTCTGAGTAAAAGAACAAAAAAAAACAAAAAACAAAAGAAGAATGAAAACGGATGGAAAAGGGAGAAGAGGAGAGGGCTGCAGAGTCGCGATGGCTTTAAGTGTGAAAGAATATGCGCGCTGGAAGACATGGAAACGCATCCATCACAGCAAAACTAACCCTTCAACTAACTTCACTTCTTTAGCATAACGTCCGACTTTTCTTCTTTTCTGTTTTCTGTTTTTTTGCGTTACCTGCGCCGGCATGACTGTGGTCGGAGAGGAAGTCAGCGAGTGGTCATTCTGTTTGAGGGACGCGGCGGGGACAGGCTCTCCTCTGACAGCGAACATCAGGGCGGGCTCCCTGCACTCCGCCGCCCGCATCGGGAGCCGCTTGAGCGGAGCGTGCACGGACTCGTCCACGGAACTGATTGGACGCGGTCGCTTTTTCGCTTTCTGATGCGTCAGGTCCATGATATCCGCGTCGTCCATTAAGGTTCACAGATAGGTCGAGCTTTCTTTCTTTCTTTTCTTTTCTTTTTTCTCTTTCTCTCTCCTGAAGGAGACTTTCTGCTAAACGTAACGGGGGGATACAAATGAGAGAGCCGGCAGGAGGAGGAGAGGAGCGGCGGCGGCGTGGCTGCTGTCACACGGAGCGGCAGCTTCGCAGTGGCTGGGAGAAGTCAAAGCCCCCGACAACATTAGCATCGTAGCGCCTGCGGCTCTTCTGGGCTGTCGTTGCTTCCGTGGCAGGTATGTGCGTCGCATTTTCAGAATAAACCAAATCCTGCCCGACTCCTACATGTGATCCGGTCGGGGTCCGACGCTCACATCTGGACCCCCTCGGCAGCTGCATGGCCTTTCGCACCCCCCCTCCACACACACACACACACACACACACACACACCTCCTCCTCCTGTCGACGAGCAGCGGTCACCTCCTCCTCCACCCCCTCATTGTTCAGCAGCTGTTCGGTTTAGCAGGTCAGAGCCTCTTTTTAGGACATCACTCCTTTAAAATCCACCACTCAGAACGGTGGCAAACCCAGTTCTGTGGCCAACAAAACCCCAACCTCGGACAAAAATGCCCACCAGCCCCCAAACAGATGCCAATCACACCCCCCACGTTCTTTCAGTCAGAGAAAACCAGTCAGTAATTCTCATTCCATTTGTCCAAGTGCTTTAATTGCAACATGTTTGACTGAAAACAACAGATTTGTTCCACACCCATCTGAAACAACCATCCAGATTGAAAAGACTTGCAGCTGCTTGGTCTTTTTTTTATTGGTTATAACAATATTTAGAGGCACGCATCGCAAAGTATGAAATCAAATATCAAACGGTGCAGTTTGAAAGAGTTCACCCCTGCAGTTTTCCAGATAGCACACTGAAAGCGATTCATAAATGCGGGTCTGCACTCGATGTAAACAAAGCACTCTGAATCTGCTGAAAGTGACTTGCTCAGCTAGTCTGTAAACAAATATGGTGGAATCTTGAACATGTTTAGGTGGAGATATTAAAGGGAACCTTTCCATAAATGCAAAAGAGAAGAGAAAGATTGAGTAAGACATCTATGAAGAATAAATACTGGAGATCAGTAAGAGCAATAACAACTGAGCATAAACCACACAGCTTTTACAAAACTTCTGCTAAACTGGCAAGTCATTCATATTGTCAGTCATTTTGGCTGTTTCTGTAGGTAAACAAAGGCCCATGATATTTCTGATCCGGTCAAACATTTTGCTAACAAAGCCTTAAATTAAAGACACATTAACTATCAATATAAGAAAAACAAATGTGCAGATTACGTTTATCACTTTATGAACTTTTATTTTCCCCGTCCGGTCTTCAAGACTTTGCACTAAGTACCTTTAAGGGTCAAAGCTGCAGAACAAAAACAAGCCCCTCCAATCACTACATCAGCACTGCACCTCCCTAATGATATCACAGGGTACAAAACCAAACCACAACACATCCAACTGCAGCTAAAACTACTTCCACAGCACTCTCCTGGGCTGTTTTTTTTATTCCACAGAAAAATGCAGGGAATCCGCAATTTTTAATAATATTCAGATTAAAATTAATTAGTTCAACCACTGGCCTTAAAACATCCACATTCCTCCCTCTCATTGGCAGTGTGGGTTTCACACCTAGATACCCAATTAGCAATTAAGCTTGCCTTTGAGTGCAGGCCTCCAATGCGGGTGTGTGATCCTCGTTTGATTTGCATGCCACTTGTGCACGCGCTGATAAGCGCAGGCAGCAGCCATACATAGTTTTTAAAATTCAACTCCAGAATCCCTCGCAGAAGGCAAAGGGGCCTGCAGGGCACAAAGAGAGAGAAATCACATGGCTGCTCTTCAAAAGGGGACCTGTGTAAGGCAGCCTGCAAAGTGCGTGGGATCACACTCAGAATGCAGGTAATTTGTTCCCTGACTAATTTGTGGAGATGGCGGTGTGTGTGTGTGTGTGTGTGTGTATGTGTGAGCGAAAGTGAGCGTGTGTGCCCGTGGAGAGTAAGTTCTGAAAACAGCTCGGTGGAATTGGATTTCCTCAAAGCCTTGTCATCGCAAAGGTGGATTGAGTGTAAAATCTGTGAGGCATTATGGAAAATTGCAGGGGAAAAAGAAGAGGGAGTGAAAAAGAAGTGGCGGCCGGGTGGGTGGCAGGTGGGGGCTGAGGGAATGGGCTCTTATATCACAGAATCACCCTGAGTCGGTGTAAAAACGTGTCGTGGAGGTTTTCTTGGACGCATGTCCGTGTTGCGTTCTCGACCTTTAGTCCAAGAACAGCTCGAAAGGTCGTAAGTTCATAAAAGAATCTCTCTTTGCATCGATTGGGCTCATTTATCAGCCATCTTTCTTACCTGCTGTCATTTAGAAAAGCAGCACAGAACACATAAACACATCTAAAACAGACTTGGCTCATCAGAGCTACCAAGCAGAACCCATAAAGAATCTTCCTTTAAACTTCAGTGAACAATCACTAAAGCACTTCACAAGGAAAAGTACAAGGCCCTGTCACCTTTTCCCCTCCAACTTCCTGCTCTTGCAATCGTGATCATGGCCTATTGGAGTCATCGGAAGCAACAAACTAACTTTTCCAGGTGTATATGTCCCACAACGCGGTTCACAACACGCAATTAGCATTTCAGAACAGAGCATTAACATTCAGTTTGAGGCAAGCAGACCAGTATTTACATAATCTGGATAGGCTGTCTCTGCTCTGTTTGCCAGTGGCTATTTGCTTCAAACGTCCGCACGCAGGCAGCCGCACACTTTGGCTCAACTTTGGTTGACGTCTGCTGTAAAGGCAACAGGATAACAGGTAGCAAAGTCTTGTAAAACGGCGTGGCCTGAGGAGACGTTAAAGGCTGATCACTTTGGGTTTTGTAAACGGACTGGAAGTGAACTACAAAGCAAAAGAACCACTTTAAAAAAACAAAACAAAACAAAACATAAACCAAACTCAGAAGCTATTTCAACTCAGCCGAGGCAAAGTTTCAGGTGTAAAAACACGCCGATGCAGTGAGGTGACAACCTGTCAAACAGAAGGGCACGAACAGTCTGTGGGTTTTGTTCTCGGCGGTGCCTATTTCAGGATAGTTCTTCGTGGAGCTTTCACAGCTGTGCATCAGCATGACATCACAGATAAGGAAGTGCGAGCAGAGCTGCGCCGCTGCAGGCTGTTGGAGACAGAGGTACATGTTCACAGACCGGAGTGTCCCAGGGCGCGGGAGTGGCACAGGGACAACATGGGATATAATAACAACGTGTCGCCGCAGGCGCTTCATGCCTGTGTATGTATAGTATACATATGTGTGAGTGTGTACGGGCGAATGTGTTTGTTTGTCCTCTGTCAGCAGAGAGGTGTGCTTGTTTGGTAGAATCTGACTGGGAAACAGAAGCTGCAGCCCCCACACACCAGTATGGGATGGTTTTATAACAGCGCCATCAGGTGATCAGTCCTGACAAGCCTCCACGTCTCAAACTATTTTTTTTTCTTCCACTTAGCCTCTGGAACTGATAGACATCACTGTTGGCTCACATGAAAGGTGACCAAAACTTCAACTATTATGTTTAAAGCATCATTCTTAGTGTTGCTCTTGCTTGCAAATGTTAATAAAACGCACCTTTTTTTTAGCTGTAAGGCGCAAAACAAGTATTCCCTTCATCACTTCGTAAAAACAAATGCCCTTCCAGCGCTACAGTTAAGTCTACCTTATTTAGTTCTACTTTTTAAGCCCACATTGGCCCATTCGGACCTTGGATCTTGGTGCTGATTACGCACAGCGCAGCCCAAAAGCCAAACAGAGAGAAAGAGAGAGAGAGGAGAGCAGAAGTCGCCTCTATTTCTGTCGTCCTCTTCTATATAAATATGTTTCTGTTAACACAGCCACGGCTTTTATTAAAGGGTGATTCACAAATTCTGCATTGACGTTCGTATCCTGTCATACAGAAGAAGGGGGGGGGGGGGACGCCCGCGGCGAAATTACTCCACAATGGCGTCTTTCATTAGAGGATCTGGGGCAGAGTTAGTAAATGGAAATGTTTCGCGACTAAACGGGAGTTCAAACATTGTTCTAACCGAGCAAAAACAGAAGAAGGGAAATAAAACCCGCGCGTTTAACTAAGTTGGGAGCAACTTGTAACGCGGAGACTGGGGTGTTTTTTTTTTTTTTTTTTTTTTTGGGAGCCGAAAAACGCGCCGCGGAGCGAATTCAGGAGCGGAGGATGGAAAAATAAATAAATAAAAAATAAAAAAGCGAAATATTTGCTCGACGGGATCGCCGTAATCCGCCGCTGGGGTGTAGATCCGAGGCACCGAAGCCTCCTCGGATCGTCGCCGTGTTCGGTAACAAAAGCCAGGAAGTGGTTAAATATTCTTTAAGAACTGTACCGCTCGGAATCGCTTGGCACATGCGTAAAAGCTGCTGCGCCTCAGCGTCCCAGAGTCCGTCCAGCCTCGGAAATAAGCAGCAAACAACATAAATCTCAGCTTACCTGAAACACAGAGCCTCATAAAGTATTTTCTTTTCTGCACCCCTTCTTTCTTTTTCTTTTTTTTTTTTTTTTTGTTTTTTTTGCCCCCCTTCTCTGATTTGGCCCACGATCTGCCTCTCTTCCCACACCAGTGAGAAATGCAATAGCTTGGCTTAGGTAGACAGAACAAAATACAGAGAATACTTGCTCCAGGGCTCCGAAAGCCCTCAAGGCAAAGATCAGGATACAATTAGCTCATGTCTCTGCCCCAGTCTGAACCAATATGCGGCATAAAAACTGCGAGCGAAAACAGGAGATCACAGCCGCAGTGCCTTAGTCTTTGTTAAAGGTTATATTTATAGATATTGTTTTTCATCAAATCAAATACATATTTTCTTTTTCTACATTAACGCCCCCCCTGCATCTAACTTGCCTCCTTCTTGCAGAGAAGCTGATTTTAATCGTTATGATTAGTTTTGATGTAACGCTCCCCAGGGCGATTTCTACAAATGGTTGGACTGTTTCTTTGCCAGAGAGGAAAGGCAGGAGATGACGATAATTATATAGATTGTTGGTGGAGGACTTTCATACACCCCACCCCCCGCCCCACCAACACACACACACACACACACACACACACACAAAACTACTCTGCCTCTTTTGTCGCCCACTCTGCATCACCAGACAACTTGTTGATTAGTCCAGGATTGATCAAAATGACTCGGAGTGTGTTTGGCGAAATTCTCATTCCTTCTCTCTTTTGCAATCTTATTCCCAACCCCCCCTCCCCTCTCCTTCCCCAGCCCTCACTCACCATTTCTTTTTAGACAACCTCCAAATGACGTAGTTGTATAAATAAGTACTTGCAGCTTTTTGCCTTGCCTCAATCAAGACTGAATCGGTGCCTGGGGGTGATATGCGAACTCATTTCAAATGTTCAACCATGCATGATTTCGGCAAGATTGAGGCACTTCTGAGGCTTTTAGAATCACTTGGGGGCGGAGGGGGGTGAGGGAGGGGGCGCTGTAAAGGAATCACATGTTTAAAGTCAACATGCATAATTATTCAGTTTGACTTATGAGCTCTGCGCTGTGCACATCTGGACACGGAGTGGTCAGTTTTGCACAGTTGCTCTCGTGTTTAATACAGTGAGCTGGAATACCTCTTACGCCCCCTACTGTTTAAAAAAAATCAACTTTGGTTTTCTTTCTGTTTTTTTTTTTTCTCTCTTCTGTTTAACAGCAGCTATTTAATTCTGACATCTTATAAAAAACAAAACACGGATATATATGTATATATATATATATATATATATATATATATATATATATATATCTGTGTTTGCTTTCGAGTTCAACCAGGCGAAAGAAGGCCACATTATGAAAATAAATCATTAAATTAAATGCATTAAATTAAAGGACTAGTATTCTCTAAAGTAATGGATATCACCCTCTGCCTTTCATGCCAGAGTGTTAGACTCAGATCATCGAACGATCAGAAAGGACAGAGGTGTAGCCATCTTGGTCAAACCTCGTAAATGATGTGACGTGATCATCTCGTGCGATAATGTGAGATCTTTTGAGAAGTTTTAGAGCTCAGAGTGATGCTTAGCTTCCACCACTTTACATTTTAGGTCAACATCTGTCAAATTACCTGAGTCATGGCCCATTTTTGGAAAATGGAAAAGGTTGTTTAACTATGGCAGCTATCTTGATTTGTGTTGACTCTAAATATTAATCAGCTGTAGAAGTGCATCAAATGATTACTTTCTGAGAGTTTAATTAAAATCTGCCCTCTGGTTCATGAGATATTTTTGCAAACAGACAGGGTTGACTCCAACAATTATTGCCAAAGTTTTGGGCAAAAACTCTGCATCATGTGTAGCGCTCAGCGTATGTGCTGCAGATCACACTCAGCTACTTCTGCACCAGATTTTAGCTCAAAATCTGTAATATTGGCTAAGCAAGAGACATTTTTTTGTATTTCTTAAAGGCAGTTGGCTGTGGCGTCCATCTTGAATTTGATTGACTCTAACTGTCATTCAGTTGTAGACGGACACCGGATTGATATTTTATAATGCTAACAATGGAACACACACATGTACGCACACACACACACACACAGAATATCATTACAGCCGTTTTGCTTTTGAAACCAGGTGATAAAAACTTTTCCTTACTCTCTGAATGAAAACTTCCCTCTCAGTGTGTTTCATCCAGATGAATAATTCTGACAACAGACCAGTTATCACATTTGATCCAGACATTATCCCCCCCCCCACCTCCTTTTTAAATTTTTTTTAACCAATGAGGAAAATAAACACAGGTTTCAGGGGTTTCAATGAAGTTATTTACCCTAGAGGTTGCTGGCTGCCGCACTGAACGCCAAGCCTCAACTTTTGAAGATCCATGCACATTTTTATGTCATTATGCCTAACTCTGGAGAATGGAAAACACCTGAGGCCATTAAATCCCATAAGTTATCCATTTTCTACACAAATAGAACCCATTGCTTTAATGCAATTCACTGACTTGGGTATTCAAAATATGCATCAGATGTTGTTGAACTAACAANGGGGGGCTGGGGGTGGGGGTACTGACTGCAGTGTGCCGTTTAATACTAAAAATCCATTGTTACAATATGGGAGCAAAGTGGTTACTGTGGATAAGATCTAACTTACAGCAGCTACAAAACACACGCAGCTGAGCGACCGAACGGTATTTTGGTGGGCAAATTATCCAGATTAACTGCAGATGTAAGTTTTCCTTAAACAGCGGTTGTCTGACCTGAATGACATCATGGCGTTGTGAACACTCACATCGAGGGAAGAAGAGAAGAAGAAAACAAGCTCTGTCTGCTGAAATTTTGAAAAAAACAACTTCAGCAATGTCTCGAAAACTGTTAATAATTGAGTATAAGTCTGTTTTTTTCCCCTTTGTGTCACATTTCACAGTGAGACTAACATTTGTAGAGAAAATAACAAATTCCTTCCTTAAAGGAAACGGAAAAGCTTCAGTTTTTGTTTTGCTGAAGTTTAGTTTTCGGTCACTGTTTAATTGAGTTGGTGTTCACTAATGACTTACAGTACTGTGTAAAGAGCCAAACACTCTTGTAATTTTGAAAAAAATGATCCTGATCAGTTGTTCCAAAGACTTTCTTAAATTAGTTTTAGATTTTTTTTGGACTTGGCTGTTTTTTCCCTCATTTTAAGTCTATTGTCCTGATGATTTTCTGATGAACAGTTTTTATTTTTTTGTCAGTCCATTTCTCTCTGACTTGTGACTCATTAAGACATAAGGCCCCTAAACCCAAAAGATGAACCAGCGCTACACATAATTTAGCAAAGAACCAATTTAAAATAGCATTTTAGGCACTTTGTTACCAGCAGCAAGTCCCAAAGACCCAATTTGTTCCTCTCTTTATGAATTGAATTTGTAAAACATGCAAAAGGTAACAACTAAAATAGTATTTTAGCACCAACAAAGTGGTTCTCAAAGGGGCTGTTAGCTGAAACTTATCATATAGAAAACTCAGGTCATAGGCATAGTTGGGTGTGACACCCAAAACTAGCTGTTCACATGCAAAAGAGGACCATCAGCCTAACGACCAATCGTTAGGGCCCTGATGGCCGCTTGCTATTCACGGAGGGCTGAACGATACTCGTGATAACAGCGTTGTAGGAGTGGGACAGATGGACACGAGGCCTCTGCCCCTGTTTAATGATGTACAGGTTCTCTACACAAAGATGGCTTCCTTTAACCCTCTCCCAAACAAACGTTCCTTTCTATCAAGTTCCTATCTATCTAGTTTAGGGTGTTACCCCCAACTGGTTGATCCACTTTGCAAAGGTGCTGCTTATAAGGCTGAGTTTGGATAAAAGACAAAATGTATCATCTAATAACTAACCGTCCAGAGGACCTGACTCAACCTTGGTAGATTTTTCTACCTGGCTTATTGAGCATCAGGACACCTCTTAGGTCCTGTCCGAGGGATTTGCCATTTTCCCCCCCTACTTCTTATAGACTTGTATCTGTTGTAGATATGTTTTTGCACCTGATATATCTTTTTCTGTACGCCACACTGCAAAATCTGCTGTCATGGTCAAGTCAAGGAAATTGGTGAAAAAGCAGCCAAAGTCCAAAGAAAGCCTGGAGAACTATAGATCAAGAACACTAAACGATTATATAGAAATCTGTGTCACTGGACAGAATGTAGGAGTGATTTAAACCTTTAGCGTTGCACTGTATGTCCACACATGAAAGTTAGTTTGTAAACTTCACTCATTATTAGGCAGTAAATCCCACTTGTGGCTGAAGTAAATGCTGTTTATTTTTAGCTAGAGTTTAAGTTTATTCAGTCACAAAGCCTGAATTTATCTTCACAGTGGGTATAAAGGTTCACAGTCTAAAGAAAAAAAATTTTTTGAACACATAAAACCATCTCTAATAGTCCTTCAGTGTGCGAATAATCTTAATAAACACTGCTTTGCTCAGAAACCCTTCATGAACCTTTATCCCTGTAGTATTCATGCAATGACGTGAATAACCAGTCCACCGAGGAGCTTCAACTCTTTGCTAGTCAGTGTAGACTGAGAGCGATGTTGGTTTAGCCTCAGACCGCGTTAATAACTGCTGCTATACTCTCCACACCCCTCCTATGGCCTGTGGTTATATAAGGGAGTGGGATGGATAAGGGAAAGGGCTGAAGCGGTTCCAGATCCTGACTCAGTCTGCCCCGCAGGCCTGCACAGTTTTAGGCCAGCACTGTTCATCAAATATTATCTTTGGCACAATGAAATTTAGCTTTAGAGAACGTTTCTGTTGCTGTAGCACGGCGCGAGTCACGCCACGGGGGGCTTGGAGGACATAACAGTAATGATAGCCATTCTCTGACGTGAGAGGCTGCTCTGTAGTCGTGTCGTTACTTTAAAAAAACAACCATAGGAGCTCTAGATTTTGAGTTTTCCTCCGTGTGCCACTGTCTTGCTGTTACAATGCACTTATTCCAGAATCCGCTCTGCCTATGAAATAATTTCAGTGTGCAGTTTGTCTAAAAATCTAAGTTTAACATTGACACAAATCCTGAGCAACGAGGACCCCCCCTCCCATTGTTTGAGCCGTTTCCCCACTTGTTGGCTTCTCCTTCACCCCCAAATGCAGCCATCCCATCCACAGTGGACGGAGGCGTCAGTGACACGACTACGGGGGGAAGCAGAGACAAGAGAATGGGGGGGATGGGCGGGGAGGGTGGTGGGGGGGCTTGGGTAATGCTGGGAGGCTCTAATAAAATGTAATCCTATTATATGGTTCCCACTAGAGGGCAACAATAATAAAGGTTTCCCTAATAACATGAGCAGACCAAGCCCAAATGGAAAACAGCTCCTCAGGTCAAGTCCCACACTTGTACATATATCCTCTCATTAACCCAATTGCTGTTGGGCCACATTACACCGACAGGCCTGTGAGATTTAGCCGCGCGATGGCGAGGCAAGAGTTAAGTCAAACAAATGTGTTTCATCAAACTGCAGTTTGGGCTGCTCTGCATAAAGGAATTGAAGCGGGGAGGACGATGAGGAGGAGTGAGGGAATGTGTGCGGGTGGGAAGTTGGAAGCAGAGCCTGGAGGAAACCAATCAGAACTTCTCCGCCCTCCCTCCCTGCGTCAAAGCCACCAGGGTCTCAGGTGTGTGTTGCATGAGCTAATACCTCCCAAACTTGATTGTTTGTGTTCGAGTAATCAGAGTGCTGTAAATTACCATTTTGGAAATGATAGTTCTATCACCGGTAAACAAAATCCCAATATGGTACGCCACAAACTGGAAATCACACGATAAGGCTTGATAGTGTTGTAGCCAAAAATGGAAAAGAAAGAAAGAAAGAAAATGATTATGGAGTTTAGTTTTTTCCTCATGAGCCAAACAAAATTAAACATTTATTTGTGGTAAAGTCAGAAAAACGCTGGAAGGTCACCAGAGCAGTGTCTTTACAAACTGACTCCTTATGTGGGAGCGTTTTTAGACTTTCTCTGGGTGAAATATTTGCCAAATCTAAAAACAACAACAACATAAAAAAAGACAATCTCGTTCTGGATTACAGGTTCTCATATTTTTACAGTGCGGAATCATAATAAAGGAGTCATTCCTCTATCTCACATGAAGGCAGTGAAATATTTATCATAAGTGACAAAGGGAGAGTATCAATCATTTTCTGGAGACAGCTGGAGTTATTAAGTGAGCCAATGTAACAGTATTACAAAACTCAGAATAACAAAGTTATTTATCTCCTTCTCTCTCTCTTTCTCGCTCGCTTTTTCTCTCACTTTGCATGTGTGTGTGTTTATGTGTCTGACAGCATCAGACGGGAGAGTGTCGCATGCCTTCCTGTTCCTGTACCACCCTCCAACCCCAGAGCCGCAGACTCAAGGCAGTTTCAAGAATCAAACAATTTCACGCAGCTACTGGAGGAGGAAATGAACTGAGCCCAGAGCAATAATAAAATTATACAAATGTTATTACAGACTCGCCTGCTACTGTCCTACTTTAATTCAAATTTGGGCACTCCAGGCAGTGCTGGTGGCAGAGACCTTCCTGAATAAATCAACATTAGCTTACGTCTAAATTATTAAGGAAGTGGGAGACTTTCTTGTTTATAGTATGAATTATTAAGCAAGTGTTTAACGCTGTTTTTCTCCACAAATCCCCAAATATTAATTGCTAATGATCTTTTAAGGTGTGTGTTTTATCTTTTTGCCTTTCAGATGGGAGCTCAAAAAAAAGGAAGAAAAAAAAGAAGAAGAATCTGAGGTTTCAGCTCACATAAAGTCTGCCTGCGCTCAATTAGATAAGCACGAGGTATTTGTTTTCTGGAATCAATAATGCGATCACATACTGGAGCTATTGTTGGTTTTTGGTGATGAATGTGGACGTCGGGGAGGTCCACATAAACGAGGAATGGAGAAATGATCAGTTTGATGTCCAGCGTTTTGCTGATAAGCCATTCGGGATAATCAGGCAGCTAAAACAAATCAGTGTTTCCATTGTTTCCTGTCACTTTTTGTTTGATTTTAATAACAGAAGTTGCCTTTTGGAAATCAGTCTGAGTACACGGCTCTGATGCAAACTTGAGATGTCCTTTTAAAGTATCCAGACAATCTTGCTTAACTTGCCAAAAAGAAAAAAAAGGGGGGCATCATCAGGCCTTACCTGCATGCAACCATAGTAATCTCAAAGACAGAGAAGTACAGTTCTGTTGAAACAGGACTAGGTACCATGTGTTGGATAATAATTTTTCCAAAATTATTAACTCTTGTAAAAAATGTAGAAGTGCCAAAAACATGAAGGTTGACCAAAAAAAAAAAAAAAAGAGAGAAAATGTTCTTAATTATTAACTTGCTTCTGCTCCTGTTTGACTGCTGGGTCTTCTGTGGGGGGATGCAACATTTAATCCTCTCACGCGGTTCTGAATTAATGGCCTGGACAAATATCAAACGGAATGCAGCTCAGACTAATGAATAAAACTGACATGTGTCTTGCCCAAGTTTGGAGCGCAGCCGGCACGTTTAAGGCTCGCGGCTGCCCCCGTCTGGACAAAATCGTTCCGACGGTTCGATGCGTTTCGGTGCAGTTCACTCTGCGGCCAGTAGGTGGGGGTATAATCATGTGCAGCACGGGAGTGCCGGCTGATGGGAGGTCAGCTGTGTGGCAGGTAAAAGTCATTTTGAGGGAGGTTCAGAGTTATATTTATCACTCGCTGTCAAAGGTGAATGAGTGATGACGTTGCCTGTGCCCGTGTGTGTGTTTATTTGTCTGCTCTGTTAGCAAAATATCTACTTTACGGAGTCAATTTGGTTCAAAATGGCTTCCATGGCGAATTAGTTTTTTTTAGCAAACACAAAAATGGCTCTAACTCAGTCAGTTTTTCAGATTTCAAGCTAAAACTTGGAGTGGTACTAGCTGAGACTGATCCACAAACTTATGCACTGAGCGCTGAGTGTGACTGTCTGTTAGCAAAATATCTCATGAACCAGCCTACAGATTTTAATGAAATGTTCAGTAAGTAATAATTGGATGTACATCTACAGCTGATTAATTTTTGGAGTCATTTCAATCTAAGATGGCCATCACAATCAATCGATCAACACAAAAACAGCTATAACTCAGTTTAACAGATATTTAGCTAAAATCTAGTGTGGTAGTCGCTGAGATGAGCTCACAACACATACTGCAACCGATTGACATTGCATGAGATTGTTTTCTTTAAATTTTGGCATTAACTGTCAGAGTCAACCCTGTTTGTCTGTTAGCAAATCATCCCACACACCAGGGGATGGATTTTTATGAAACCCTCAGTAGTAATCACCGGATGTACGTCTACAACTGATTAACTTTTGGAGTCAAACAAACTCAAGATGGCCACCACAGCTAATCAACCGTAGCTAACAGAAAGATGGCTATGGCTTGGTCAAATTTACCCATGCTCAACTAAAGTTTGATGTGGTAGTAGCTGAGAGTCATCCCCCACACAGACTCTGAGCGATCTTACAAAATCTGGTATTATCACATGAAACTGCAAAAAAAAGGGATGGCGTTTTACCAAAATGGGTATAACTTCTATTCTTTCTATGCAAGGAATACTTTACAGTCTGGAGTAACAAAATACAATGTATTTGCGCCGTGCAGACGACACGCAGCAGGCCCCCAGAGGATCAAAAGCTCCTGTACGTTTAACAAACAGATATAAAGTGAACATCACGTCGGGAGATGACACTGTTTCTTCTCGATGGGCTGAGATTACACAGCTATTCTCAGCAGTGCTGCGCAGGAAAAAAAATGGACTTTTATCTGGCAACATAGAGGAATAATCCAGAGACAGATGATCCACCCTATCGCTGGTCTGAATCTCCTCGTTCCCCGACTTCCTGCTGCAAGGGAGGCGAATAAAAATTCATGTGGTTACTTGTTTCCCCTATAAATATGTGAGCGCTACGCTGGACTTCTGCAGCGAGCTGGTTTATTAATGAAGAGACGCCGAAATGGAAGTCAAACAAACAAACACATTTCTTTTTTTTTTAATTTTTAAATTATACCAACAAACAGTTTTATTTACATCTCATGTTTGCGTACATTATTTGAGAAATGTTACAACACCAATCAGTAAAAAAAAAAAGAAAAAAAAAAAGAAAAGTTCAGCCAAATACCCTCCAATAAATTAAATATTTATGCAGCAGAGCATATGATAAAAAGGAAATGTGTGACAAACATATCTGGATACATTATAATAAAAAGAAAGATGTAGAAAAACGGTTTTGACTAGTTTAGGAGGACAGAACAGCAGAGTGGAGACGAATCTTTGTAGAAAACGCGTTGCTTTCCCGATTAATGCACTGAAAATGGAGACTTCTGTGAAACAAGTCGTTGAATGCAGTTAGTCGGCGCTGTCTTACGTTGCTCAGGATCTGTAATGTGTTTAATGATCGCAAGGGGACAATCTCCTCTTTTATTCCAGGTACAGAAAGCAGACCCGATGTGACACTAATCCAAAAATAACAAGGCTCCGTTTTCTTCTTCTCTTCGCCGACACAGCGGGATGACCCCACGTAATTGGTTGACCCCCTCCCATACACATATTTGCTTAACTCGACGTATCGCTGGCTGAAGTGTGCGCCGCATGACAACACAGCCACGAAATCATTTAGCGGGGTCTTCGTGACGAGCATCGAACGGCCTTGCGGACGTTTTGTTGGATTTAGCTGTAACGCCAAAATTGCTTTCATGAAAGTAATACAGCCTCGCCGTGTCTTCGACAGAAATCGTATTCTGGCGTGGAGGGGGACAGGCTCGAGACGGATCCTCCAAACTTTGATTGCCATTCTTCTTTACAAATTGGTCTCCATTTCCAGTGCGCGTGATAGTCATACAGAGGACAGTACTTCCCCCGATGACTCCCGGAAAGGATCTTTTTTCTCCGCTTTCTCCAGATCGATGTGATGAATGGAGCCCGGTGTGATGACAGGCTCCTCGGGTTCCACCTCCTTGTATCTCCCCGACGAGTCCTTCTTAAAGACTTGTTTGAGCCTCTGCTTTATCTCGGGGTCAGGGCAGTACAGGTATTCATACAGAGCTGCAGCCAGGATTCCTCCCAGAACGGGACCCAGCCAATAAACCTACCGTAACCAGTGAAGAACAAAACAAGTTAATCTTTACTTTATTATCACCTGCCAACAAAAGGCAAAGGAGGCTGGCGATCAGTGTTTTTGGCCGTGTGTGTTCATTTGTCTGTCTGTTAGCAAAATATCTCAAGAACCACTGGACGAATTTGAACAAAACTTGCAAAAACTAATCACTGGATACACATCTACAACTGATTAACTCATAGAGGCAACCTGTTTCAAGATGGCTGCCACAGCCAGCTGACCTTGCAATCACGAAAAAATGCTCTAACTCAATCAGTTTTTACAGATGTTGTCTGAAAGTTTGGTGTGCTCGTAGCTGAGGCTGATCCCCAACACATAATCTATGTGCTGACAGCTTGGGTACGGTCGTTGTTTAAAATGTTGCCATTAACAGTTTGAAGTCAGCTGTGTGTGTCTGTTAGCAAAATAACTCAAAAAGCACTAGACGGATTTTAATGAAACTTTAAATAAACGATTCTTGGATGCACCTGTACAACCGATTACCTTTTCGAGACAGTGAACTGACCTTAGAAAGCACAAAAATATCTTTAATTTAGTCAGTTTTACTGATAGTGAGCTAAAATTTGATGCGATAGTAGCTAATTGTATTGTAAAGCACTTTGAGTCGCCTTGTGCTGAAAAGTGCTATATAAATAAATGTATCTACCTACCTACCTACCTACCTAAGAGCCATTTACAACACACTCACAGAGCTACTCATTTTGTAAAAAATTTGTCTAAAATTTTAGCATAAACTGTGGAAAGTCAACCCTGTTTGTCTGTTAGGAAAATATTCGAATCAACCACTGGATGGATTTTAATGAAACTTTCAGCAACTAATCATTGAATAAGGATGTTATTGTGACTGAACAGCTGCTGATTTAACTTTTATAAGTTTCCTTTTGATGGACTCAATTTGAAGTTTTGAAGACAACTTTAAAAAGTTAGGTTCATTTATATTTTTAGATGAGCAGCGCACACACTCACCCACACACTCAATTAAAGAACAGAAATGAAACGTCTTTTGTGACATCTAATTATGAAACTTGAGATGATTATTTTCATTATAGAAATGGAGCACTTTCTTGTTCAATTTGATTTGTTGAACTGATACATTTAAGCATCATATAAAGTCTTAAATGAGTATTTGACCTGTGTACTCATCGATTTTCACCTCATTCGTATCTGTTTTGGTGCTACATGTCTGATATCTGAAATGTGCAAATGACAACGATAAATTTCAGAACATGTTGACATGAAATGATGAATAGTCTTTGCTGGCTAGCTGGCTTGCGTGTTATATAGGGGCCTAAATATTCATACTGAAACGTTGAAACCTCTCTTACCCAGTGGTTCTCAAAGTTGAGCGTGACCATTGCAGGCCCAAAGGAACGAGCCGGATTCATGCTGGCTCCCGTGTAAGGAATCTGAAAGGCAAATGTTTGCATCACTGTAGCTTAAGGGATTAAATGTTGCAGTTGTACATATTAACATAAGATATATTAGATAAGTTTCATCTTAATCGACTCATTACGTTCTGGTACAATGTGGCTTTTTTTTGAGATGTATTGTTATCTGCATTCAGTAGTTTTTCAACAGGCTGAAGCAGAACTCGGAGAACTGGGCGACATCTAATTTGTTTCTCTGTGCATTTAATCGTTTGTTCTGCAGGGTTCAGGAAGCCCCTGGAGATTGGTTGCCATGAGATGACAGCCTCCGGTGCAGACCTGCACACATGGGTGTGTGAATCACAGAGAAGTGTACACTGTCACAGATTAAAATGTGCTCGTTTGATTTCAGAGCCAGCCTTTTGTCTCCAGGTCTTTAAAGGTGAATGTAATACCATACATTCTTCTGATCAACTTTTAAATCTGTGTTTCAGGTGATATGTAAATGGGCTTGTGCAAGATTTTTTTTTGCCTTATACAGTGCTCAAATTGTTAGTTGAGTGCATCATTCTTCAAAGCTAATGCTCTAGAGCAGGGGTGGCCAATCCTGGTCCTCGAGGGCCACTATCCTGCACATTTTCCTTGTTTCCCTACACACCTGATTCAGAGGTTAAATTACCTCTTCATGTTCTGCAGAAGCCTGACAATCACCCATTGATTCAAATCAGCTGTGTTGGAGCAGAGAAACAACTAAAACATGCAGGATGGTGGCCCTCGAGGACCAGGATTGGACACCACTGATCTAGAGGCTACTTACTGCAAAAAAGTGACCTATGGCTACAGCAAAGCCAATGGCCAGGCTCGCAGAGCCACCCAGGTCTGTGCGTTTGGGATCGCAGGTCGCAAAGACAGTGAAGACCAGCTCAAACGTGATGAGGAGCTCAATAAGAAGGGCGTGGCCCAATGAGATCTTGGAGTTCACCTTGGAAACAGAATATTTTTCTTTAGGATTAACAGGAGAACTTGTTAAAGATTTACTGCACACACAGATAAGATAAAAAGGTACCATTGTCACGCCCAGAGATCCCCGAACAGCAGCAGGTGTGACTAAGTAGAGAATCCCAGCTCCGGTAATGGCGCCCAGGCACTGAGCTATCACATAGAACACAGCTTTCGCCAGGCTCAGCTTTCTAGTTACGACCATCGCCGCGGTGACGGCCGGGTTGATGTGTCCCCCGCTGATGTGGCCGAAACACTGCACCATGGTGGCGATGCTGAGGCCAAAGCAGAGGGAGATGAGGACCACATCAGCCGGGGGAGGCTTCTCCTCCTCCGCAGCCCAGTTGATGGTGGAGCCCAGACTCAGGAGGACAAAGATGACAGTGGACAGGTATTCTCCCGACACAGCCCTCCAGAACTTCTTGGTCCAGATCCCTTTAAAAGCAGCCATTATGCTTGGACGCTTAGAACAGGACAGGAACCTCCTGGCAAAAAGAACAATGAGAAAAGTGATTAGCCTACTTATGTATTCCTGGTGTGTGCATGTGGCCGAGAATGTGCTGAACTCCATCAGAACGGCTGCCTCTGGGCAAAACATTTATAAAGTCGCTGGGGATTGAAGCCAGTGACTTTCTGTGACAAAATGTCACACAGAGCACTCCTTGAGCATCGTGTTCTCTCAAGTATTATGGTCTAAACAAGTAATACGTGCTGCAGAATTTTAGAGCAAAGTTTCTAAAGCGCACAGTATGATGTAAATAACACATTAATGGGTTTAAAAAGGGCTGACAAAAACATAAAAATTGCAAACTTTATTTACAACAAAGCCAGCCATGAAAACGTAAACTTACCGAATGCAGTGAAGTGTTCTGTCTCTCTCTGTCCCCGGTGTGGGTGGTGAGTTCTTACTCATAAGTCCTGCTGATTTGTCAAACTGTCAGACTGTCCTTCATCACAGTGACAATCAACGTTGCAAGGACCGTGGGCTGCCGAGGAGCCAGCAGGTTGTTCGAGTGCACAAGTGGGGCTGAGATCACGTCTGTCAGACGAGCGCAAGCCAAACTTTCGGCACTGAGACTGCAACCGGCAGCTTCACTGGGCCACTACCCAAGCATCCCCTCACAGGAATTAAACAGCCTGCTCGGGGGGAAGGGGTGGGGGTGGGGNGAGACATGCTGACGTTCGGGAGGTCTGCACGGCTGCGTGACAAGGCTGAACGCAGCGGCGGCTCTGCTGTCACGGGGTGGGGGTGGGGGTGAGGGTGCGGGTGGTGGGTGAGGAGGAGTTAGGAAAATGCTCGTCATGCAAGAACGACTGCACAGTTTGTCAGTCAGCCTCAGCATCTTTATCACGTTGGAGCTTTACGCACATGCAGGGGTAATTCAGCTGAAATAGTGTGGATCGCAAACAGTCCATGAAACAAGACAGTATGTTCATCCTAAATCACTTTTAGAGAGAGAGAAAACAGCAAAACTGATTTATTGTGATAAAAAACAGGTAAATCTATGCAAGGGAAGTATGCTAAATCAAATGTTTTATAGTTGTTTTTTGAGTACTTTCCTTTAATTTACGCTTCAGTGTCACGCTTCGGCACATTGTAGGTTTCAATTTTTTATTTTCTATAAACCTTTCACACAAACTCACACTCTTATAAATTAATATACAGGTCTCAGTAAGACAAATGCTCCATCTGAGCAGGATGCAGCCTGCAAACTTGTTCACCAACAATGCAACGATGTTTCTTGTACCATAAACCACCGAAAGGCATCATGTTATTTCTTTTAGGAAATTCTGCTGTTTCTATTTTTATTTTAAAGCTTTTTTGTGAATGCTCTGAAAATATGGAGGCTTCTTTAACATCATTTCATTTTCTTTAAACACAAACAGGAGTTTATTTTAGGAGTAAAACATTTGGTACAACTTTAGAATAAGGGTAGACTTATAAATGGATGTTAACTACTTAATAATGCAGTTATTAATTAGGCTGCAAACTCCCAATGAACCATTGATAGGCAGTAGAATAAGGAGCAAACTATTAATAAGCAGCGATGATATATAAAAAAATAAACTGTCAAGACAAAAGGGTAAGTTGAGCAACCAAAAAACAAACAAAATTACTCAAATAAATAAAAGTACAGCACTTGCGCTTGTCAAAAGTGAGCCCACTTCAATGATTAAACAGTGTTTTATAAGTGATTTTTTAATACTAAATGAGGCCTTTTTAAGGTATTTACAACATTACAAAATATTTATCTTTAATAAATCCTTGACATAAAGGTACCTTTATTGTAAAGTGGAGCCAAATACATTTATCTAATAATCAATGCAACCAATACCAAAATGAATGGAGCTTTGTTGAGTGTCTTTAACTGTTAACACTGTGAAAAGAAGCAGGCCTCTGTCACTGTGCAACCAGAAGGTTTTTTTAGATTAACCTTAATAAAGTGTTATCAATTAAGACAGCCAAGGTATGAGGTTTAGTGGATGTGTAACAGACCTGCGGAGGAAAAGCTTAAAAAGGTCGGTCAAGCAAAAGACAAGAGGCAAAAACGGGAAAAACAAAACTTGAAAATTTCCATTTTTATTTAGATCCAAATTCTGAATTGTTTCCTCATTACTAAGGGTTAGTTGTTTTGTTTTTTTTGGTAAATTATTTCTGATACCCCTCTAGAAATTTACGTAGACTACCTTTTACCCAGGAAACATGTCTAAAAACCTTTGAAAAGGCGGCATTTGGGAAAGTCTGTCTGCTTTAAAACAACCTGGATTTTCAAAAGGGAACATTTAACTAAACTCTAAAAGTATATGAAACAATAAACACAGCTCCATTTGTCTCAGAGGTTTTTATGGATTTAGAATCAACAGAATTCTAGTTACTGATTAAACTGATGTAAAAATTCAATAACTTGATTCCTAAATACTTGTGTGCATGTGAGATAAATGAATACTAGAGGTATCACATAAAAAAAGAGTCAAATGTAAGTTTTAAAATTCTTCCAAAACATTTTCAGAATAATTTTGGTGTTATTTTATGTTAGAGGTTGAAAGGACTGAGTAAAGTTTGAATGAACAATGATTTACAGTACGACCACTAAATCAATTACCTATGAAAATCGTGTGACCTAAATTAATGATGCGTTTAGTGAACATGGGAGTAACCTTGCTCCGAAAGGACACTGCCGAGGTTTTTAATGTGTCCACATGTGTCGTGCGTTAATATTTGACAGAACGTTCCTTCATACTGAGTGAAAACAAAAGGATTTCTTGTCCCCATCAGCCAAGCAAAAGGTCAAGAGGAAAGTGAAGGTGAAACTGAGTAAACACATGGATCAGAGGTACTTGAAGATATAATCATAAAATGTAGAGTTTACTTTCATGTTTACACAAATTCCAAAGAAGAACTTTGTTTCAAAATGTTCTTGTTTTAAAATAACGTAAATCCATTAAATTCAGGGCACACACATCTTTGTTTGGGCATTTAGAACCCATTTAAATTTAATTATGGCTCCTTTAATACTTCATGGGTAAATCAGATTTAAAATGACTTGAAAATGTTATTATTTTGAAAACTGATGCCCAAATAGTTTTTTGCATAGAAAAAAAAAATACATTTAAAGGCTCATTTATATGTTATCTCACTCAATCAAAATGATCATAATTCCCAGTTTGACCTTAAAAAGTTGTTTTCTGGTTTGAATTCACTTAATTTAATTAAAGTTTGTTTTAGCCAAAACAATACATCCCATGAACTCTTTTAACAACTGGAATATTATTAAAATACACTCATAATCCTCCTTTATTCACGCCGACAAGTTTCCTTTTGCTTGTCTTTAAAAGTCCACGAGATTTGTTTAAAAGTTGTTCTAATTTTCTTAATTAATCAAAGCAAAATCTCACTCCTTGCCTGACTATTATGCCCGTGCTCAGTTTTGTTTACAATAGTAAATATGGCCACTAGGCTGGCTCATTATGCATCGAAATGTAAATTTGCACATCATACACACTTGAATATTGATGAGCTACATAAATCGTTTAAAGCCTTTTTTTTTCAGTATCATGAGGATTTTTTTTTTCCTGGATCCTTTTTCAGTTGTTCCTTTAGGCGTCAGACACATCAGAGGAGTCCTTTCTTTTACTAATTAAAACCTTGCCTTATTTCATCAGATTTGCATCTGTTTAAATTACAGTTGAGACGATAAATGTTTGTTGATACAGTATGTGTTCTGTTTTATTAGCGATCTGCTCCCTGGATGGCAAACTTTGGTTTTAAGTGAAACTTTAAAATATGTTTGCTTTTTTGTTTTTAAAAAAGAGGCTGCTTACACTTTTAGACTTCCAGTTACCAAGCGGCACATTCACAAGGTGTGAGTGAGAAAAGAAAGGTAGGTGTGAGTTGGGAATTTATTCAAGTAGAAAGGAAATTTAACCACTAAAAATAGTTCCTGCTCTAACAGTATTACTGAAAAATAATGGTAAATGGTACAAATCAACAATATTTAATGCATTTAGTCATTTCTAAGAACAGCAATGAGAATGGCATCAAACTCTTCTCTACATCAGTAATTATTATTTCCGCATTTCAGTCTTTTTGCATGTGACAGATACTCATTATTGTCACGATCAGCCACTCTGCGGTGATCATAGATCGTTTTGTAACCACATTAAACCTAAATATGCTTAGCTGTAATTGGGGAAAATGTACGTCTAATCTTGTTTCCCGCCGCGGTCACAGGTGTGTTCGCTTTTGCTGCACTGCTTTGTCCTTTATATCAGCCAATCACACACACACACACACACACACACACACACACACATGCACGCAAAACAAAAACACAATCTCATGAAATGAATCAAAATAAATGACCAAGGCGAACATGCAGTAGTAATCCGTATAAATACTTTATGAAATTAAAGACAGCCCCATATGTTTGCCACCGACTGTAACCACGGGGACGCGTCAAAGGCCGACTGTCTCTTTCCTTGTAGATTAAACCAGCAGTGCTTTGTGAGACACAAGTTTCTGCCTTTGTTATCCCTGCGCCGTGCCAAGTTTCCTACACGGAGGATCCCAATGCTGTTATATAATCTATAAGCTTGACAAGCAGCCAAATTAGTGGTGGCCTCTTGAACGATAGGACTGGTGAAAAGGTTTATCTCTTGTTGAAGATAAATGAGACAAACTGGAACAATGTGCTTGAAAGCTCATTTAACCCTTGACAGGCAGAAAAAAAAGGCGAGGGTCAGAATTGGTAATTATACTCGCAGACAAAAAGGATGGCTCAAGTACATCCGTTCATTCAGCGTGGGTTCGCTTGGATTAATGTGAGTATTGTTAATATTAACATTATACTGTTTGTTTGTTTCCTACTGAACAATAAAAAGAGGAATAATCAAACAGCAACGGGGCATCCACTGCGGGTATCTGTTTGTCAATAAATAAATGAACTCAAATATTTCTTGAGCCTTTTGTTAACAACCTCTTAAATTCTTAAGTTTCTGTGTGGTATTGATCTATAACCATATAATTCTCACCCTCTGAAAAAAACTGAAACTATGCACTTAAAATCTTTTAAGAGGACAAACCTTCAGCTTTTATCACAAGTTACTAAATCATCTTGATGTTAATCAATATTTAAATATATATATTGTAAGTGTACGTGTTGGGTTTCTGTTAAAGTTGATACAAGTGTGTTACTCATTGTCTAAAAAAGATTAAATCTTTCATTCAGATGTGTCCTCCTTTAGGCCTGTTATGTGGGTTACTCTGGTTATTTTGCATCAGAGCTGGGAAACCTTGTTTTTAGATCTATTTTTCCTTCTTGTTCATAGATTATTTAAAAAAAAAATAGGGGCAGCATTACAGGCCTATTTCACAGCAGACATTTTCACACGAAGGAGTAAGAAAAGCAAGTTTATTAATGAAGGATGTGTTCCATTTCTGCAGCTTGGTGGTTACAGAAGATGCACAAAAGCAGCACAGGGGAACGGAGTCATTAATATGTCGGTGCTTCCTTCACTGTCTCAAGTTAAAACGATCACTGTAAAGCTTTAATCAAAGACCCGTGACATTTTGAGCTGTATCTGTGTTGGTGGAGGCACGGACTGTCCTTTTCCAAGACGTGAAGAAAAACTACTGAGCTAAATGGATCATTCATACATGTCAGCATGCATAAAAGCCTAAAAAAGATGATGAAACACAATTACATAACGTCTTACATAATTTCTTCTTAATACATAAAAGCCCAAATGACAGCTGCTTTCTAGATTGCTTCAAGCTTTAATCTAATGTGTGTCAGTTCCTACAGAAAAAGTCACAAAAGAGAATCTTTAAAAGTAATTATTTACTTTTGTTGTTGTTTTCTGAATGCCATGGACTGGATTTTGACAACCACATCAGTGACTCTGTTAATCATCCATGTGGATCCAACAGAATATGTGGAATATTTATCAGTCAAAACAGACACTTTAATGGAGCCATAATATCACACATTTATCTCCCAAATAAAATTTCTGAAGAAATGTCATAAACCAGTTCAGGTATAAAACTTGACTTTCGTCTCGTTTTATTGTTTTAAACAATAACTTATGTCTTTAGAATAAAATATATTCAGATTATTTGCACTGAATATTAAGATTTTGCCTTGACTGTGAATTTTTTTAGCTACATCCCGCTCTGTATTATTGCTACAGTAAATCATCCAGTCAGGCCTGTCTCTGCTTTTGCTTGGAAGTTATCATTTAAACACAAATGACAAACTTTATACTCTTAGTGTACGAAAATTATCGTCCTTTTTTTTCTGCGAGACAGCTACCTACATTTGATTTTATAGCTGTAAATTGCACACAAAAGTCAACAGTATATATTTTAGTTTTATTTGACTCTGTTTTTTGTCTGTATCTCAGAGGCCCTCAGAGGACCTTGAGATTATGGCGCTGTCAAACAAAAGCTGACTTGAAAAGATCCCTCTGTTTGCTGCTGTGGGGAGAGGGCACATTCCATGTAAGCTTCATTACTCCTATTCAATCACCCAGAGAGCATACTCAATTTTCTACTTGGGCTAACTTGAGCCAAAGGCATCAGTGAAGGGTTAGAAATGCAGAAGTAAAAATTTACTGTATCTGTCCACAATCCAGTTGTGCTTTTTACAATGGAGATGAAAACAAGCACATGTAGTTTTTTTTCATCATATCAACCTACAAAAATGGCATCAAAGGGCATCCATACCTCATTTTTCTTTTCACCTGCACCCATCCTGGGCTTTAGACTGCCATTTATGGATCATTGCTTAGTGAGAGATACCCATTTTTGTCAGTAAAGATATATGGAGCATGACTCTATTAAAATGCAATAAGACTGCAAGTGATGCATTCACTTTCAAATGATTTAATAATAGAATAACATTCACAAACTGACCAATTGCATAAGGAATACATGATTTCTTTTCTTTTTTTTTACATAGAACCACAGTTTCATCCTTCATTGGTTAGTGAACTGCAGTTTGGAGTGGTTGGAGGTGGAAAGATTAAAATCTGATATAAATACGTATCTTTGAGGTTTTACACAAACAGGGTGTCCCAAAATAATGGACATAATTTGAAATGTGAATATCCTAGTAACTACATGTTCTAAGCAAACACAATTAAACAGACTTCATGTTGAACAATAACAAATTTATTTATCAAATTCAGAACAAGAAATCCAGAGGGATGTGGATTTTATAATGGATTTTATAAAGCTCCACAAATGTTCAATATGTGCACCTCCTGTGACACGACACACGTCCAGTCGGTAGACCAGCGCCTGCAAAACCACTCTGCAGCATGTCTTGAATTTGAATGTTTTGTGTCACGTCCAAATCTGCTTTCCAGTGGGTGCATTTCTCTTGAATTTCCTCAAAAACGCATGCAGCACGCTCTCCTTTGACTGTGTCCGAGGATATTCTAACACACAAAATGCCTTTTCATTTCTATTGAATGTCATTCTTCACTCTGAAAAAGAAAGATTAAAATTAAACATTAAACTTAGTTACATTTTTCACATTATATTAAAGTTTGTGATCATTTGATTAAGAACTGGCTATGTTGTGAGACTATGGTATGATGTCAGTTTATAAAGAGTAAATCTACCTAATGACTTCCAAAGACTTTGGGGTCACAGTTTGGTCCCTTAGCCTTTTGGGTGAATTTATGATACTTTTTTGGGAGGAATCCCACTGAAGCCAAAAGATCTACAATGGTAGTGGTATTGCCCTTTAAAATTCATAAGCATTGCCTTCTTGTCTGATACGGAATCACTACAACCATTTTTTATATGCCATCTATGGTAGCAGCTGTTTCACTTCTTAATTTAAAATGTCAGCTGAATCACTGCACAGTCACACAGAATCTATTGACTTTATTTTATATCTTAAATTCATTCTATGTTCAGTGAAAGTTTGGTAGGTCAGTACTGACACTAAGACCACTGAGAGGTAGCCTACGTTTTCTTGCAGGGTCCTTTCTTTCCTTTCAGCAACAATCATCATCATTTATTTATTTATTTAGAGGAATCGGGTCATGATTTCTACACAGGCACCTTACTTATAATGTTACCAGAGTGTTTTTTGGACACTTTGAGTGTCACAATATTTTCAAAAAGAAAAACAAGTCTGCAAACTGGAGCTGGTTCCACCACATCAGCCTCGATGAATGGTTAGCTCTGTGGATGAGGTGCGAACTGTACAATATTAGATCTGGGATAAACCTTCCCTTTATTATCTTTGCCAACAATGCTACCGTTGTTTTGTTTGGCTGTAGCAGGCTCCATCATGTTGCTCAGTCTAATTAACAAAGCCCAAACATACCAGTTTCCATGTTACAAGTGCAGCCATTGATAGCTTTGGGGCCACAGTGTCTAATCGCAGAACTGTAACCATTAAAAGCAAATGACAAATTGTTCTTTGTCATGCACACAGGAGGGAACTGCAGGTTGCAATCTTTACATTGATCCAGGCAGGCAAGGAGAAGAAATACTTTAAGTAGAGAAAAATGTCCCAGACTGATTAAATGCAAAACCCGCTTCCGACAACAGCCACTTAAAGAGATCTTGAGGAAAACAGAATCAATTTTATTGTTTTCTTTCATATATTTGTCTAGTAAATTATAAGTCCTGGAGAACTTTGGGGCCACGTGATAACGCCATGTTTCCAAGATTTATCATCTTCAGCACCGGTCGTCACCACCTGATGACTGTTAAATTGTATCTTCTTCCTCCTTGTCAACTTTCTGTCCCATGAAATTTTACTTACTTCAAATAGACCCGGACAATAATTTTCCACTGCTAATGCTTGAGTCTGAGGGGGGGTTAGGGGGAGCACATGTAGAGAGACAAATAAAGCTCCAGATATGTAAAACCAATCAGCTGTGATTTAGCTCCCCTTTCAGCATGAGCACTCAGTTGGAAAATGGCAAACAAGCCACTGAGCTCTGCAACGCAAACATTTCCACACCGAGTTTCACCCATGTGTCGGAAAATCTATCAGCTGTGACAAATAAAGCACAAGGGGTCCCCCTAAGGTTTGAATAACTGCTTGTTTTTACTTGCTTTGAGGAACCCTTTCAAACTGAAGGGCAGCGTGTCCTGTCTCTGTCCAGACTGCTGTCGTGGTCCCACCTGGCCAGGAAATAACCGTCTCACCAAGCGCGCTCCTCTGATCTCTCAGATCAGTTTGCGGTCTGCAAAACAAGAGCAAACATCGTAAATATCTCGTTTTCGTGGCGAGCGTGCACCGTTGAGCGGGCTCGTCCATATCTCTTATTTATTTCAGCAGAAGGTGAGCAGATTAGGGCGGAACAAATTGTCCGGTGTTATGCAAACAGTGTGAGTAAACACTCATGGTGTAGTTTGTAGGGCATGCTGTAAAAGCTAATTTCTGCAAACATTAACAAAAAAAAAACTATATGGACTTGGTATCTCGAAATTTTAATTTTAATTTTAACCAAAAAATAGGTTTGGATGTGATATTATTATAAAAATTTAGACCAAAAATAATTACACGCTATAATAAAATGCCTTAGTGCTTCAAAATAACGCTGTTTTTACTAAAAAGACCATGGAACTGTATCCATATGGCATCATTTTTAAGAAGTACTGGTTAAAACTAATCATGAGATGCTATAAGTATAGATATAAATATCACATATGTATAGGTCCTAATGTTTGTCCAATCTTTTTAATGTTGTCTGTTGTGCAATTTTCAAGTAATTTTCAGTTTCCCTGCCTTTCGCCCCTTTAGCATTTAGTTTACTGTTTTCTTCTTTCAGTTCCGGAAGCAGCATTGAAAAAGGTCATGAACCTATGAGCTAACAAAACACTATTGTTCGTTTAAAAAAACAAAACAAACTATGTCTTGCATTTCTAAACCTCCTGTTCAGCAATACTGCCCGCGGCTTCATGTTTAGGTTCAGAACTCCCACAGTTATCTGTGCGATATCCAGCTGTTCCTGCACCTCATTACTGACAGACTCAGTTAGTGACTTGCTGATGACCACAAGCAGGAAAAAGAATGTTGCAGATTTCTCCCACTCATTACAGGGAGACCTAATGTTAAAAGGAAGTGAATACTGGACATCCATTCATTCAATCAATGGATGCTATCAACTGGTTCTCCTAAATACTGCTGTCATTTGCCTGCTAAGTAGCCATCTATATAAATTAGGCCTAGTATTCCTTGAAGTTATGCATATCCCCTGCAGCCTTTCATGTCAGAGTTTAGGACTAAGATCTTCTTAAAATGAAAAATGATAGCGTTGTAGCTGTTGGGGATGACTCTCAGCTACTACCAGAGAAAAAATAGTCCATTATCTGTAAATTTGATGAAGTTAGAGCTAAATTTATGTTGGCTAAGATAAACTGTGGTGACCAACTTAAACTGGGTTAACTCCCTAGGTGAATCAATTGCAGATGTGCACCAGTGATTACTTTGTGAGGGTTTCACTAAAATCCGTCCTGTGTTTCATAAAATATTTTGCTAACAGACAGACAGTTCTGACTTCCAAAGTTAAGGCCAAAGTTTCAAGCAAAGATTTCCTGAAATGTGAAGCAGTTGAAGTAGGTGTTGGTAATGACTCCCAGCTACTATCACCAGGTTTCAGCTCGATGAAACCTGGTGACTTCAGGTGACTTTTGATGACTTCAAAAAAAGTAAACACTTATATAAATCCAGTGTTTATATTTTGAGATTTTCATTATAATTTCAGTAGTAGAGTAAATATGTTGCTGACAGAGTTGATGCCAACAACTAAGGTCGTCACAGGGGTGACACTTTGCTCGCAGTTAGGTCAGTTCATGTAATTTCATAATGTTAATGTTAAGACTTGCTTTTCATGAATTTAACATCAAACATCACTGTCATTGCTATCAAAAGCTTTAATTTTGAATCAGTTTGCAACCTGTTTGTCACACGTAGCGAGACCCGATCAGTCTAAAAACTGTCAGTCATGACATCAAAGCTTGATGTGGATAAATGGGGGTGGGGTGGGGGGCTTTGATTGCAATACTTGTCAAGCGATGGCAAAAGACAACCACGGAGTACAAAAGCTCCAAAAGCACTTGTGTAATTGTCATTCTGACACATGTAGACAAACTGAACGCAGTCTATCTCATTACGGAGCCTTCACAGAGGCAGGTTGTCAGGCTGAAGCCCACAGGAGTCTCCTGCAGATGCTACACAACATCAGCATCAACTCCCAGAGTGCAACAAGAAAGTCTGCAAGCATCAGCTTTAGAGAGAAAAGAAAATATTTATGTGGACAGCATTCAAACTGAATTTTTGATCATAAATCAACTCTTCTCCAAGATGTTCATCCATCGCTTTCTGCTTGAGTTCACAGTCTGCCACTGGAGAGATTTAAGCGAGCTCAGAGCGAAAAGCCTGGATGTGTCAGCGATTCTCCCACACCTCCACTAACAATTTCTGTATAATCAATACATTATTATCATGAGCTATATAGTTTGCTTCATAGGACTTGATCTATGCCACGAGTCTCCTGGTTGAACCAAGGTCAACTAATGAATCACAGGCAAACGAATGGAAATACATTTTAAATTTAATAGTCATTTTATGTTGATAATAAATCAGCAAACAAATCAACATTTTAGGTCCCAAATGACCATTTATCAACCGTATTTATACTAGAGAACATCAGTGCTATACATCACAATATTGTTGTACTCTATAGCATTTAGAGCTGATGTAGGAGGAGTTAAAGTAGCAACTAAAAACTAAGGAAGGTTTTAAACTATTTCTGTTAAATAAAAATAAAAATACTCAGAAATGAAGACAGAATTTATAAAAAAGATAATGCCTTCAGTAAAGAACTGTTTGTTGCTTTCAGTAGAAATTTGTTGTCCTGTTTTTTTTTTTTTTTTTTACCAGATTACAAAATCTTTTTAAACCCTGAATGAATGTATTATATTTTTTTCCAAAACAAACAAAATATCACCTGGTAAATGACTCTTAGATTATTATTTTTTAATTGTGCTTTTAATTATAAATTGGCCTCAAGTAAAAATAGCATTGTTTCTTTGACATTAGAACTAAACTTACATGTTTTTTTATTGTACTTACAGCTTAAATACTATTTTTTTTTAAAAAACTGCCTACAGAAAAACAACAAACAAAAATAAAATGCTCATTTAATTTATCTATGCCTTGATGCAAAAAAGAGCCGCCTGGTGGTCAAAGAAATCACTTAAAACCAAACAACAACAACAACAAAATAACAAATAGCCTTTGGGTCAGCACTCAATGCCAAAAGCCACCTAATGATGAAACAGTTAAATATGGAATAGCATTGCCAGGTTAACTGTAACAAAATTAGGTTTTTTAAAGGGTCATCCCACCAATTTTATCTGCAAAGACTGTTCCACTCAGAACATTCAATCAAACATGAGGATTCTGTGGCACTTAAAAGTGGTTTCCTTAAAAGTTTGAGAAAATAAACTTGATCCTTACATTTATTTCAGTTTGCTTTAGAAGAGAAAAGCCTTCAACAAACTGAACATGTGTAAAGTAAGATAACTGCTGAACGACCAAAAAGCATCAAGTCTTTTTCCACCTTCCCAACTTTAGTCTTTTTGTTTTCACAAATCCGTATCCGACTTTGTGCAGACTTTATATTTGTAAGCCCAGCCTATTTGTAGTGAGCAGCAAATTCAATCATAGAGGAGAAAACATAAACCCTTTCTTTCCTCTAGTGTTTAATTAAGATGTGCTTTAAAACATTTGCTGTCTTCTTAAGTGATGTACCAAAGGACTATGCATGTTTCATAATAATTGTATGCATTATATTCAATTAGTATAAAAAATAGTGGCCCTTTAAAAAATGTTTTAATTATTTTTACATTTTTGGATGTGAGGTGAAGCCTTCCTTTGAGCCTGGTGCAACTGCTGAGTCCTGCCTCAGGATGGTGCCAGTGTGCTTTGAAATGGACCCCGACCACCAACAAACCCACAGCTTCAAAGTCATAAAACTGACAGCCTTGGTGGCATTTTGCATTAACTCAAGGGTGGATTTACTGACACAGCATGAACTCTGTGCTAGCCTTTTGAAGCTATTCGTATTTTCATCAACAGGATGACGGCTTGGTAAAAAAAAGCACCCTGGTACTGCAGGATTACTATAGCAACTTTGCACTGAAATGTCATCTTGAAGTATATTTCCAGTTCCATGTCTTTCAGGTAAGATCTGTTGTAATTACCTTTTCTTGGCACATAATCTGGATCTCATGTGCCAAGATAACAGTGTTAAAAAAAGCAACAAAAAAACCCATTTTTTTGTGTTTAATCTTATAAAATATGTGACTGTGGAAACTCAGATATCTATAAAAAGAAAAAAAAATCTTTATGCCTGAGTTCGGAATGCATAATTGCGAGCCCACAGCGAGTGTTTTGGAGAATGCAGGAAAGAACATTTCCCCATGGCGACGCAAAGTTGATGCAGAACAAAAATGACATTTTCTTCCCACAAATTTTCAGCTGGCAAGTTAAAAGCACAGAGAACTTTCTCTTTGCTCAGGCAGCTCTCACAGCCAAGGCTAAAACAAAAGGTTTTTATCCAATATAGTCGTCCGCGCACTATTGGCAGTTTTTGTTCCCCACATACATCGTGGGCTACTCAGTCAGTGTGTCAAAATTGAAAGTCAAAAGAGACAGAAACTTATTTTTCTCCCAATTCTAATACTCTCACAGAGCACGGTTCCCAGTGAACCTCACATGGTATTATTTCCAGTTTTTTTTAATTTTATTTTATTTTGTGCTAAGAATATTTGTGTGCACAGTGGGCCGTGGTGTGTGCGCCTTCAGACTGCTGAGAAACGTGGGAGGCTGAGCGAATCTGAAGTGGTGAAATTGTTAAAGTGGTCTGTTTTTAGGGGGAGAAAAAAAAATGTGGAAGGACATTGTGTTTAAAGAAATGGGGTGGTGAGGTAGGGGTGTAAGTAGATGTGACAGGTTTCCACCCAGGAGAGAACTTGTTGTGAGCGCACACGAGGGGCCGGCAGGGCCACCTGTCACACTGTTCTGCAACTTAAGAACTCTGCTAGCAAACAAGCACCCAGGGATAAGACACATGCATGAAACAAAACCACACACAAGTGCTGTATTATTGAGAGATTAGAAGACCTTAAACAATGAGAAGAGTAAATTGAGAGCTTTGTGTAATATTTGCACACTTTTTAATGATCTCTCTTTCTACAATACATCATATCCTCTTTGCCACCATATGCAATATGACTGCTCAATGGAACTCATTTTCTCTTTGCAAGATTTACTGCTCATAGATGGTGTGAATGTAGATTAAACTAAACTGCGAGGCGTTGCAGTCCAGGCTCCGCTTAGCGTATGACAATTATCAAGATGAACTGCAGTCAACCATGTTTACCGCAGTGTATTCACAGTGCTTCTGAAAGGACGAGGCTTGAAATAAAAATAAATAAATAAATAAAAATGTGGGCTTTAGATGAAGTCAGTTGTAGAAAAAAAAGATGAACTACAGGCCTGACCTGCCTTTGTATGCGTGCAACTTTACGTCCCAGCTTCATGCCTAAAATAATAACCTGTCAAACGCTGTTTGTGCGTAATATTGTTTGCTTAATGTGCAGGGATATGCATCTGGAATAGAATCGCCAGAGGAATTTTCTACACTGTCACTCTGTTGCAATAAAAAAGAAATAATCGTATTTGACACAGCCACATCCTCTGGAAAAGCACGACAAGTTGGGCTGTCAGGCCTATTTTGCTTGGCTCCCCTCTCTGAACCCCCCCCCCCTTTGATAACATTCAGCTCCTAACTGCCACCACCTCCAGCCCACCTCCCCATCCTCAGGAATGTGTTTGATTTTTTTTAAATGGCTGACAGGATAATATCCCTAAAATCAGGGATGATCATTTCTGTCTCGCAGACCTCCACCTCCACATTACTTCCCTTCTGCACCCGCTCACGTGACTCAGTCTAGCTAATCCATGGAGAGAAATTCATTGGAACAGGTGGAGCTGTGGACCATATCCCATTAGTGAGCCTGCCAAATGCTGGCCGCTGTAGGAGGAAAGCCTTCTCTTCATGCTCCATAGGCGTTAGCTACTGTATATAGACTCAAATTTATGGGTTAAAACCTGCTTCTTAGGCAAAAACAGCGAGGGAGTGAAATGAACATAGATAACAGCTTTCATTACTTTTAATAAGTCTGTAAAACACATGATGCAAACTCCCTTTTGTGAGAGCAGCATTCCTGGTCTTCAAACGTCGACAGAACACTCATTTGCAATGAAAGTCAGCAGCTGAAAATGTACTGTAGGCTTCCTGATGTGTGTTTATGGGGGGTGCATGTGAAGGGCGGACGCGGCTCTGACTTTGGCTCGACTAGTAGCCTCTGGCTCCGTGACTCGTCCCACATGGCAACACATTATGGCAACACTCTCTGCACAGTACAAGGGAAAATGTCAAAACAAATGAGAGTCAGTGGGCATAGTGATCTGATCAAACAGTTTAAGAATAAAATGGTCTGCGATTCACAAAGTAACATATAATGGGAAAGTTCTTTCAAAACTGTTCGTACGGAATGAGAATCCCTATTTAAATGTGGCCAATATGAGGCATGTGACTGAAAGGAAGATGAAAGCAAACCTTTGAAGCGAGACTCTAATGCACAGAACTTGGTGTGCATTGGTAATTAAGTGCATTTGTTAATGTGGCATTTTGTCAGCATTAATTCAATCCATAACCACTAAGTAGGATGTTTTTTTTTTATCAAGAGAGTCTGTCACCTAATAAAATGCACACAAGCTGTGATGTTGAAAAGCATCTAGACGACAAACTTAAATGACTGTTTTACTGTACTGTCTGTTAAAGGGAAAGTTTAGATCTTTTAGAGTGGACCGCTGTGTAAAAGTTATGAACACTTATCGTCTTATGTGTTGAAAATAGCTTTTTGAACAACCTCTGTTTGGAGAAATAAAGATGAATATAACCAGAATGACAAGCTAATGGCTAGTCTGAACAGGAAGGTGTGCTGCTGTTGTCTTAAAACAACTACATTTAGTCATCTTTACGCCAAAAATTTTATGCCACAAGGCTATAAATGTCAGAAATATTGTAATATTCCTGCCCCAAGTGCACCAGACTACATCAGAAGTGTTACAGCTAACTGCTGCTGCTGTATTTTGTGCTCGCAAATAACCATCAAAATCTAATAAATAACCATGTAACACCAAACTCATGGCTGTGTAAAGGTTCTTGAAATATATTAAAAAATCTTTGAAACTGAAGATGTTTGAAGATGACAGCAATCCACACTGACTAGCTGTTAGCTCGTCAGTCCTGGTCAGAATCAAATCCTTCTCCAAAGAGGCTATTCAAGGTGCTACTGCAGGTTAGCTATTGATTCTTCATACCTTTTCCACAGACCCCTGGTTCAAAAGAGCTGGACTCTCCTTTATAACAATGAAAGCTACAACTAAAACGATCCGTTTGTGATGTAGCCACGAGCTATCGACGGTTTATATTACTCTGCAGCTTTAATTGCCAACATTTTAACATTAATTCAGCTCACTTTACGAGACCTATTTTGCATTTTGAACATTACTTTCACAGTTTTTTATTTTTTATTTTTTTAACTTCTGTGCAATGGCACAAGCTTTATGAAATTTGCATTCTTTCATGACAGGCCATTGCACGAAAACACAATTTGACTATAAAATAAGATCGCTTCTCTAAGGGAGTGGTATCAATTCCTGAAATTTACTGATGCAATATTTCCCTATGTTGCAGTGAATCATAGCTCAAGCTGTATATTACCCCTGGCATTTGTAAGGGGATGCATTTGTTATACGTACCACAGAGAGACAGAGCACTTCGTATTATCTGTAGTCACAATTGTTACCTATATGCCCTTATTCAGGGTAGTATTTGGCAACTTGTCAAGAGACTTCAAAATAAGAGAGAAGAAGCAAACAGACGTGTTGCCGAGGCACAAAATGGTTCGAGGAGCCTCTCTCTTCAGGGAACCAAGCCATTCAGTGCTGTGTCCTCTGGCTGTGTTGTGCACGAGGATCCTGCTCATTTAAGTTTGCAACTGTCCTCTTCCTCTAATGTCAGCTTCTCACGAGCTGAAACTGAAAGGCTGTTGAAAGGCCATGAAAAATTTATCCAAGTTAGACTCCTGGGTCTCATGCAGAGCTGGAAAGCTGATTGAGGAAGGAGCAGTATAATTATCCCCATCAAGGGAAGAGACTTTTCTGTATTTATATTCCAACAGGCAGTCTCACTAAGCTGGCGCCAATAATCCTTGTTTTTTTCTACAATGACTTCTTCTTTAAACTTCATAGAAAATTGTTTTCTTGTCATACTAGTGGGGGGAAAAACTTTCAAACAAATAAGCTGCGATAATTGATGGAATTGCGACCACATAAACTCAGGACTAGGGTGACCTGCAAACATGTGAAAACAGAAGGCTTTACTTTTGTCTCTGAAGAAAGAACAGGTGACGAACAGATTCACTGGATGGCAGGACATAATGGCAAATGTCATTATGATAATGAGAAAGTCCCGTCTAATTTCTCTTGACCTTTTGTTTGAATTCTCCCACAGAGTTTGTACTTTACAGCAAAATCAATAAATGCATCGTCTTTGTTTTTTCATCCATAACAGTTGCCAGTGGCTACATCTTGTGCTTAGTGCTGTATGTAAAAATTACTCAGTAATCTGTTTACATCTGCGATGACAAGGTGAAATTATACTATTATACGCTATTTTAATCACAAATAATCAAAGGTTTTCCCCAGGCAGGCGAGTCAGTCAATAAAGCTTGTAAATGTTGAGCAATAACACCAGAACTTATTAAATCCAGGTGAATTATGTTGTTGCTAACTGAGCTCAGGGCAAAAATGATTACAGGTACGCTAAGTCCTTATTAATTTTAACTAATAAGAACAGGTAGGGCAGAAGCTGCCACCAAGCAGCATATTAATTGTTCACGTATGAAGTTAGCAAAAATAAATTAGCTACTTTTTTGTTTTTATATATTTTTTTCTTTTTCATAGCTGGTTTATTGTAATCAGGAGGAGACTGAAGCAGGCAGAGTCCATGACAGGGCCAACACTAAAACACACAACCATGCAACACATTCACTATTGTAGTCAGTTGTGTAAAAACATTTAGGGAAAACATTTGTGAAGCATTAAAAAAAAAAGTAGTCTGACAGCTAAACTAAATGGGAGCGTGCAACATTTTGTTCTTCTATGGTGGCCTAAATGTTTCAGTGAAATAACATGAAATAGCTGTGATGGTCAGCAGTGTATAAATATATCTATTTCAAAATAAAAGCTTGTACTTCTCATCCCTAAAAGTATGGGGATAACATCTAAACTGTCCATACAACCTTCACATGTGAGCAAACAGATTTTCATTATCTTTCTTTGTGCTACCTAGCCGTTTCCATGTGGAGATTAACAGTGCAAAAAATTAAGTAAAGCTGCTTTTTTTTTCCATATTTGAAAATGTTAAACACTCATTCCTATACATATAAACAATACATAAATACATTGGTGCTACGTAGACTGAAGTATTGGCAGTCTCTGCTGTAAATTAAAACTGTTTGCAAAAACTAAGAAAAGGGATATAGCAGAGTGTATTGTAAATCACTTTTTAAAAATCCGCTGGTTAATTTCTGAGGAACACCAGTAATGTTCCTGGGTCAGGTTTTCATTGGAAAGGCCTACACATAAGTCTTACATAATATTGATTTGTTTTCCAAATGTTTTTTTTTACATTGTGATATGTTTTGTTCTTTTTATGTAGCGATGTTGATAAATTAGCATGAGATACATGTTACTGTAAAGCGCTTTGGTCACCGTAATTGGTTGTTGTTAAGCGCTATATAAATTATTAAATCAATCAGTCAATCAATCTTTGGTTTAGGGTCAAATGAACCCGCTGACTGAAAATCAAGACAAATGAGTCTTGAGGATTTCTATTGAAAGTAAACTGTTTTTAAATAAGCTATTGATATTCCCAGAGAGCAAGGCAAAAGCCTTAGTGTTATATGGAGCATGTTCTGTAAGTTAAAGCAAAACTAATGGTTATAGTAAATGCTACAGTAATCTGAGCTGCACTTTTCATTTTGTAGGCTGTACTCAGCACTAGTCAGTTTGTGATGGAAAAGGTCTGAACTGGTTTTAAAACATGGCTTGGAACAAGGTTGATGGATCTAAAAAAATCCATCCCCATTTGTCAGAGGAGAGAAATCAAAACAATCCTCTTGACTGCCTTTAAAAGGCCTTCATCTGCTGTGAGGTGACCAATCTTCTCACAGATTACCTTTCGTTCCTGTTTTCTGTTTTCCTATGTATACATGTGTGTAATCATTTGAATGTGACAGAAAACAGATTTTAACTATGATAATTATCTAGTTATTCTTTACTAGTAATGTTGCTAAAAGAAAAAAAATGCAAATTAGTCTTTCTGAATTCTCTGCCTAATGCAGGTTGATCCAACGCTGTAAAAAGAGTGACTCGTACAGAAGATGAACTTGGGAACTGTAGTGCTTTCCTGTAGAGACCGGTATTGGGAGATTAACGGTGGACACTTTCTGTCTCTTAGGGTTGCACAGTGGGGCCTCAGTGTTCTGTCCCATCTTGTCAGTGCTTTGTCCAACTGGGATTTATTGATTAAACTGTGTTGTTTCACAAGGTTTACATGAAAAAAAAAAAAAAAAAAACATACTGCTGCAGAGAACAGACTTTTTTTTTTCCTCTGGGAAGTGGCAGCTGTGAGGCAGAGAGCGGTTGTCAATTTTTTAAGACATTTTTATGTTCTTATCAAAATAGCACTTATATGAATATCAGGATCCAAGGTCTGCTCACTTCACTTCCTTGACTGGTTATTTCTGGCAATGTTGTTCTGACTCTTTCCAAAAGGGGGGGTGGGGGGAAGAAAACCAAAACTAAGACAGTATTTAGTTTGTTATATTTGAATAGAAAATCCTTAACGATGCAGAAACAAATGGAAAAAGGAAAAAAAAAAAGGCAGGAAGTGTAAAAATTATTCATGCATACTCATCAATATGCAAAGTTTACAGACAGCATGGCTGAGGCTGGAGAGGACCTCGGCTGAGCTCTCATACAGGAGGGCATGGGATCAGGACAGCACTGACAACACTGCAAAGGGGGAAAGAAACAGCGGGAAATCTATTCTCGAAGCATTTTAATCAGTGTTGTGCTCTTTTGGTTATTGAAAGTTGAACACACAGCTAAAAGAGTCAGTATGGGATGGCAAAAGTACAACATGGACAAAAAGTTATCTAGCCAGCAGACTTTTGAACAGCTAACTAACTTTAGAGAAAAAGGAAAGTTGTAATGATGTTGCTTGTGTTGCTCATTATGCAACACAATACAGCAGACACGATTCCAAATAAGTTTTATTATCTGCTCTCTTTAAATCAAATTAGCAACTTAGCTGAAGTCATTTGGAGCCTAAGGGTTTGTTGTTCTTGTTAAATCTAATTTCTTCCTCTGCACTGAGAATAAAAAAAAAAAGAAAAGAAAAAAAAAAGTGAAACGACAGACTGCACTAACAACGCGTCATTAAAGAAGAGCAGGCACTTTTAAATCTGCGCCCCTTGATAGATTGAACGTTCCTCTAAATGCATCGGATGCCTGTCTGGCCGAATCAGATCCGCAGCCTCAGGGAGTGGCTCCGCTTTCCGCCTCGTACGAAGCTCACATGCATCAAGGTGGAAGCAGGACTGACGCTTGTGATGGGAGGAGACAAGCCCTGCTCACTTTAATTTTTCCAGGCCTTTTTCAGAATGCCAAGATTTTTTTTTTTTTAAATATTCAGTTCCCCCTTCCTGCAATAATCTAGTCATTCAGGAAATCAGTTTGCTAGGAAACATCCTATAAAGGTCTCAGTAATTAAGGGCATTGAAGGAATGCATATCGCCCGCTAAAATCATCTCATGCTGAGACACGACAAAGTTTTTGGTCAAAGCTTGTAAATATTTGCAATCTTATGTAATATTGCGAGATCCGTTAGCACTCAAAGTATGTGCTGAGGATGACTCCCAGCTACTACCACACCACATTTTAGCTCAGTATCTGTAAAATTCGCTCACTTATGTCAATTTCTGTGTAGCGTAAGGTTGCTTAGCAGCCATCTTGAATGAGATTGATGTCATCAGTAACAGGTTGTACATGTACATCCAATGATTACATTCTGACTGTTTCATTAAAATTTGTCCTCTGATTCATAAAATATTTTACTACAGACAAAAGAACACTCAAACACACACACACTCAGAGAGACAAAAGCATTACTGCCCTTTCGCCTTTGGCAGGGGTAATAATAAAGATTGATGGAGCATATTAAAAAAATGGCTATTCTGGATTCATACGGCAACCACTATCATGTCATAGCTGTTATCACGACACACAGAACAACATTAACAATCGCGGTTTGACATTGAAGGAAATGTCACAAAGTTTCTTTAATTGTTTTTGTCGTTGTTTTAACACAGTGAATGACAGGATTTAATTTAGGGCCTCCATGTTAAATATAAATGAACATGTAAGAAATGTTCACGCTGTAACATTTACAGTTTTAAAGTATTCATCAAAGAACTGCACTGTATAATTTAGTCTCTTTTATTGTTGAACCCCCTCACTCCACCCACTCCTTCCAACAAGAACACAACATCCTTTTATGTTAGTAACTATTATGATATTCACTGTATGGGCTCGCAACACAGCCATAAAATATGCGTGCCTATTAAAGATGTGTTAGAATATGTTGTAAAACATAAAGCATTTATCAGGTGGGGTTAATATTTGCTTTGTAATGGGTTTCACCTCAAACCAGTGATGATTTATTGAGTTCTGGGGGGCGAGCTGTGATGTTTCTGGGAATGCATTACCATGATATGTTACATCACCCTGCTGGAAGCATTTATTTTTAAACGTAAGCCGCATAAATGTATTTATTAGAAGTGTTTAGGTATGCTGTGTCATTACAGCTCAGCCTACACCAAAGAAAACTTGACTGAGCAGTGTTTATAGGCCCCCGTACAGAACGGACCCGTGGATTCATGCAGTTTATGCTAAACTGTCTCCCTGCCGTGACCGTGCTGCAACACAAACCTTTATCCCTTTGGCAAAGCTTCCCGCTGAGCAGCAGTGATGACATCCCCCCTCTATGGCTTTCTCTCATTTGTTTGGAGTTGACATAGTGGAAACGGCTGTAATGTTTTGCTGCTGTGGTCCATCCATTTTGAGATTTGTCTGATTTAGGATGCCCCCCCACCCCTCTGTCCCTGCACATCACCGTGGTACTGAACTGTTTCTGTCGACAAACTGTCAGCTTGAACAAATCTTGTCATTCTCTTGTCACCTCTCCTGGCAACGAGGCGTCTTTGTGCATACGTTTCGCTCGCGGCACTGCTCTGATTAAACTGAAGCCACTGCGGCTGAGTAAACGTCCCCCGAATGGTGTTTATGTTGGAATTAGCATGTCTGGGATCTAACATCATATCACGTTCAAAGTTGCTTAGATCAGTTTCCTGCCCATTCTGCCGTTTAGTCAGTTATTGAACCTCTCAATCCTGTTTGCATGCTTTACGCTTATGCATGATTTATGGCATGACTCACTGTCTGGTGGAAGAGGCTGTTTGTGCGTTTACGAATATGTGCTTAAAAAAAGCAAATGTCGTTTCGACAAACATCCTTGAATCTGCCTTTTTTAGGCAGTAAAAAATCTTCATAGTTTAGTAAATCGTGACATCTATAAACGCCATGGTGGGCACGGGATGAGGGTGTCTGGTTGCTTAAGATTATAAGGAATGATGACAAAAAAAATCATTCTTTTCATCTTTTCAAAAAAGATCAGTAGATATATTATTTGTGCATTTGTATTTGCAAAAGTCTGAAGTGCTTCAAGAGCTCTGAGCTTTCAGGTACTGGTAAGACCTTGATGTGCTTGTTTAGAACCGGGCTAATTTGAAATTGTAATATGAGAAAATATTGAAGAAAGTCTTTTCCAGCAGTCAAAGGCTCTGTGTCAGTCTGTGGAAAGATTTTCAGAGTAGTGCATGCAGCGTTGTCTAAGGATCCTAAAGAAGTCTTTTTAAAAAAAAGATCACATCACACAAAGTAAAATGCTCTATGGTGAAATAAAAATGTAACACCTGTTAAAGAGAATGTTACAAAATACAAACCAGTCCCCATTAGGGATGTAAAGATTAATGAATTAGTTCCAATTCACAGACGTACGTGTTCGACGTGATCAGGATGAGAAAGGTTTGGAATGAAACAAAGATGCAACAGCTTTTATGCCTTTTCATCACTTAAATACAGTTCTGTAAATTTTTAGGTGAAGAGTCTGAAAGCAGGTGAGTCTCCACAGGCATATACTTAAAAGCAAAACAGATAACTTTAAAATGTGTAGAAATGTTCTCATATAGTTGATCACAAGGATAAAATAATACTTTCAAAGAACACCCTTGAAGTAGGGCAGTTGGGTAAAGTATAGAAAGTTACTGGCTCTGTAATTGTACGATTCTAATTTGCCACACAGTGCTCTGACATTATTTGCCTTTAATTATTTCAGTCTGCTTTTGTTTTTTTTTATTTCTTTTTCTCACAGCAGCTAAACTCTTGCACTGTCACAACTGTGAGGTTGTTGTTTGTTTACAGTTGCATGTAGACGTTAATGAGCGGTTATACTTTTTCATTTGTAAGCTGTTATGAAAACCGCTTTTTTAAAAGGTTAACTTATGTTTTATTGTTCATACTATAGAAATTGCACTTTTTTCCTTAACGCTGAGTTGTTGAAAGAGTGTTAATCTCTCTTTTCTTTGTAATTTACTTTATATGTTGTGTGAGTTAGGTGTTATAAAAATATATTGTTATTCTAAAACAAAGCCTTTGGTAATCATTTATTTTATTGCCTTATAAATAATTAGTTTAACTTAAAATGAGTTGTTGTATTGCACTGAATCTTTTCTATGTTGATTGAAACTCATACTGAGTTGGTTGAATTGTTTTTTTTTTGTTGCTGATGTTTCTTTACTGTATTGCTCCCCTGGTAGTGTCTCAAAACATGTATTGTATTGGTCACAGGCAAGATAATGCAATCATTTGTTTTTATAGGGTTTTTTCCCGCTAATTTAAGACTTTAATAAATATTAATATTGTAAAATGTCAAAATAAATAAATAAATTAAATCTTTACCTCATTCTGAGTTTTGATCATATTTAATTTGCACAACAACAAAAGAATGGTGACCAGATTTTACCTGCCACTGTACGCTGAATGTTCAGTTCAATTCTTAAGGTCATTTTGGTTTATTTACTTGCAGTCAATTCACAACAGAAGTTATTTCAGGTTACTGTACAAAGACAAAACAAATATAGATATTAAACTTAGATCCTGACTGAAATCCATTCAGTCAGTTCACTTCTGAATATAACACAATACATTCACATACAGTACATTATAAAATGCCAATCTAAGGAAGCCAGCAGATTACATCAAATCTTCACTTCCTCGCAATCTCCCATCCTAATCAGCACGTTGACGACAGTGGAAAGGAGCCACTCCGTTTTAACAGGAAGAAACCTCCGGCAAAACAAGGCTCAGGATGGGCGGCCATCTGCCTCGACCGGCTTGGGTTTGAGAGGACAGGAGAGAGAGACAGACAAACACAGAATTACTGGTCCAGGTGTAGTTTGTAGAAAAGAAGAAAAAAAAAACACAGGCAATAATTGCATGTACACACATGGGGAGCAGATAGAGTAAAGACAGCAGCAGAGTGGGGAAATGTGGTCAGTTTGTCCTGCAGCAATCTAAGCTTAGAGCAGTAGAACGAAAGGATGGCTCAGGAAACCCAAGCCAAGCTAGTCCTGGTTAGCAGACAGGGTGTCAGCCTCACAGACAGAAATGTTCAAAAAAGATGCTACATAAATATAACAAATTTGGTTGATAGAAGTATTTAAGCATTCTCAATTAGGTTGATTTTGAGCCTACGAAACCAGTGTTTGGAGAGACGCTCGTCACTAAACTGTTGAGCTCAAGTCTGTCCCACCTGCCTGACAAAGACCAGCTGTGCTGTACTGTCAGACGCAAGATTTGAAACAGAAACACACCGGCTCCAACCCCTGACGTTACTGAATGCTGACACCCGAACAAACAGGCAGAGGAAATAAGCCGTGGCATTGAATCAACAAACAGCTGTCAACCGTCCCTGCGTTCCGTTGATGGTGAGAACAACACGGCGTGAATGGGAAAGGACAGATGGACACGCTCCGTTTGGGTGACAGACGGCACAGCCCAGGGAAAGGTGTATGGACAGACAGCTCTTTATAAAGAAATATGTCTGACACGGCGGGGCCTAACAGCAAAATCACATCAGGCTGCGAGACGAGGGTCTGTGACGCACAAGTTGAAATATGAAAGCATTAAAGCGATTTGCGAGCGGCAGAGATATCATCAATAGCAAATTCTTTTGCCCGATGTGGATATTGAATAATCTAATTAGGTTTAATAATCCACACCCTAATCATTGCTCATAGTTTAAACTAATCATTACATCCAATTTTATAATAATAGATGCATTTCATCATGAGTTCTGAAGGTGCACAATTGGACTCTGAACATTTTTTTTCTTGGTAAATAGAGAGTAATGAAACAGAATTGCAGTGGTGAGGTTGTCAGAGAAGACGCTTGCCAGCAGCCCCCTGATAATGTAGCCACAGTGATTGCATGTGATCTCTGCTGTGATAACAGTGTTATTATATATCTCCATGCCTCCACCCCTCCTGTGCATTCTGCATCACTGGTAATTCAGATATGGTCATGTGACACGGCAGCCTGTGACAGTCCAATTTGGTTTGTTTGTTAATGCGGACGTTTGATCGAGACCGGTGTGTGTTAATATCGTTATAGGGGCAGATATGTTTTTTTTGTGTACTCAGGCAATATTGTGTTATTGCAAAGACTGTAAAATATGAACTTTTTAAAAGCATCTTTGGCCATTAAGCTGTGCAGGCAAAACAGATTTCATCGACCTTTACGTCTTTCAAGAACAGGACTATGTGTTTTTCTCCATCACCACCAGAAATATTTTTGAACTTGACAACCCCGCTCAATTGTCCATGTCTAATGGCTTGTATTCCGCCATTGAAATGCAGAACAATAAGCAGTCGCGTCTGGGAAAGCAGATGCAAACTGTCTGGTTTAGAGAAAAGCAAATATAACTTAAATGGAATTACATATTTGCTTAGTCACAAAGTCGCTCATTTCCGATTCAAGTCATCCAGTGTGACCTTTGATGTTCAGAGCTGTCAGGAGCCACCGGAAACTATTTGCTTTATAGTTTTTACTCGAATATGCCGAAAACAATTGGGACCGCTGATTTATGCAACATGGTTGATTTCACTTATTTTTAACAGGAACACACAAGCAAAGCAGATAAGAAATAATAAAGTTTATGTAAACCAAAACTACAAAAAAAAAATGCAGTATTTCCTTTTTGCTTCTGAAATATTTCTTTGAGATAAAAGGAAGTGCTGTGACAGAAAATGCTTCCATCCAGTTAGGGCAGGCAGATAGGGAGAACCTGCAAACATCACACCTTCAGTCAGGAAAGATTTTTGATGTTATGGTTAAAATTGTTCACATTAAAGCTTCATGATGCACAATAATGTTGCAGAAGTGAATTATATGTCTCATATGGGCAAAAGGAAAACATATTTGACATAAAAACCATTCAATATTTGAGTTTAAAAGTATTTGAGTCTAAATTGTGTTTAATTTGAATAATTTATGCACTGGAAATGTGATTTATACATGAGAATGACGTGTTGTCGTTTTGGTTATTGAAAGAAGCTTGTTTTCTGGCAAAGAGCAGAGGATTAACTGTAAAAAAAACAACAAGGAAACATTTTTTTCCACTTTTTGGATCTAATTTGGAATAATGTATGATCAGTGGCTGCTTTGAAAAATAAGGATTCCATCTTGTGATGCTGGGCAGTTTTAATTCATCTGGGCAGTGACACGGTTTTGACCTATTCTTGGTCACATCGCCATGTTTATTTCATTCCTGACCTCAGAACTGGCACATGTATTTTTAATTTTTTTAATTTTTTGTTTTTTTCCCTTTTGCTCACCAGAAAGATTGGCAGACACAGAGTAAGATAGTGAATGCTGCACATTATTCACTCCCCATCAAAACAGCAGTCGGTTTCATTATCTGTTCAAAGCTCAAGGAACATTTTCCTTTGAAAAGAATCTTCAAAAAAAAAATTCAGGAGTTTTGATTATCAAACTTGTAATTTTTCCATTCAAATCATGCAGGCATGAAAAAGAAAAAAAAGATCTCTTGTTAAACATTGTGGCTGTACTATGTGGCTTTATAATAGTAATTTTGACAACTCTTTTTAGTCTATAAGACCTGTCAGATTCTTCTCAGGTTGTGAATAAAAATGAGAAATTACAAGCAGAGAATCAAGATAACTGCGGCTTAAAAGAAGATTTTATAGTCTGCTCTGATGTTATATTCAGCAGTTCCTTCATTTTAATCTGCCATTTTAAATTTTATTTCTAGTTAAATCAAAGTTTTCAGCTCATACTTATACTACAAAAGCCTCTAAATGATTCTTTTCCTTTCAGTATGTTTTTTTTCCCCCTTTTGCTTCAAGAAGTGTCCATTATTGTTTATCTGAAAGACTTACTAAAATAAAAGCCAAATTATGGGTATTTTTTAATGACTTGTTTCATGTCTTCTTTCTGCCAGTATTACCTTCAAGCTTAAATTTGTTTCTTCTTTATTATGATATGCAGATTCTCAGATTAGCATATGCTTCAAACACCAATCTGTTTCTAAAGTGGTAATGTTTTTGGTGAATATATTCATCGTTTTGTCTCAGTTTATTTTTGTTCTTTTTTATTGGTGTCTGTAAGAAAGAGTCATTTTCTTCTAAATCACATTTTGTATTATCACTTTATGCATCATCACCATTCTGAAGATGCTTGTTTTTTTTCAATGCATTGATTATTCACCTAAAAATAAATCATATCTTTCTTCGAGCTGGTGTTCAAGTTCAAGTTGGTACCTTTCTGCTTCTTGCCGACAGTCACTTACTTTTACAATCAGACCGCACAATATCTTTATTTATTATTTATAAATATTCATAAATAAATATAGCACAACAGTAAGGAAATTTGTTTTTAGTCAATTATTTCTTCATTGTAACAATGCTTCTTAGCATTACATTTTACACCTTTGGAAAACATATTTCTTTCCCCTTAAATGATGCCACATTTGTAATGAAAATGCATTTGTGGCTTGAGCAGCAGAGTTGAGTATGTGGGCTGCACTCTTGAAAAACTTTCCAAATCTTCTCTGTCAGTGACAGACAATTCTACTCTTGACTCAAAACAAGAGTCAATAGCAGAATAAGCTGTTAACCTGAATGCAACCAGTGGCAATCCTGTATCTGTACAGTCTGGGGCCAAACTCCATCCTCCAAGACAACAACGCTCGCCTCCACAGAGCGGGGTTGATCAAAGACGACCTCTAGAAGTTGGGAGCGGAGAGTATGGCATGGCCAGACTGAAGTCCTGACCTCAACCTCATTGAGCACTCGTAGGATCATCTTGGGTGTGCTGTTTGTCTCAGAGAGACTAACACACATTGGCTGACTTGAGACAAATAGTTGAAGAGTGGGATGCCATCCCGCAGCGGTGGATGACCAAGCCGGTGAGCAGCATGAGGAGGAGGTGTCAGACTGTTGTGGATGTGTATGGTTCCTCCACATGCTACTGAGGCCCCTGTTTGTGAAATGAATTAATTGTCAAAATTCCAATAAGTCTTGTTTCTTCAGACTTTCATTTATCCAGTACATTATGCAACACCAAACAAGAATCAATAGAAGATGAAGCATTGTTGCAACAAAGAAATAATCAACCAAACACAAATTTTCTTACTTTTTTGTGGTAAGTTTAAACAGCTGTCACAGAGAGTGTATTGTTGCCTCAAAGTAACAGGGTTTCTGATTTGAATTTCAGAACCGCAAGCACTTAGTTTGTATATTCTCCTCATGCTGTTGCTTTTCTCAGAGTTCTTCGATTTTCTCTCACAGCTCAAGAACATGCATGCAATAATTGTTGATTCGAATTTAGCCCCTTTTTTCAAAGAAACCCTCGCACTGTGAGAAAAGGTGTGCCATGAGAAAATGTATTATAATAAATGTTGTGCCCGCTTACAAAAGAAAGGCTTGAAACCACTTAGCCAGACTAGCTAAATAAAGATCCGTCCTCTTTACTACCAGGAGCTTGTAGATGAAGAAGTGTCACTCGGCTGCTGCAGTAACAGTAAACAGTAACTCTTCTGCGACACAGCTGAGCTACAAATCAATGCCAGCATTTATGGGCCTGGTGTGCAATTTCTTTCTCTATCCATTACATTGCACAAATATAATGCAGTTGCCAGGCATACATGGACAAGAGGAAGAAGAAGAAGGAAAGAAGATAAAAAATAAAAATAAAAAAAACACCCCAGGGCCAAAACTGGCCCTTGGATAATCTCTATTCAGCACCCTACGTACTCAAGTAAAAATCAGTGAAAAACAGCATTTCATGATTGAATCCTGAGGGCAGTAAAAACAAAGTTTATACTCCCTTTTTTTTAGTGATTTCCAACAGAGAGAACTGTCCATATTTTGAAAAATATTTCGAAACTTTTCTTTATCAAATCTGTGACTTCAATAGTTTTGCTTAATGGAACCAGGCAAGAGATAAAAGGTGGCAAAATAAATGAAAATGAATTATGCTTTTTTACCTAACCATTGATGGCTAAATCTATCGACACAAGTGTCCAAGTTCCTATGCAATATGCCTGGAAATGTTCTGAAAGCGTCCTTCAGCATCACTGCCTGACGAGACATTTTTTATTTTATGTTTTTCTTTTACAAAGCAATCAATTGTTCATGAATCTGCAACACAACTGGCCTCTAACACTACCCGCTGATGGTACTGTGCAACCTAATTTATTCTTGCCACATTGGGTAACAGGAAAATATCCTCTTGACCCTCTGAGTGAAAAAGTGCAGTTTGCACACCATTTCAAGCAGTGTATCAGCAGGTGCGTACACCGGGTTCCCTACTCAGATTTAGTAGTGAGAGCGGCGCCTCGACCATATGGCTGATACAAACATGAATCAACCTTGTCAGGGTGATTCAGTGCCAAGACCGAAATATTGTCTGTTGTCATGTCATGTGCCAGCACACCGATAAAGAGTGGACCCAGTGAGAGTTAAAGCAGCTACTTCAATCATATGAAAGCGGGTTCACTACAAAAAGAGAGACCTCCAACAAAAGACAATATCTTACACAATGTGAAAGAAAATTGTCACGGCTAAAGGTACAAAACAAACACATTTATTTCCATTTGAAGAGAAAAAAATAGCACACTCCTTCAAGGTAATGAAGTGCAAAATAAAGCAAAACTTGAGAAATCACATCTACTGTGAAAATGCAGTGTGAATGATGAGTGCCGAATAACCACTGAATTAAAAAAAAAAAGTAGCTAAGACATTAAATGGGGGAAAAAAAAGTTAAACACTAAAAGTAGCAAAATAAATACTTAAGGCTAAAATCATGAAAACAAATAAAAGCTATGTCTAGCAAGACAGTAATGGGCTAAAACCAACAAAACAGTATCTAATAGCCTAAATAAGCAAAACAGTAGCTAAAAATGAAAACCAGCAAAACAGTACCTAACAGCTAAAACACAGTGAAGCTAAAATGAGCCAAAAAGTTTAAATTTGTATGTATTAAACAAATAATTGAATCAGTCAGTTTAATTGGGTGACACCATATTGTGCAAACCCTTGAGGAGTTAAGAGTATAACTTAGGTCAGCAGTTGTAAAAGAGGTTTTGTTTGGCAGTTATATTATAAAAAAAACACAACTTAATAACTCAATCACACACAAAGTGTTTCATCATGTTGTACTTTTGAGGTTATATTGCCCACTTCTTGAAAATATTAAGCTTAGTTTGATGGCAGCACGTCCGCACGGTGCCACGGTTATTTTAATGGGAAATGCACTCACAAACAGAGGAACAGATTAAACTCTGAAATGACCTGTGCTAACATGTTTGTAAGTTAATGTGACCTACCAGTGGTCAAGTAGCACAGACAGCACCTGGTGTTCATGCTGCTGCAGCAAACATGTTTGATTCAGCTGGTTCATTGGTATATTTAGTATGGTTCATCTGAGCTGTTGTGTAAGCCCAGCTGCATGCTGATGTGACCAAAACAACAGAACTGAAGCGGCTTGAAAAATCAATTTGTGGCCCTTCTTTGAACAGACTTTTGTGTAATTTGTTTGTAATAAAAAAACACTTTCCAAGCCCTTTTTGCTAAACTATTAATCTTTAAATTTGCCCTTGATCCAGATTAAATTAATCAAACTATAGGGTCGGGATTGGATTTTATCATTGCCATTTATTTCTCTTAAAGTCATAACTTCATTAAAACTGATTGCCTTGCCTCTTGCATCTTTGAAATCACAGCAGATCCAGAACCAACTGCTTCAAATGTCCACATTAACAGGGATTTAATGAGGGCTCAGACTGCCTAACACTATAACTGCTCTAATTATTCTCAAAGTGCTTGGTGTGCGCAAGTATGATCTGATCTTCAGCAGAAACACTCACAGGTTCTAGAAGTGAATAAAACCTTAAAGGAGCTCAGCCTCTTCAGGGGATAGAGGCTTAACGAGCTCAACAGCCTTTGAGTTGCCTGGAGACAGTGGCAGGGTTATAAAAGCATTAAGAAAGGAAATCAAGTCCTCCTGAACACATAAAAAAGAAAAGGGCTGCAGAGATTCTGACTAAGCTGTGGGCGGTGGCTGCAGAGGGTACAGGGCTGCCGAGGACAAACGGTGAAGACGAAGTGAGATTCGAGATCAAAAACATAATCGACAATTACTAAGGCAGCGACATTTAGATACAGCTGATTTGATGCCGTATACAGACTTAAACCTTTGGGAAGAATTCTCTATAAGATACTGTTGAGCAAGTTAAAGGCTTAACAATGACATTTCAAAGCACAGAGCTACCGTGCAGTCCATTTCCTCTCTTAATTACAGAGTGATTCACAGCAGTGTTTAATAATATGCAGTGTCAAGCATTGTCGAGAGATATATTTCTGTCACCAATCTCATTAACCTTTTCTCCACTCCTCTCGGTCTTTTACTTTTATTTTCCCTAACAACCAAAACTAGGGCCTTGCAGTTTTATGTAATCAAGCAAACTGTAGTTTCAGTCTGAGTCTGTCCACACCCTATATTGCAGTATGGAACCAAACCGCCAAAAATCAGACCTAGATATGTATGGCGTAAAATTGATTTTTGTAAAATAGTTAATAAATAAATACTAGATGTATATAAGACACTGCACAAGTGTCTAGAAAGTCTGCCCACTGTTTTCGAAGTCAGTTTCAAAGCTGCATGTTTTTCTAAGCCTAATTTACAGCTTTACTTAACAGGCACTCCATATAGCAAGAAAATTCAAAAGCGCTATAACAACAGTCAAAGGCTAAGGATGCGATGTAAGAAAGTCATTACTGCAGAGGATGGTCTTGTTCTAACTTTCATCATTTCTTGTACAGCCACTATGAAGTTGGAATTTCAAGTTTTCAGTGAAAATCGAAGAACGTCTTGAATAAATTTGATTCAGTTTTGAAAGCCCGGTCTTATAGAAAGCTGTGAAAAGCACAACCTCATTATTCTGTAATACATAGAGAAATGTATGCACAAAATGAGTAATGTTACCACAGTGACAGCGCTACAGGCAGCCGTCATGACAAGGCCACACATTTTGCATTTAAAGTCATGGATAAATAACAATAATAGCAATATTATCATTATTATTAATAATCATAATAATAAGTAGGCTTGATTTCAATTTATTAGGATTCTGGGGTAAAAAAAGCAGGGTACAAAAGTACACCTAATACTAACATGCAGTATGTAACTGACTCTGCTGAGTTTGATCATCGCATGGTTTCAGCTTTGTGTTGCCTTCCTGGGACATCCACATCTAGGCTGGTTGGTTTTCCAAGTGAATATTTTTTCTTCTTGTAAAATGATGGACTTTACAATGTTTAGAAAAGGCCTCATTACTCTTCCCAGAGGAATGGGCTGCACAATGTCCTCTAAGTTTTTAACTGGATGTTTTCCCCCTCTTTGCATTGCATCAGCACAGACCTGAATGATCAAAGTTGGTAAATGTCTGCTCTTCTTTAGGTACTCACACTTTCTCATTAGTTGAGTAAGTCCATATCTTATCTAATTCCTATGAAAATGGTGTACCTAAATTCTCCACTTTTGTGTGTTACATGAATAATACCTGGTGTTGTTATTGTTCAGATGATGTGGCTGATATCATATTTTATTTTTTTTACTCTGTCTTAATATGTGAAACTTTACTTATTTTTTACGTTTTTACTTTTTTACGTTTTTGTTTGAATGGGAATTTTATGCATTTCATAAGCCTGATTAACTTATTGTTTTTATTGTATCTTTTGGAGTTGTGGCTAAAATTTGGTTGTAATATATGCAAAAATCCATTATAAAAACTACATGTTGTTTAAAAAAGGTCACTGAAATTGGAAATGTGCAAATGTGCAAATGTACAGCACCACCACCACCATCCTCTCTAACCAAGGGGTAGACTTTGATTAATCTTTAATCTACATACTAATGCACATAATGTACATACTCATATTAATGCCAAGACAAAGCTGCCTTGTGACCTTCTTCTGACACCAAGACTGTGGCGCTGGCATGCAATTTCAACACATTAAGCATCACTTATGCAACAATTAACTCCAAGTGCTGCAGTTTGTATAAATACTGCAGCTTCTCAAGCTGGAGACATTTATTTTTGTTCTTTTAAGAGTTTATTTTCAGCATCACCGAAAAGGCTAACTGCTGATGCAAATCCTGAAAGCATTTGTTTTGTTTCAACTCCAGAGGCTGTTACTGAGCTGCTGTTGTTGAGCTTGTGCTCTCCAAGAAAAACCTCATCATATATTTAACACCATTAAGTAAAGGTGGATCTCTTCATTTAGATGTTAATATTGTATAAGGTCAGGTTTGATGACAGCGTATTGTTTGCGGAAAATGAAAACACTAAATCAGGATGAAGAAACCGTCTTGAGATGATTACAGCCTTCTGGGATAAAAACAAGGGGGAAACACAGACCTTGGCTAATTTGATTGGCATCTATTTTGATGGCAGCTGAAGTGTCCAGGTGCCCTCTTATCTAATTCTCTGTTCGGCTGGGAGGCTGGAGTCTATAATAGCCTCGTTATGAAGGCTTGTTAAATTCATTATAAAAAGAAAGAGGCAGGGGCGTCAGTGGGGGCAAGAACTCAGTTGTTCTGACATTTTTCAGGCACAGACTCTGCAGGGGCAAAAGTGTGTCTAATTTTCATTAGATTTCATTAGAAAAGCACCCCCCCCTCTCTCTTTTCACAAGCGTTTTAAAAGATGAAACGCCATTTTGCACTTCTGCTGTGTTCACTGCCCACTCTGAGCTAAGTCGAAGACAGTGGATTTGCAGGGGGGGAAAAAAATGTAAACAGCAGACACATGATTCTGCATGCATGTTAAGGAGAACATTTATATAACACAACTCCACTAACATTTTCAGCTGACAGTACATCTCCGAGGCAAACTAGATGCATAGCAGTGACACAGCCACCCACTATGTATCACTGAATACATGCCACTGTTAGTCTGCAGCACCTTCTCACACGCTGTATAAATTATCAGATTATCAAACAGATGAATATGGAGAACTGCCTGACTTTCTGATGAGAATCTGTTAGGGTAGGTTAACTTTGACGAGGAAGAAAAAAAATATCAATATATATATATTTATGACCACCCGGCTCTGTCCATCATGCTGCACAGTTCCTATTACTGAAACTGCATATAGTTTTAAATAGTAACACTGACAGGATTTGTTTTGCTCAGTTTTTGCATGTAGGTAGGTCAATCAAATATTTAAATACACAGGTAAACAAACCCTGAGGCAGAAAATCTATGCAAATAAAATGTATCATGGGGCAAAAGTTTTAAATCATGCAACGACTCAATAAATAAAAAATATGTATAGCAAATTATATAAAGTAAAGCAGAACTTTATATTGGTTTTCTCCTCCCAAGAAATTCAGGAAACTTATGACAACCAATTTATTTCTGACTGTTGAAATCAGCACTAGGATTTATTTTCTACTCTTGCAGATTTTGCAGATCATACCAGCTTAGCAGGCTGGGGCAGTGGTCTGGAGAAGTACTGTCACCTCGCAGCCAAAAGGTCTCAGGATCAAACCTTGACTGGGGGTCTAAAAGTGTGGACTTTGCATTTTCTCCCAGCACCTGAGCTGATATTTCTTACTCCAATTCCGTCCCACAGTTTAAAAAAAACATGCATGTTTGGTTTATTAGGGTAATCTAAATTGACCTTAAGTGAAACCGTGACTGGGGACCTGTTCAGGGTGTACCCCGCCTCTCACCTGTTAGGAGAGATAAAGGTTTGCTAAAATTTGCAGTAGGAGAGCTTTTGAAAATATTACCAAATTCAGATATGAACAAACAATCTTGCCTTTGCTAAATGTCAAATTTAATTCTTGTAAGCATTTTCTGACTCTAGTATCAATGTACTTTAAACCCTACATGCTTCTCTTAACTTGGCTGTTGTTAACTAACTCACACCCACTGTACTTTTTGTTACCTTCAGATTTTAGCTACTATGCTGCTAATTTTAGCTTTTAGCTAGAGTTGATATTTTAGCTTTTTTGCTACTTTTAGATTTTGGCCAACATTTTTCTACTTTCAGCTTTTAGCCAGCCATTTCATACATTTGACTTCTAGCTACAATTTTACTTCTTTTATCTAGCTGTTTTAGCTGTATTTTATTTATTGTTGGTTTTGTGTCCTTCAATGAAGACACAGGGGTTATGCGTCATAAAGTCGGTGCGTGGGTTAAAGCACTATTTGGTCTTAATCCTTGTTTTGTCATTTTTTTAGCTACACTTTTACTTTGCCAGAAAAAGCTCCTGGTTTTCATATTCAGTGTTGTCGTTTGTGGAATCATTCTTTCCACTAATTTGATAAAAGTTTCTTTCAGAAATTTGTTTTCTAACTTCTCTATGCTCCTCTCCCTAAATCACCTTTCAACAGCACACTGCCAAAAATCAATCAATCTATTCTGTGGCACACGTTATGACTCTTCAACCCAGCCCAAAGCAATCAGCTGATTGTTGTTCAGCCTCAGAGCCATTCCAAAGTCACTCTGCAGACTTCAGCTGAAATGTCAACCAATTTAGAAGCAGACTACCTGCTAGCCTCCCTTTTCAAGGCAAGAAAAAAAAAATCTCAGCTGCAATATTGCTACCACATGTGGCAAACATCTGTGCAAGATGAAAAGAAAAAGCTACAATTGCTTTAAAGAACATTTCCTGACAAGCTGTTTTAGTTAAATGTTCTGCGATTGAGAGTCTAAAATAAACACTAGTGCTGATGTTCTGATGTATCCTCTCTGCAGCCTTTGTGTGCTTCCTGATGTTTCTTCTTTATTCTCATTTTGGAAATGTTTGAAGGACTCATACATATTCTTGATGTTATGTTATTTCTAAAATCGGAAAGTCCACAAAACACCGGCACTGCAGTGAAGTGAACTGAATGAAGTGTCCTCCCTCACAGTCTGTGTGTGTCTATTTTAATCCCTTCAGAGGATTGTTTGAGGTCCCTCCCTGCATATTACTTATGTTATTTTCTGCCACGCAGCCCCAGCAGGGAGCGTCTCAAACGGCAGAACCGTTCTGCCATGTCAAAGCGTATTTACGTGTGTGCTTGCAGTGTTTTTCTTTCCAGCGCGAGAAAATTTAAAAGGCTAATTAGACATATCAAAGTTTATCATTTCGAAACTATCGATCAAAGTCCTGCGTGCATATTGAATCTATAATTGCAATAGATTTTAGACAGAAGCAAAAGGTTTTCTGATTATTACTTTTTACTTTTTGCTGTTCCACAAAAAGTGGATTGATGAATTTTTAAATAGGGCAAAATGACCTATTGAAGTGAAATGGATTTTCTTTAAAAAGGTAAAATAAATAATGAGGACAAAAGTTTTATCACCGGACATATTTCTCTCTATATTTGTCAAAACCGTCTGTCAGTGAATGAAGTTACAGGAAACATTTGGTTGTTCTGCGGGTTGTTCTGACTTTTCCAGTCAGCCAGTAAAGTAGAGCAACTATTTAGGGATATTCTTTGTTCTCTTGCAGAAATGCAAGTTTTTTACAGCTTCCCACACAGTGCAGTGAACGAGTGGCTTTACACGTAACCTGAAATATCGGAACTAAAACTGATTTAATTAATATCAAGTAAAATCAACCCAAAGGCTGCTTTTGGCATGAACATCAAACTGTGTAAATGAGTGATCAGGAAAATTTCTTTTTCTTACACAAATTATAATTCTTGTTGGACAAAAAGAAAAGGAATTAGTTCACGAAAATATTAAAGCTTAACTGTCATATTTCTGAATTTGAGTCAGAAGAGATTTAATCAGCTTTTTGTGTCCAAATTTTCACACGGCGAATTAGTTGAATAAGAAAATGCAGGAGAATTGTATTTTAATTAATGCTTGCCAGCAGGGACACATTTTCTTACTTGTCTACGATCATGTCATAATTCTCAAAGGCCCTGTTCACCGCCTCAGTATGTCATGTTTAATCAGCAACTCATGCTATGGAAAAAAGATGTAGGCCGGTGCTACCTTAAGAAAAAAACGGAGCTTCGTTTCATCCATAACTTCTAATCTCTTCACACAAGACTGCAATTCCATGCAATCCTCATGTTTTCCAGCTCTGTAAACAATGTTATCCTGAGGCAATTGTTTTCCTGCTATAAAGTGTCTGACAATCTGTCCGGCATTGTGTTCCACACAAACAGCAATTTCTTGACAGGCCTCGTTTATAATGACAGCCATACTGCATAAAGATCAAAGCTGCTATCAGGATGTAAGTTCACAATAACACTTTTTATGCTCTCTTCACAGTATGAAACAAAAAGCTTTTTATGTTGTGTGTTTTATTGAGAGTTGTTTATTGGTCTTCCATCATAATAGAAAAAAAAAAATCTTTCACAGAGACAGCAACTTCAGACAAACCCGTCAACCTCGAAAAAGCGGAGCCTTAAATAGGCCAGCAGTACTGTACAGGTACATGCAATGCTAATAAAACTTGAAAAACTGGTAAGTTTAAGTGAGATCAATGAACTGTTTTTCCTTTATTTCCATTTTTTCAGCAGGTACATTTCTCCTGAGGGAGAGCTTCAGGTAGTGCAAACTTTCATTGATTCATCAAAGTTTCATTTTCTCTGTTTATCTTGAGCACTGCTCATATGTTCTAAAGGCATTTTGCAGAGGCATTTAACAAAACAAAACACAGCCTTTCTCATTTTTCAACTCATTTTTTCTGTTCAGTTACTGTTTAAGAGAAAATACAACACCGTGCCGAGTCACTTTTTAGCATTTTTTAATCTATTTTCACTAAATGAACAAAGCTGTATAGTAAAATCTGTGGCTGCCAGTACTACTTACTAATCTTGACCCTCTCTTAGGACGGAAATAGAGTCACCTGGCACTTAAGGCATTTATTTAAATTGCACCCTTCAAGAGGAAATGTCAAAACTGCTGTCTTATGCAAAAAAGGTCAATGAAAAATGTTAAAAAAGAAAAAAAAATGATGGAAACACAGGGCGACATTAAACGATAGCAGCAATTTTATTGAGGTGAGGAGAAATGGCAAATGCTACTCAAAATGTTAAAAACAACACAAAATAAGGGTTGCGAATTTCGAAATGAAAAATGTGAAGAAACCCCGTGGAATGCATTTCTTGGTGCTCTCCTCCGTTACTAATGTTTTCGACTTTGACAAAGGTCAGTGCGGTTGGTTTGCGTGCCGGTGCAAACAGGTCACAAAGTGTTACATAAATAACAAGCAGAGACATGTTGAATGTTGTCATAAGATGCATTTTGTTAGTTTATTGTATGACATGTACTTTGGAGAAATGACACCCAGCCCTGATGTTTTGCGCTGATTATAGTCATTTCCCAAGTCATCTTGTGCCAAAACATTGCATTCTGAATGCTTAAAAAGCAAAAAAAAAAAAAAAAGACAAGTGAAATAAGGCTGTTGCTGCACCCTGGTTTAACTCAATGTCATGATGTTGATGTCAGGTTGAGCAATAATGTCTGTTGTCATATTAACATTTTCCAGCCTCTATAACTAAAAGGAAACACATGTTTGAGTTCATCAGTACAGGCAAGGGAGAAGTATATGAAGCTAATATGAACATTTCATGCGGCCATACTTTTCTCTGAACAAAAATGTCTTTTTTTTCACCAACACGGAATACTCTTGTACTTAAATGTTGCTGAGGTAATGAATTATTCCCCTGTGAAAATAAAATTCAGCTTCAACAAGTGGTCACTGAGCAGAATTTCACGCTACAGGCAAATGAAGATCACACTAAAGTGATGCAATAACGAGTAACAATGTTTTCATTATCAGAAAGTGCTGATATTCAATCTACTGTATGAAGATGGTATTTCCACCTAATAGTTTCCACACAAGATAGCCTAATTAGTAATCAGTGTAAGTGTTCAGTGCTGATACAATGAAAAAAAAGGATGATCTGCAGAATACCTTTCATTCTTTGTTTTTTTTCTTTCCAATGGTTGATGCTGGGTCTCTCAACAAAGTGCTGCTATTTAAATCAATACATCCCTCATTACAGGATAATGAATATTTCATCTGCGAGACTATTACTTCAAATGAATAATTTAACTGTGTTATATCAGTCAGGGTTGGGAGTTTGGAAGTACCCCAGTCCCTGAGCTTTTTTATACCCAATCACTCATCATAAAGCCCTTTAAAACAGCGTGTAAGCCTATCAAAAAGGTTCTGGCTTTTGGTGCAGGGATTTTTCTCTCTGAAAATGCCATGGTCACAGTTCAAACCGCTGACAGCAAAGATATCCTCAGTTCCAATTATATATGTTGTATTGAAAGTGTTTCTCTTTGTATTAATGAGCTCCATGCTTGGGTGAGTCCTACACAAAACATATGTTCTTTGTGCTCATTAAGTACATGAACACTGCATGCGACCCATAAGAGACCAATCTATCAAACATTCACAAGAATAAGTCTGACCGCAGCAAGAACATTGTTTAGTTTGTGCTTTGATTTCTTCTCATGTTGTTTTAACTCTCAGAGAACACCATGCAATCCTTCAGTGAGTTCTAAAAATCATCAGTATATTGTAATTTTAAAAATAATCAGAGATTTTTTTAGTATCTTCCAATAAAAACATTAGTTTTAACATATGAATATGTCATCAGTTCTTATGGTAAAGTCCTTTATTTTATAGTCACAACCATGATTGTCCACTTACTTTTCCAATTTCCTGCCTTACACAGTCAGTACAAAGTACAGCTGGGTCTGCTGAAGAATGGCCCCGTGATAAAATAAGCGTTTAAAGTGAAGATTAATAGCAAAGCCCCAAAATACAGTCCTGGTGGACTAAATTCTGGTACCTTAAACATGAACCGAGCTCAGTAATACTACAAAAAGGAAATCTTTATTATCAATGACAGGAAATTCACTATCATACATTAAAAATCGAGTGAGCAGAATTTAACCTTCGGGATTTCCACAGGGAGACGGGATAAATCCACTCCCCCCCTCTGAAATTCATCAAAATGGAGATAAGAGTTCTTTCAAGTGTTGAGCTGTGCTGGGTATTAAGTAACGCAAGGTCAAACCAAGTGTTCATATAAGATTATGGAAATGTCAGTGTATCGCCTTCTTCTCAACTCTGTGGTTAAGAAGACTGAGAGCGCAGTGCCGAGTGTATCACACACAGATGGATGTGTTGATTGTACGGGAAGCGGCTATTACAGTCACATGGCTGCTCATTTGTAGTCTTTTGATCAGACAGGTTATAATTTCTGTATAATTACTTCCATTAGCATGAATTGCTCTTCTGAAGCTTGAGTATGAGATGACACGCAAATTGTGAATGCAGATATGAGAGTTTGGGCATCACAAGCTCTGCAATCTTCTCTTTGAAATAACTGCACGGCCTCTCTTAAAGCAGGGCATTTATTGAGTTGACCGTTGACTGGTGGCAGGGTCCCTAGAGACCATTATTGATATTTGCTAAAAGAAAAATTATGCATTCATGATTACTTTGTATAAAACTCTTCAGACTAGATTTTTTTTCTGATATTAAAATGTACAAGGACACACTTTCGTGTTTCATCACGTATGTTCTGTTGAGCTCCAATAAATCTGTGAGTCTTTAAAAAATGAAAATTGCTGTTAAAGCAAGTAACCAAAGTAAAAACAAACAAAAAAAAAACCCCACTCAAAAGCAATAATTATTTACAGTTTAATAAAATATAAACATCAATAACAGGTATAAAAATATTGGGTTTTGTATTGTTTGATAGAAATAGGTCATTATGGTTGTTATAGTCCAGTTTGAGTCTTACTTTGGGTGCAAAAGGTCCTGGGTTCAGATTCCGGATGAGCCCCCAAATATGTTACGGTTTATCTCTCATAGAATGGCTTAAAGGACGCGTAACAAATGGAGTCCAGGCAATTGCAATGTTTTGATTTAATTTAATAGAAACAACACTCGCAAACAAAACCAAAAGGACTAGGGAGTCAAAGAAGGGAAAAAGCCACAAACCAGCCTTGACTGTCAGATTCAGGCTTCTCTCCTAAACCTACTGTTGCTAAAGTAAACTCAAGAAACCAAAATCCTGTTAACTCCTGAAACTAACTAATAATTCATGAAAACTACGATCAACAAAAGTAACATGGCACAAGGCTGGCGTCTATAGTCGAAGGAGGGAAAGGGAGCAAGCCTTGAGACAGAGAGCCTTGTTCCTCAGTGGGCGGGGCTTGTTCCTTTTAAAGTCTCACCAACCAATCAGCTCTAGAAAGAGAGGACACATTAATTAGGCAGATACTCCTTCGTAAACAGACACAGGGGCACTCAATGATGGTCTCTACAGGTTGGGGGAAGGTCTCTGCCTGAAACAACAGAGGATTCTTGGTGTCTTGTTGGAGGGTTTTGCTGGGCAGACAAACATCTTTTTCCCCCTAGACCTGTTACCTCTGTGACCCAACTTCAGATAAGTAAAAAAAAATGGACAGACGGACGGACAGACGGACGGACGGACGGATGGATGGATGGATGGATGGATGGATGGATGGATGGATGGATTGATGGATGGATGAATGGATGGATGTCAGCATGGTGAAATGAGCTCCTGCAGACACTGCAGCAGGAAGCAGGAAGCGCCACACAATTGTGGCTCAAAAAATTCACCACGCTGACAGGTTGCACAGCAGGTGTGTTCCCACTGAAAGATTCTGTCTTGCTCATTTTCTTTTCAAAATCAAAATTCATCTATGTGTATGCACAAGAAAACATGCTTAGGCTTTCCACCAACACCCAAAAAAATATTCATAAAGAGGATGATGAAATGTGCATCACAACACTGGTTTGGTTTGCCTGATTTTGACTTTACCTGTGTGTATTGGCATTATGTACTTGTATGTTTTGTTGGTTTTTGTTCTTGTTTCATTTCAAGGGAATTTTAATTGTCATATACTGTCGGTGTCATAGTTCCATCTGTTTTTGAGTTAATCTTTTGTTTACTGCCATAGTTCCTGGATATCCTCTGTAACCTGTCTCTTGTTTTTAATTACCTCACCATCTGTTCCTCATTTCTCACTCACATCCACTCACCTATCACTCCTCCCAGTATATATAGGCCTCGTTAGGCTTTGCCCTTTGTCAGATCCTCTGCTCATTCACACAGTCTTGTTACCTGCCTGCATTTTTCATGCTTACGTGCTTGGTGGTCCTACTCATTCAGCTCCCTTGGGTTTTGTTAATAAAAACTCTGGCTTAATAATAGTAAGCCTGCATCACAACCCATCACATTCTTATGTTGTGACTTGGGAAAAAAAGCAATAAGACAAAACAAAATGTACCATATAACAAATCATCCAATTTGACAGAACCAGATTTTAAACATCATGAGCAAAATGGAAGTGGATATCACAGCTATCCATCTGTGTCTTCACAAAAATTCAGAGTAGTTCATGCAGCTAAAGGCCAAAATCAGCTCATTTGGTGTTCCTAGTACATCCTTGCCAGAGTGAACCATTTATTTTCTCTCTAACTAGATGTCCTTCCAGACTACACTGATAGCAATGGCGAATGTAACCGATATAGATCTATCATCTCTCCCTGGACTCTCTCCTATCTCTCCATCCTCCATCCTGGAGACCCACTGAATGACAAACCATACTGTTCTCTGTGGATCAATGGCTCATAAGTATAAACCAATTTCCTTTACAAACTGCACTCTGGGAAATAAACCCACTCACTGCCACCGAAGCCTGACACTGCCAAAGCTCCAGGAGTCCATAATTCATATTAATGTTGTGGAACTTTGATAGAAGCTGCAAAGTTTGGAGATAAGGCTAAACAGTTAGTCTTTTCCAGAGTAAAACACATCAGAAGGCGTTTTATTTCGGAGCGAAAACCCGTTGATCATCCTAAGAGCACTTTTTTTTTTAAGTCACAGGGTATTAAAACGTTAGAGCTAACAGTCTGTGGCTAAAAATTGCTTATTTTATCTGCTGCAAGGCTTTTTCCAAGTATACTTTTTAAAGTTTGACTTCATTGGGCCCCATTTATTTCCCTACAATCTACAAAAAGTTTCAAAACACTTGAAAGTCTCTTTAACCTCAATAATACAGCCTGTCTTGCTTTCCACAAAAAATCATCTACTATAACAGTGCAGCATGCAGCAGCGGTAAGACAAGCATGGGCTCTACTAAACACCATCAATGTTGTTTTAATTTTTATCTTTTAAAGCACAATGCCACATATAACTAAATATTTGACACTAAAAACATGAAAACCAAACGTAAGTCTGTTTCAGCTTATATTCTGATGCTGTGTGATTTAATACAGTACAATGTAATACAGAAATGAATGGCACAATACTTTAAACTATGCTTTATATAATTCTTTGTTGACATTTCTATAACGCTTTGTTGTTCCAAAAGCTGCTTTAATACAAAATTATGAATAAACTATTCAAACAATCTTACACAGTACAAACAACATCCAGCAGCAAGATACACTGATACAAATTATTTGTTAATTACATTAAACAATTTCCAATTTTAAAAGATATGTTTTCTAAAAAATGTAATAAATCTGTTTTGGATTATTACCGAGTCCCTGAATTTATTATGAAATAGAGGTTTTATAAAAGGTTCCCTGTTTGCAGCTGTGTTTCTATTATACTTTGAATATTTCTGTTGATAAATCTCATTCACCACGGTAGCACTGTGTTTAATCGCCAAGTTCTTTGTGTTTCTTCTGAACTGGAGATGACTCACTTCTGTGTCACTACAGCTGAACTCCTATTTCTAATCACACAGTTGACATTTGGATAACACATGAAAACTCCAGCATTTTAAAAACTGTGATGATAATGTTTTGGTCCTCTGTCTGTAATTAAAGCTCCGCACAGGTACTGTTTCTGTGCCATCAGAACAGACAGCTGGAAAGTTTGCAGGTTTTTATTTAAAAAAAAAACAAAATCAGATTTGATAATAATATAAAATTGTCAACCCCAAGTTGTTATTAAGCTGTGTGGCACATTTTCTATTGTGGAAACATGTGCGCAGCATTTTAGAAATATTTTGACATTCTGCAAAGATTTAAAATACAGCTGAACTACACTTTAACAATGTAAATATATATTTTTTTTGATTTCCTGATAGTTTAATAAGCATGTTGATGTGTTTGTAGTTTGTCAGTGAGTCATAATTTCATACATTTGTATTATAAAGGATACTAAATATGGTGCTTAAAAGAGCTGGAGCTTTGAAGTAAATGTCTGTTTTGTTGTTTTAAACTGAATAGCATGGCAGCAGCATATTTAATTAGCACACTTTATGTTTTAAAAAAATGAATTTCAGTCCTTTTTCCTTGTATATAACTGTCATGGTTACATGAAAAATCAATTCTCCCTTCAAAACAACCTTGCAGGTTAAATGATAGGTGTATATCTAAAACCTTACTGTTGTGTTTTTACATCAGTTCTTTCTCTGCCCTCTATTGTTCCTGACCTGAGCACAGCAGCCTGGTGGTCTTCAACGTCCTCACAAACTGCTATTTTTTCCCTCTTCATAAAGTAACAACTACTTGTACTTGTTTTTCCTCATATACATTTTGCCACTGTTCCCCACTGCAATTGCTAATGTGAACTTTGGTTTATCTGATCCAAGTCTGTGTCAAATAAAAGCCTGATTTCTTGTCAAGACTTAATTATCTCCATATTTAATATGGATTTCTGATAATTGCATTGTGGTTGAATGACAGATGATTTAACCCACTGATTGAAGATGTTCGAATGTTGAATCATTAAGGCTTTCTGTCCATGTTCGCCGAGTTGCAGTGAAACACCAAATTGATTTTAGATGGTATCCCTTCCACCAGGTCATTTGAAACCTTTCTCTTGAGTAATTGGTCTAGCTGAATAATGATTAAATTCTCCCTTTGTGTGGCTCGGACATCTAAAGATACTGTAAATGCCAGGTTATTTCTAATAAAGCCTTTTCTCCTGCAATCTAAAAAGTCATTAAATCCCCCTCTCATTTTTGTATTTTATCTTCGTGGTCTTACTCTTAATGTCTTCCTAATATTGATCTGTTTAAACACGCAGTGCACATACAGTTGTTTTGTGTATGCAACTTAAAATCTGAGATATGAAATTCAAAATATATGATATGAGATTCACAAAATTCAGTATTTAGTGGAAATCTTAGGGCTTTGTTTACCTCAAAATGAAAACTTTAGTAAGCAACAATAATGCTCATTAAAAAAATGCTACCTCTAATTTTATGTTGCCATTTAATCTTTGCTGCTTGACTTTAAAGATTATTATGAAATTAACCATCATAAACATGAGTGGAAGCTCAGCTATTATGTTCCTACTGACTTGTGGGTTAAAATTACAACAAAAATGTTAATTTTCAGTGAGCTAACCTTTATTCTTCAAATCCACACTTGAACTTTTGACACCGCGGTTCTAAAAATTCTCTTCTGCAGCGATATGAAGTAGTTTTGTGCAGGGTTCCCATTTTTCCCCTCAGTTTGATTCACAAAATGTTCCAACTCGCTCTCTGTGTGATTTGATAACTCAAACCAGCTGTCATATTTCAAGCTCAACCAATTCATCCAGTGAAGGTAACTAGCGAATTTCAGCCAGATGCAGTGAAGTTAGGGTCACATCTTTGGTATCGTTGAAAAGAAGAAAAAAAAAAGACCTTCCTTTCAGGGTACTGACGCACATCAGAAAGAATTCAAAAGTGGCTACACTCAGCACAGATGTAGAAATAAGTGGTTTTACTGCAATGTATTTGAAGTATTTTCGTCCTCGATTGCAACAGAAAACAATGTACTGCACTTGCCAACAGCATGCGCTCATTCTCAATAAATGCTTTTCAGGAAAACCCATAGTTCTCCTAAAGTTATGCTTGTTGAATGTTTCATACTTTTTCATCGAACAATGACTATAAGCTTCATTATGCTACGTAACTAGATGTAAAGCAAATATTTAAAACAAGTTGAATGTTAAATTACAGCAATTCTGCAGGACAATGGTTACCTGCTGTGTGCTTTTATAAAAGGCACAAGCACAATGTTCCCTTTGTTCGTGGTTATGCTTTGGTTTTGTTTCAGTTGAATTATATGCAATTAACTTCAAAATATCTTGACATTAGATGTGAAATAGCATTGCATTTTGTTTCCCTTTCAAGTTGTGTTTAATGACATGTAGTGATCATGAACCAAAGTTGCAGACCACAAAATGCCACAAAAGTCAGATCTATAGATTAAATTTTGTCTCAAAGCTGCTAATTCAGATAGGCCTGTCCTAAAATCAGAGCTGAATTTAAGATGAATTGGATTTATAATATATTTGCTATTTGTCCGCATTCACAATAAAATACAACTCTACCAGACCATAATATGTCAGGTATGTTAGATTTGTTGGTATTAATGCATAATACCTTCCTGGAATATGCCTGGTTATTACTAAGTATGTACCTGGTACTTACCTGGTAGCTACAGGATTTTTTCCCTTGTACTTACAGGATATGTGCCGGATACATACCTGGTACTTTCCTTGTACATACTTAGTATGTACCTAGTAACAAGGCTGTATTTTAAAGCGATTTGTTATCTTGTACTTATTGGGTACCTACTGGGCATGTATCTGATATAAACCTTATACTTACTGGATACGTACCTTGTAAGAACCTGGTAAATACAGGGTAACAAGTTGCTTTGTAATACAAATTGGTCTTCAAAGTTACCCGATAAGTACCATGTATCTAGCAGATATGTATCTTGTACTTACTAGGTACTCACTGGATACTTACCTTGTATGTGTCTGATATTTCCCATTACATACCACTTAAATACAAGGCAGCAAGTCATATTGTAATACAGCCCGGCCCCTCTAGATACCATCTAAGTACCAGGTACATACCCAGTAACTACCAGGTAAGTACCCGGTATGTACCAGAATGTGTTATGTATTGCTACCAATATGTTTGCAAGAAGACTACTTTCAGGCATCTGTAACGACAGCCTGGAGTTTATTTGAATTTATTCTAAGGCTACCATACATTGCTTAATTTAATTTAAGGTGCATATGTTTTTTGAGGTGTCACAGAGTATAATTTAGCAGAAAATTCTCCAAAACACTTCAAAGTTGACCGTTTTGTAATTGTTTTTACTGCCTTGCCCAGTCTTTGTGCAGTTATTTACTTCGACTGTACAGATTTCCCTCTGCATCTGCCGACCATTTTACAGAAGCCTTTCAAGCCCACTTTCTCTTTCAACACTACTTCAGTGCTTCCACTCAGTTCTGAAGAGTTTTTTGATTGCTTTACCCCACTTACTTAAGTTCTCTCCATGCCGTTGCTCCAAACTAAATGATCAACAACAAAAATCTCTGTCCTGACAAAATAAAACTACTTCAGCCACATGAAGATGGCTTAATGGTAAATCATGAACTGAAAAAAAAAAAAAAAATGATTCGTTTGCAGCAGACATTATTTTTGGGGTCTGTTGAGTTCAAAATATTTTTGTGCATCTGCCGACAAACACTGTAAACATTTCCACTGCGGAGACATCTGCTTTTTCAACAATGTCATTTCCATAAATCAGAAAAGCTTCATTCTCATTTACCAACTGCTGCTACAACTGAATGATAAGCATCCCTCTAACCATGTTAACCAGCAGCAAAAACACATCGTGCATTTTTATTCCGCAGATGTGGTGCTTACTGATTTTAATTCTTTTTGTCGTATGATCACAAATTGGGCCTGGCAAAATGAATCATTCACTGATTTCCTAAATAAAAAAATAACTGGATTTTTTTTTTCTCTAAAGTTTGACTACACTTCACTACATTTATGAAAGATATTATTGGTGTCATACCAGTCACATGCTGTGTATGATATGAAAAAGTCTCAAGATAGGTGGATTTGGATAGATTGTAATATATTATTATTATTAATATATTACTTTTTTTTGTGGATCTACCTTTGATAAAGGCAACATAAAACCATATTTACTTATAGAGTTCTCTATTAGATAGACTGTAGGTTCACTCTTATGGTTTGTAATCTATTTCCAAACATCACAAACAACTCATTAAAATGTGTCAGCTGAATATATTTTTATAGAGTATAAAAATAATTCCTTGCAAATGAGATCTTGATCTCAGTGGTGTTTTAAATCTGGTTAAATAAAGAAAATGAAATTAAATTCTGCCATTCAATGCGAGCATGTTCAGTAAGTACTAAAAGTCATTTTCTATGTGTTTAAATGTTGTTGTGAAACCAGCAAGTATGTTTTTCTACTAAAGAATATGTAAATTGTTGATCACTTTTTGCACAACAAATCAGACTTTGCAACCAGTGACGGAAAGTAAAAAAAAGAAGACAAACACCTAGACTGCTAATAAAATTCCACATGCTGTTTAGGTTTACTAAAATACTGGAAAAATAAGTTTAAAAACTTAGTTCTGTATAGTTCATCATTCTTTTTGCAAAGCAATATCGAACACAGTGCAAAAAAATGGGTGCTACAAGTGCAGACATTTCCAAAAAAGGAGGACAGGGGTGTAGACAATCAATATTAATGTTAAAAAAAAACACTGTTAGAGTTGCCAAGGGTTCTACATTATCTCCTGAATATATAGTACAATAATGCTTATTGTCTGAGAAGTATGATGAACAGTAACAAATTTATTGCTGCTACACAGGATGGAGTTTTGGATACAGTGTTGAACCTTCCAGTATGTGTGGTTTTACTGACAATGTGACTGTAGTTAATCCATAAGTTCATTTCAAAGAGTTTCACAGAAAAAACACACACATACTGTATATACAGTATGTTATGTAAGCACGCAAGTCTCCAGGATGGAGAAGTGTGACATCTGCCACATCAGTAAAAAAGCTGAAATGACTAACAGAAGTAAAAACGGCAGCACTGACTAATAAGAGAGCTCTGCTGCAGAGTAAAAGCATGAGCCAACGGGTGCAAAGTTCATTAGTTCTGAGTTGTTTCTGTGCTGTTACACACTCACATATGTACACACATCATTTAAAGTTTTAAAAGTTACTGTACATCTGCGTATGGTTCTGTAGTAAACTGTAGCACTTACAGTAGTTGGAAAACTGGCAAAAGCTATAGGCAGACTAGCTGTCGTCAATATTACAAAGACGCAGGAAAGTATTCAAAAATGAATCTACAAATCTTACAGTAAGGAAGGAGAAATACTTTTGGCTGATTTTGTGAGTTTGCTCTTTTTAGGCGTAAATTGCTCGTAATAGTTCAGGATAAAATTCTGTAGCTACGATAAAATACAATATATGTATAGTTTCAGACAATGATTACCTGACCCCGCTCTATGAAGCGTTTTAATGTGTTTCAGTTCATGATTTTGGTTTTCCATTGAATGCTTTGATACGTTCCCACCGCTCTCACGATGTTTTCTTCAAATTCAGCAGGCAGTTATTTTCAGAACACAGATCAACATAAAATTCTCATAGAAACATTGCTTTGTGATAAACGTATCAGTCTTACGGAAACACTGCAAGGCTGCAACAAAGGCGCATTAGAAAACCAGTCCAAGCACAACACAGAGGTTTTGATCTTCGGCAGACGCCGTTTTCTCAGAACCTCCTACTTAATGTTTTAACACTGTTATCCATGTAAGCGCTCTGCATATTGCTTCTGAATTCTGAGAGCCTCCTTTTGCACATGAATTGTTGGAGTGGTTGGATTTAATTCTTAGGAGATGGTGATTAACATGTGTATTGCTTTCAGGTTGTGCACTTCTTTGATGCCAACAAAAATGGGGGAGAGGAAGACCACAAGGAGGAGGAGGAGGAGGAGGAGGAGGAGGAGGAGGAGAAAAACATGTGATGGGAGAGAGAGGAGAGGAGGAGACAGAGATGAGAGGGAGGGGAATAGACGAGTGAAAGAAATGTAGAAGGACAGACAAAAAGCCATACCGGAGTAGAGAAGACAATCCTTCATACCCATGTGTGGTAATGTGTGGGGAAGAGTTTTCATTAGCATTGTTGGTACTCAGCAGAGGCTCGCGCAGAAAGCACAAAGAGTGCTTTTCTTTGACAGACATTATCGACAAGCGTGGAAGGAGAAAAAAAAAAGAGGCCAAGAATCAAAAGCATCAACCACATATTGTGCAATAAAATGGTTCCTATTTGACAACGCTGCCTTTCATTGATGCCAAACAAAAGCCCAGCTCCAGCACATTTCTGCACACCGTCTGTATCTATGAATATAAATGAAGAAATGATGTAAACAGAAACAACAGGAGTAAAGAAAGATATGAAAAAAAGGCTTGATTGGAAAAAAAGAGAGGACCATACATTGTCAGTAATGTGGGGCCATCTTTGTGCTCTAATTGCGGGATTTAACCATTAAATGGGCTATTTAGACACTCATTATCCTCCTCATAATGCCCTCCGCCAATCTCATACTGTGTGGAGATATGTTCATCTGTTCAGCAGTCTAATAGGCTAGCACCTTCCTTTGGGTAAATATCTCATTGTTTTAAAAGGTCACGTCCCAAATACCGATTCATAGCTCATGCAAAAGGGCAGATGTTCTTGAATGAGAGGTCATTTGTACAGAATAATATCCATCCACACACTGTTACTTTTATCTGGAATTTCCCAGCCATCCCTGTAGCTTATCTGGTATTCATTTTTTATTTTTGTGGATCTACAGCACGGGGTCATGGTCTGATTCTGGGAACACGTTTGAGATGTATTTTTAACCCTCACGTGTAAAACTTTATTCTATTCTTTGGTCTCTTGTGGTGGATCTTTAATAGGTGATTTCCACACACACCCCTCCACACTCACACACCCCCATCCTGGAGAAATGTGTTGCTGCCAAGGCAAATTTGTGATTCTGAGGTACCTCTTCTATTGCAGTGCAACTTCAGTTAGGGGAGATAAACATTTTTTCTTTACTTGTCCTAAAATTGTCTCCTGCATCAGCTAAAGCAAAGCGTGAATCTGTACAAAGCTCTTAACCTTAAAGGGATAAATCAGAGTTTTTTGAAGAGGGGTTCTGTAAAAAAGGTTATAAACAATTAATTAATTACCTTGTTCTTGATGGCTGCCGTTTGTTTGTGAGTGTGTTTGTTTGTCTGTAGAGTTGGTAAAAGTAGACAAATTTTCATGAAACTCTCAGAAACGGGACATTGGATAGGCATCTACAACTGGTTAACTTCTGGAGTCAACCCAATTCAAGGTGGCCGCCACAGCCAACGGAACGTACAAAACATATAGATGGCTATAACTCAATCGATGTTTGTGTTATTAGCTCAGAATGATCCTCAACACATATTCTGAGTAAATTTTGCTATGAACTATCTTGAATCAGTTTTGTTTGTCTGTTAGCAAAAATATCTCATGAACCACTGGGGGGATTGTGATGAAGTTTTCAGGAAGCAATCACTGGACGTACATCTACAACTGGTAGATTTTTAGAGCCACCCTAATTTAAGATGGCCACCACGGTTAACTGACTTTAGAAACCACAAAAATGACTAAATTCAGTCAATTTTAAAGATATTGAGCTAAAATTTGATGTGGTTGTAGCTGAGAGTCATTCACAACACATACTCTGAGCTTGACATCTCTCAATATAGCATGAGAATTTTTTTGTTAAGGTTTGAACCAACTCCACAACTCTGTGATTACTCAACACAAGATGATCTATCTCTTAAACTCTGGCATGAAAAGCAATGGGCGACAAGCATTCCTTCAAGGACTACTAGGCCTTTAATTGTAGATAGCTCATTGAACAGTCTCAGTTTGAGAAGAAAAAGTTAAATGCTATCTCAAGTGATGAGCTAATGAGTAGTCTGAGTGCTGCCAAGACAAAAATAAATTGCCACATCTTAAACCAGTCTGTAGCATCTTTTTATTGCTAAAAACTGATATTTTTTCTTTGTTGTTAGCACCAAGAAACACATTTGGGAGAGGTTGAGGTGAGATAAACAACAGTGACTTTAATAGCAATGTGGTGCATATTCTGTGGATAAAAAATATTTTCTTTTATGTTGAGGAAGTGAAAGCTTAGGCTCCAAGTCAGAGTAATATCCCATAAAATGGCTTGAAATTTGCCCCTAGCCTTGTTTGGATTTAAGCTCTCACCTCGAATGACTCACATAAAAGAATTTACAGTCATGAAGAGTGGAGCTGGAAATTTTACAGCTGAAGCATTTAATATTGTAAATATTATCATGGTGCAATTAACAAATGATGTTATGACAAATGCGTTCGTTAATAAAAACATCGAACGCCGAACATAATCTTTTAATCTTGTACCTTTCAGTTCGGATCACAGGGTGACATTAAATTATCAGCGATGCTGATGAGCAACTTTGAGTCTCAAAAAGTATAATTGCTACCATTTCTTCTGCTTTCATTTGCAACATCCTGTGATGCTTCAAAATAGGCACCATGAAAAAAAAAAAAAAAAAACCCTAATTCAATGCCGAGCATCTGTTTTCTAAGGGTTTCTTAAACGTACACAAAATAATTAATTTGTAAGGCTCCTTCTGTTGGAACAGAAAACTTTGAACCATAGAGGTCTTTTATAAATCAAATTAGCCAGTGCCCTTGAATTATGGCTTACACAAAGAGTGTTAGAGTGTAGCACTGCAGCAAGTACTTCCTGGCAGAAGGAATCCACCCTGAATGACTTCAGTACTTTAGTATAGAGAAAATACAATTTACTTTCATCAGTTGCACTTGGTTACATCTGCATGTGATAGTGAAGGGGACCTAAAGGGAGGAGAGCATCGTAAAGATAGGTCTGTCACTCGGCGTGCGGACAAACTGTATGAGGATGACGAGGGACAAAAAAGGCAATTAGCCGAACAGAGCACCCGTAATACTCTCTCAGGGGGGCAGTAAGTCATGGAGCTCAATGCTGCAGCCAGGTTCACTGAGCAATTAAGAGAGTTGGAGAGGCTCAGCCCGATGCTCTGTCGCTCGGCACTGATGTTAAAAAGGAGATCGTGGCTCACTTTCAACCCCTATCACAGTCCACCTGTGTCTTAATGTTCCCGTCCACACCGGCTCGCCGAGCTGAAAACAGAGGCAAATGGACAAGTTGGGAACAAAGCAGCACAGGTGAAGAATTATCATTTTCCCCATAACTGTGTCTGACATATCCTTTGGCTTTTCTCCCACATCAGTAGCATTACATATATTTCTCTTTACACTCTTGTTATCCTCTCTCTCCTAATGAATTATTTATAGTCACAGAGTTGAGGAGGGTAAAGAGCCCTTCCCTTGGAGTAAACACACCAATAAAAAGAGAGACGACTGCAATAAAATGATATGGAAGGCATCACTTGCCCCTTTAGCAAAATGGGTTTTGAAGTATTACAGGCTGTGCACCATTTAAAACTTCAGAAAGTGCCAAACACTTTGGTAAAGCTTTCTCAGGAGTCAAACTACGAGCTGGATTCATATCACAGCTATGCCTTTGTCATAAACTCCATCATAATTAATTTGCAATGCACAAACAATTGACGCAAACTGTAATAATCCTGGCTGCTGCATAAACCAAATCAATTAAATCCTCTTAAATATTTAATTTTCTGATGCAGTTTTGACCTCCGTGGAGAAAGAGCACGCACAGTCATTAAGCTGCTGCTCCACTTTCGGGTCCATGCCAATTTTAAGTGGGCATCGAATATTACTTGGGCTACCTGGCAATCAGAAACAACAATAAAATCCCTGCTTCACTGGAAACATTTTCACTATAAGCCCCCGAGACAGTCCTAAAACGCTCTTTGCAATTTTCTTATTTTCACCAGTCCACAAGACGAGGCAGAGAATGCCTTCTGGGGAACAATTGGCAACTTACCTGCAGTGCATTCATGAGCACTTCCTCTCCAGGGGACCGAAGCAGAAACCATTCCCAAATTGCAGCTTCCACAGTTTTGTGACAAAACAGCTCTCCTGAAATGAGAAATCAGCGCTTTATTACGTTTCATTAATTTGGAGGAGAAATGATCAGCTTCATGCAAAGATCACAGTCAAAACTTAAATCCAAACAATCCTGCCTAAATAAGCTGCACACGTGTGCAAGCGGATTATTTCCTCCCAGTTGTGAAGCTGCGTATTCGCTTGCAGACGCTTCAGTGTTTGAGAACTGTGAGAGAAAGCCTGGGATACTGTAGGTCAAAGCAGAGAGCCTGTTAATTGAAGTTGTACATAATAAAAGAAGAGGTCGGTGGGGGGAGATGGCAAGGAGGGTGTTCATTAATAATTGATCAAAGAGCCGTTAAATTGAAATGTGTTTGCATCAATTAATCATCCTCCCAGATGCCACTTATCAGCTTTTTTCCATTGTAGCATCTTAGCAATCCTGCAGACTACACCAGTCGGTGCCGAAGCCATCATTCATCATCTTTTACTGTGCTCTTAAAGCTGGCCTCAAGTCTGTGACAGAGTGATTAAAACACCATTGCCACCGAGCGCTGCAGGCTTTTACTCACGATCTCTGAAAATTGGTTGCAGTGCACGCTGCGTACGCTGTGAAACTTGATTACCATGTTTCTATGAGCTATTGATAATCTCTGGACTTTAACAGGGTGCTGGAAGAGTTTGTGGCAACACTTTTTAAAACGTTCAGTTCAGTCAATGTCAGGCTCCACAAGGCTGAGCCGAGGGGCTGCATCCGCTGGCAGGGAAATGCAATGGGAAAAAGTTAAGCTTTCGGAGCTCACGGTTACAGTTTTTATTATAAGAAAAACGACTTTTGTACTTAAAATTAGTGCACACGATGTGCATGCACGCTCACACACACACAATGAGACTACATACCAGCAGGTAAATCCTTAAATGTGTAAAACGTGAAATTCTGAACGTGTAGTATGAAAAACAGAAATCCGTGTTTAGATTGTCACCTTTTTTTTGTAAAAAAATTGACAGAAAACAAGAATTAGGTGTTTTATAGTAAAGGTTTTAAGTCTTTACTTCAGAGATATTGACTTTATCACAAATGTGTTACCGTCACACTCAGACAGCCATATTGAATATCAAACAGATCAAAAGACAGAGGTAATACAGAGTGCACAGAAGCCAACAAATGGAAATGCTTGTAATTATTTATTTAGATGTGATTTTCACAAGATTATGAGTTGACTTTGTTTTTGCTACCTTGAGATAACCAAGCTCATTTTAATTTGTTATGTAGAGAAATCTGTCGTTTGTTTTTTTTATCAGTCAAGAGATTGTCACGATGCAAAAAGAGAGGTTCTTGTGTCTCACCCAGCTTCATCGGTGAAATAGAAAACTTTATTTTCTTTGTTTTGTTGTGTCTGAAATTTTTAGTTATCATAAAAAACAAACATTTCATGTACAGCAAATTAAACATTACACTGCATCATCTCAACAAAAGAAGTTAAGTTATCAGAAAATAATCACTTAACCTAATTCAAAATAATGCCATACATTCTGAATTTATTTTAATTTTTTGAGCATGGCCCCTTTCATCTTCAGTAAAAGTATGGAAAAAATGTGTGTTTGTGTATTCTGTCAAAGCAGTGCAAAACAATCAATGTACTTTTAACAAACAGTAACACAGAGTGCTTCACAGCCGATAACAAAGAAACAAAAGAGAGAGAAAAAAAGATGTTACTTTAAAATGTTGTCAATTTTGAAACCTCAGTTTTATTCTGAGTGAACTGACAAGCTAGTAGTTTCTCTGGCAAAAATATGATATTCCTCGTAGATGTTTGCACTTTGAAATAACCACATAGCTCTGTGTAAATTACAGACCCAGCATTCGTTGAAAGAATCCACAGAATCTGATGCCAGTTTTCAAATAAAATCGTCTTATGCTGAGAAATGACAGCGACAGTTATGGCCATTTTAGTCAAACCTTGTAACTAACATTTTCCACAATCCTGTGTGATACTGTGAGATTATGTGAGATCTGTTAGCTCTCAGAGAATGTGTTGAGGATGAGTCTCAACTACTACCGCGACGATTTCCGCTCAGTATCTGCAAACCTGACCGCGTGTTGGCTGAGGTTGAGTGGTTCAGTTGTAGATGTACATCTAAGCCTTACTTTCTGACAGTTTCATTCAAATCTGTCCAGTGGTTATTAAGATATTTTACCCATGCACACACACGTGGGTAAAAACATTACAAGGGATGAAACAAATCCATAAGCAGTTTGGCCAAACAGCCCAATGGCTTTCTGTAGTTCACATGCAGGACAAGCATGTCACTCAGCACTTTAACATTAAAGGATTTTTCTGTCACTTTGTATCTATTTTATCATGATAAGTGCTGTAGTTTTCTTAGACATCTGATCAAAGTTATTTTATCATAAGGTCACAACAAATTTGTTGTTCCAAAAAACTCCCTCAGCGTAATCTGCATAAAAACAAAGCCTCCAGCTTTAATTAAGATGAAAGCACAAACCATCTTTTGGTATTTCCTCCATCAGTGAGCATCCAGGTTAATCAAAAAGGGGGATTATTTCCACTGGCTGAGAGTGACCACTCTAATGCAGTAAATTCACTGGTGAGGTGACTCAGAGTCTGCAGGCCTGTGAACTTCCAGCGCGGCCCCAATCACAAGTCACCGCACTCTGAACCACTAAGCTCTATTAGAAAACTTCCCCATCATTTTTATTTAAAGTTTAAGATCTCCAGGCTCTGTCTCAGCTCTGACGTTGTTGACATGAAAATGATCAATGACAGCAGATCAGCCCTGTGGGAAGAGCAAGATACACATCAAATGATTAATGGCTTTGCCAGCTGTCATGAACTATACCGGACCAATGCAGTGAAGGCTTCATAAATCACAAGTGTTCTGACACATAAAGCTTTCTGCGCCTCATAAAAGCCAACATTTGTGGACTTTTTTTTAGTTTGACCGTATGTAGTGTTTTTTTTCATGAATCAACGCTGTGAGCATTGCAACATGCCTCCAGTCAGTGAATTAAATATGAAATTTAAGACCATAAATGAGATTCCACTCAGGAAAGACAGACGTGGACTGCCATAAACTAATAAGCATCTATTAAACCTGCATTAAGTGTTTACCACGAGTGAAAAGGGACCGTGCAAAACAGGTTTGAAGCAACAGAGCTTTGAGATTCTGTCAGCTTATCAAGTGCATATAGCTAAGCAGAAGTTTGACTATTTACAAAACCAACAAACGCTAATGCAACAATGACTTCAGAGTTGTGTTTTTTTCCTTTCCACATGTCAAATGTGAGTCTCTTTGTGACACTTTTCACTGGTTAGTCATTCATGAAACCACAGAAAGATGTGAAGGGTGGCTAATATAGTTGGTTTATGCAAAAACATTAAAATGATTGAAAAAACAAAACAAAACAAAAAAAATAAAAAAAAGAGACAGTAACAAAATTAAACTTCTTCAGATTCTGTTCCAACCTCCCACAGTCCTGCTTTATTAATGATGACAATAAATGACAACTACAGGTTTCTAAGCAAAATATATTTTTGCAACTTTTCAGAGAGGTAGGATGTGACAAAGTGTCACTTTCACTAAAACGAACTGTTATTATTATTTTTTTTTTGCCTGTGGTGTTTTTTTTTTTGCAAATTCACTCGCACTCAGCTGAGTGTTTGAAAGGTAAGGCAGAGATCGTGGTAAATGTTCGGCTTTTGTTTGCAGCTTATTAGTAAAACAGTGAGCAGCTTAAGAAAGAGCGATGCTGTTGACAGGAAAGTAAAACTGTCCTGAAAAATAAGCATTCTCATTTTATTTTTATGTTTTTTTTTAACCTTTGAGTCTTCGGTGAAGACAATCCAAATCCAACATGGAAATGGAAAACTTCACCAACACGCAACAAAAATGACAAAACAGAGAGGAAGTGAAATGACATAAATGCTCTTTTGATGAAAGGAAAGTGTAATAAAGAGTAATAAGGAGTAGCAAAGGTGGGAGCTCATAGACTGTATTTTTAGAAAAACCTTCTTGCTTTGATTTATTTATATATTTATATTTATTTATATATTTATATTGACATATCATGTCCTTACTAAGGTTAGGTTTGTCAGCTAATGAGATAAGAAAAGTATCACCAGTTTTCATAAAATTCCTTTAAAATTAAGCATTTATGTTGTTTTAAAGTCCCATTCGTGGCTTGTGTGAACATAACCTTTTAGGAATTACTCAACATTTTTACTAATGTTGGTTCATAACTTAACTAGGTCGACTGAACTCAAATATTATGAATTCAAACAAATATGGCAGCGCATATAAAAGAAACAAAAGAATTACCAAAGAAAATTAGTTTGACCCACCCAATAAATAAGACACAACTTTGGTTTTCAATTGTGGTTTTCAACCAACAAAATCAACTTTGCAGAGAATCACAACCTTACCTATAGCTTAGTAAAGTATACAAACATTGCTAATATGTCATTTAAAGACAGCATGATTAGACAATATTCATAAATATGATTTTTTTTCCCCAAGTTATTTTTAAAGTTAATTTGATCTTTATAGATTTTTTTTTTTTTTTGCCAACACCCACCTGATGTTTCAGATCTCACAGCTGGAGCCCAACTCCTGCTTTGGTAAACCACTGTTTTAGATTACCACATAATAATTAATTCATCATAAAAGACATCCAGCGTGTGAAAAATGTGAGTAAACGCTTTCCTCATTTTTTTTTTTCCACCATTCTTTAACAAGTTACTTTGTTGAGTGCATCTTAACATTACAGTCATTAAAAGTGATTTGTTCATCTCACAGGAGGAAAAGTTGTGTGACTGGAGTGCATTCAAAATCCAACTTTATGGAGCTTTAAATGCACTATAATCTCCGCTGTAAGTAACATTCCAAGGTGCTGATTTCCTTTTTTTCCTCACCACTAATTAACAACATTTAGTTGCAAATATCTGTATCTATGTGTGATTGCTCCTTATTATAATCATTATAAAAACTCAAAATACTAATTTTTTTTGTTTAATTGTGCTAAATTTGTACTCTACGTACTTTATTATGCTGCATGTGGTCACAATGACTCACTTTAATGGCCTATTTGGAAGACAGGTCGTTACAACATATCCGCCCTCCTACACAGATGTATATATAAGTTCATTAGCCCAGCGTGCACGTGAGTGCACAGTCTCCACACAGAAACAGGGGGGCCAGCAGCAGACTGGGATGATATCGAGCGAGGGAATAAGGAGGACGGAGAGACACAGGTCAGAATCATTAGAACTCTGAACCTTTAATAACAAAGTACAATGGTGAGGCCATTAGGATTATAATTACACTCATTAGCCTAATATCTCCTCCTCCATCCTGTATGAGATGATATGTAACTCTGCTGAGATCCATCAGTTTCCTATGCATTGGGACCATGTGAGCATATGGTGCATCTAATGATGTGGAAAAAAAACTAAAATTAACTAAAAAATAGTTTCAAATCTGAAGCAGTAGTAAATCTGTGTGTGCCTTTGGGAGTGCACTGAAAACCATCAGGCAAAATGTTACACTTTATTATATTTCCATCACACACATTCCTGTGCAAGCCAAAATCATTTTCCTGTAACTTCATCAAATAAAATCATAATTTAAATAAATTAGCACCTATCTTTGATCGTGCTCTCGCTCCACGAGGAATGAAATGCATAATGAGAGCAAAATGAATCTGTAAAAGTTTAAAAATCCTTTTCCATAACCTTATTCTTATCAATTCTCCCATCTTTTCACATCTAAGAATTTGCAGGTTTATTACAAGTGAAAGAGGACTCCTCAGGCCATTTCCTCCACCCTCTAGTCAATCTTTATATCAGCTTAAATTAGTTCATCCCTTCTAATCTAACATGGCGAGGTCAACTCGCTGTGAAGAGCAGCTACTGTCAAGGACACGTGGATCTGCAGAAATATTTGCCAAAAACAAGTGTAAAGATTAAAGAATACTGGTGAGGGGAAAAGGAACCATGTGTATTTACTCTACCTTCATAATGGAAGACAGTTTCAAGGTTTTTGCTCCTAACCTGACTTTCTCTCTTTTATGATACTCAGTACTTCAACTCCACTACATTTTAAAGTAAATATTTTACTTCCCAGTGAATAAACCAGTGGCTTGTGGACTTGAACAAAAACACAGCAAAGATCACATTTCAAATATCTGGTAGCTTCACCAAAAGGTTTTTTTTTCTCCTTTATAACTGCTCGTGTTGTTTCACTTCAATATTTAATAATCAACTTTTTTTTTTAGTAAAAGTAAAGATAAAAGTGACAAAACTGAAAACAAACTTGTTAATCAGAACTGTTTTTCCTCTCATTTTAACTGTCAACATTCATCAGCAGCCATTTGTTGTTTCTGCTCTGATTTTATCTTTTAATATCTGAATAAGATATCATTTTTTTTGGTCTGTTTGTTTTGTTACTTTAATTTGGAAGACAATAGAGCATTTTAGGTCTCTTTTTTTCTACCAAAATATCTCAGCTTCAAACTTTGTGCAGATGCAGGTCTTTGATAACTGCAGGAAAAACAACACCCGTGTTTAGGTTACGAACATGTGTCTTCCAGTGTTGTACAGCCTTTTCATGTTTTCAACTGTATATTTTCATGATCTTGTGATAGACTTCTTGCCTGAGGATGCACTCTGTCTCTTAGCCAATACATGCTGGAGAAGATGAAGCTCTTCTGGGACTCTTTACAGAAAGAGCTGGTGCAGACAGTGGATGGATGGCTGGACGCTGAGGAGTGTCCCTGAAGACGAGATGTTAGCGATCACTCAAAAAAAAATGACAGGTAACATGTTCCCAGTAATTACTTCCAATAAATAAAAAAGTATGCATTTGTTATGAAGGATGTTGTGGAAAGAAGCCTAATTTGGATTTTTTTAGCAGGTCAGGTAAATAAGCCGTTTTGTAAAAGTAGAAATACGGCATAAGGAACAGAATGAAGGTCAGGAGCAATTTTACAGAGTAAGAATACTTCCAAGCGCACAAACATAGCAAAAGAGCCAAGTTAATTTTTAAATTCCTGCGAAAGAACCATCTGGTGGCTGCGTTTATCTCAAATTGTCACATCGCTGAGGAGAAAACTGTCATCTGGCTTCCAGCAACATCCTGAGGTTGAGAAGTCAACCGCAAACGAGTGGAATCAAGAAGGTTTAAGCAACAGGAACGACAAGCAAGCCGCAAACACTACCATTCAAAGTGTTTCTTCGACAGATCCACTCTGAAGTCTGGGCGCTTGGACTCTCAGCGGTAACATATTTTTAACTGAAAGCTAACACGAGCAGAAAAAGGTTGCAGCAGTTCTTACAGCAGACTTGGCAAATGAGCAGAGCAGATCTCCGACAGCCTAACCAAAACACCCCCCTCTGCTACAGCTTTGGTTTATTTTTCAGCCAGCAAAAAAGCCATGTGGGAGAATGCTAACACAGCTGAAGTGTTGTCTTCCTGAACTGCTCGCAGGCATTTTGACATAAAAAAAGAGAAGAAGATGGAATTTATCTCATTTAAAATAACAAAACAAAACATTTTCCAGTGGCTACAGGCATACATCTTTCTACCGAGTCGGTATTAGTTGTTGTTCGAATTCAATACGCAGAAGAAATGGCTGCAGTCAAAATGATCCTGGATTACTGTATTTATTTGTCAAAGCTTAATCAAATTATTTTAAATTAAATTCAATTTCAAATCAAATAAACTAAACTTTAATAAAGTAATGCTACAGACCTCTTTTGGCAACATGAGAAGGAAAAGATGAATAAAATACCTTCCCACAAAATTCAAATAGAAAATAACAACCAAGTTTGTAAAAATCTTGTAGTAGTCTCAAAGAGCAGATTTGATTTTACTAATTTTTTCCACAAACACATTTTTTATTTCTGTCTTTTCCCGGACGGCGTTTTAAAATGAATGACCCCTGACCTGCCATTTTCCCTCTGACCACTAGATGACCCCAGACTGTCTGTCCACCACGACTGTCCACACCCACTCACCCACACCACCCACCACAGACTCTCCTCATTGGCTCTCAGCATTTCAAATTTGGATTTGGTTTTGCTGCTGGGTGTCAGTTATGTGGGGCAGGACGTGGACTTTGTGTTGCTGTTTTTCTTTGAAACCTTTCAGCAGAGTCTGCGAGCTCACCTGCCTGTATGTGTGTGTCAGAGTATCTGTAAGTAAAACAAAGTCTTGGCGCCGTTGCTCTCAGTCTAAATAAAGTTGTGACCATTCATGCATCTTATTCACTCTGGAAATATTTTTCAAAAGCACATTACAGCACTGGTATTCATTGCATTGATTGGTAAATTTCAATGCAATGAATAACAAACTAACAAGGGAAAAAACAGGAGTAGATTAAATTAAAATCAATTTAAGCCTATATTTAAGCTAAAACAACAAACTGTTTGGAGACACATGAATTTAATGAGCTTTAATGGACTAAGAAGGGGTTATGGACATTTTACTAGGGGCAGAGGTTAAATCAAAAGATGAGATAACACGTTATAGCTGAAAGATGGGGCCTTATCTCCAGCAGTCAACAGACGAGAGGCTGGTACACCCTGGTCAGGTCACCAGTCCACTGCAGGGTCAGCACAAAGACAAATAACCACTCACAGCCACTCACACATAAGTCAGTTTCGAGTTTTCATGCATAGTTTTTGGACTCTGGGACGAAACCCGATACTTAGAGAAACCCCATGCAAGGGACGATTATACCCAACTGAGCTAATTGTTTTGAAATATTAGCAATATCCCCTAGTGGGGATAGAAAAGTGTAGGTAGGAAGACTCAAATGCAAGCAAGGCTTCCAAGGCATGTGTGGAATGTTAATAATAAAGTTCATCGCAAACAAATTTTTCTGCACAGTCGAGGAATCCAAGGAGAAAACTGGAAACACACAACAAGAGAGGGACAAGGATCAGACAAATAACAACTGAAAACCTGAGTAAATGAGCAACACAGGGGAGGTGTGATAACTAGCAAACTAGGGCAATGTGTGAGGGGAGAGCAGGAAGAAAAATGAACGGTGACAAACCAGAGAACTGACTTAAGGAAATACAGCAGGAATACAGGACATGGAACAAAAGCAAGAAAAAAAAAAATAACTAGGTTGACTCAAATAATAACCTTTCACGAAACTATAGGATAAAAAAAAAAAACCGAGGAACAAAGAACAACACAACAAAACCTGAGACGGTGACAAATAGCTGTAGAGAAGGAAAGGAAATAATGTGTCTTTCCAACAGCTGAAACCTTTGCTTTCACAAGTGATGGGAAGAGAAGGCAATACTGACAGAGTGCTGGAAGTGGCTTCAAACCAAAGTGTCAAAAAAAGTCCACAAACTTAAGAAAGTATGACGCAAATGAAATATACTGTTCCTGAACTGCTCTAAAAATACCCCCAAAAGCTTGAGAATTACAACTGTGTTCCTGATTATGCACACAAATACTTAGTTTTAATTTTAAATTGAAAAAGAGGGACTTGCATTCAATTCAAAAAGATGGCATTTGAAATATTTTTGCATAGCTAAAACTTTTTCTTTCTTTGATAGATTATATAGAATAAAGCTGTTATGTTTCATCATTTCTCAAATATAATAGCCTCAATACTCCACTATAGCAATTGATCATTGTGTCAACTACTGTAACCATGAGGCATCCATTGCTCCTTCTCATCTTTCCGTTTTCAGATTTGCCTTAAATAGAAGTGATTTAGTTTGTTATCTGTATTCCTCATTAGCGCTCACCGGGGAGAACAGAAACAGAGGCCACACGGGCCGGCCTGTGCGGATCCGCTCTGCTAAGTTCTGCCTCCAGAAAGTAAGCCAAAGGAATGAAGGAGGGGAAATGTTCTTGTGCTTTTTGCAGTGAAAAATTGTCTGCGAACATTCTTCTGAAAGCAGACAAACAAAATTAGATCAAGCTGATGGAAAAGGTGTCAAGGCTGCCGCTTTGGGCTGTTAACACGACTGATTTTGGTGACCAGACTCTGCCCTCGGTCCACATGTGGCTCTGATTAGAGGATGTCTTGTGGGGTTTTTCGTAAAGCAATGACCGTAAGTGCTTAAAAGCTATTTTGAATCAAGAGTGAGGAAATACGTTTCCCCAAAGTGTTTATTTTACCTGTTCTGTGCTGCCTGTTCTGAAATATCCTAATATGGTCACTGAGTTGCTCTGTAACCCGCCGAACATGTGCTGAATACGTACGAGTGCAGCATCTGGTATCATTAAATTTCCCTTTTTTTGTGGGGGTTTAGTGAAAGAGTCTGTAAAAGCACCAATGCAGGATAAAACTTCAAATAAACTGGCAGGTGGCTGTGACATGATATATATGCTAATCTCTCTTCCACAGCGAAACATGAATGAGTATGAAATATGAATATGGAGGAGTGTCGTCTCTGCCTGCTGTTTCAGGACACCTGGATGCTACGCTGCCACTTGTCTGCTGCTCTGAAGAGTTCCCTCAAGGTTGCTTCGGTGCTGTACCTGTTCGTGCACGCCGCAGATCTTTATTTAGCAGCTCTTCGATTATCCCATTTGTGACAAGGCGTCCTATCAGCTGGGAAAGAATCAACTCTGATGGTTGAAGCAGAGATATAATCATTACACAGCAATGGAATTATTGTTACATCTTCATACTGAAATTCAGGCTGCTTAGTGAAACAATAATGACAAGACAAATAGATTTTTATACACTTTGTTTAATGAAGAATTACTTCTGGGGGTTGGTACAGATTTTCTCTACCCGTCATTAAACAGACAAGCAGGTAGGAGTCAGAGCAATCTCTGCAATCTTAAAATAATTATCGTCATTCTGCAACTTTGGTTCTTTAAATAAGGTTGTGTACAGAGTACAATGTTCAAATGTCTGTGCATGTTATGTAAGTAACATTCAGTGCATACATTGTGTTCCTCTTCAGAATTCAACACTGGTAAGACAAAGTTACCGTGTACAAGATGGGGAGCATTAAAATGACCTGTGCAAAATGATTGTGCAGGTTTGACCAAGCTGGTGAGGACTGTGGGGGACATCCAGGCTTTTCTAAAAAAGCCTGGATGGGCGGGCCCATTTGAGGCTGTTGTCCAGGGTGACCCAGAGGAATTCAAAGCTGCTGACCCTCTCTCAACAACATCTCCACTGGTGTAAATGGGAGCGGGAAAAGCTTCCTGTCTATTAAGAGACAGTTTAAGGTAGGATCTCACTGGGTTGTGACTACTGGCGACTAGTTGGCGAACAGCATTCACAAAAGAATCTCCAGAATGTCTTGCAGATGTTCACAGGGGTTCTCAAATTCCTTGCTTGAGTTGCAGAGACTCAGTTTTTTTACTTGAGTTTTGAACATGTTCAAAAAAATCTTCTCTCATATTAGTCACAGAGTCATCGCGGGTGTCTCAAATCCATCTTGAACCCTTTTCATATTTGTTCACAGTGTCTTCAGCCTGTCTCAAGAGCTCAAGCGCTGTATTTTGACACCTGTACAGGAGGAGGAAGAAGGTGGATAAAGCAAGCTAAGTTGAGTATGATGTGGGTAGCAATGAAATATTGTGCATAGTTTAGAATACAGTTCTGCAAGCTGTGCACACAACAAAAGGCTGTGATCCTTGAAAATTGGCCATGCAAAATGCAACCACGTGGCCACTTGGTCAAAACCACTCAGAACTGAGCGAAACTAACTGAAGCGTTGCCTATTTTCTTGCAATTCTGAGTCAAGTTTTAGTTGCCATCTTGTCTCCAACAGTCACAACCCAGTGAGATAATACTTTTATTGTTTTTGGGACACTCTGTCAGGAGCCTTGCCTCCTCTCTGTAGTCTGTCTCGGCACTGTTGTTGATCAGATTCACAATGGTGGGCCTAGCGCAGTGTTGTGGAGTACCGCCGCTGAGGATCAGGGTCAAGGACATATTTCTTCCAATGTAAACATGTTGCATTAAGTGTTTAGCAGCGAGAACAAACACATCTTTTCTCAGGACATACACTGCACTGTGTTCAATGCAATGTATGGGTTCTTCGTTATTTAATTTTCTTATGTGTCAATCAATAAGTACTTTAAAAGCTTTTTAAATTATAAATATATATATATATATCACTTAATGATGTAAATTAATTACTGGCAAAGTAACTGTTTTGGATCAGGATTTAGGCCCCACGGAATTCACAGTTCACTCACCTGGAAAATCAAAAGCACACATACACACATGAATGCACTGAAAACAAACTCACACAAAGTGCAGATGCAGTAAACAAGCGCCATGAATGGGTCCATAAACCCTCCCACCCTGACTCTACCCTTTCTCTAATCCTGGTGGACTATTTTGTCATTACTGGCTCGTGTGTGAGCGAGGATGCAGGAATGCGGCTTCCAGTAAGTGGTGCCCTGCAGCCGGCGCTGAGAGAGCCCCTGCCAGCCTGATGTGTTCTGCTAGCAATCACAGCTCACTGAGTCACAGGCCAGTGGAAAATGCCAGATAAACATCACACTGGGAATGAGCTTCCTCTCTCCCCCTACTTTCTGGCAGTTTAAGTGGTTTAAGAATAGCACCAGAGATGGAGCTGCTTATTTTAAGTGACACTGTGAGAGTCAAAAGGTCAAATGAAACATACATGGTTAGAACAGGCGAACAAGGCACTCAGTAGATTAGATGACTGAGGTTCAGGCCAGAGTATGTTGTCAGTTGCGCTCTGATTCAAACACCATGCTGTATGTGATTCTGTTTGCCCAATATCTCTGCTGTCATCCTCTATTATGTGCTGTAGAGCAGGAAAAGGGTGTCGGAAATGGAAAGGAGCTGAAACCGGAGTGTGTTCTCAGAGCTCTGCTAACTTGGCTCACTCTCAACCTTCCAAATCACACCTTCACACAAAACATTCACAGAAAGCCTGTCGTAATTTCCTGCGAGACCTTAAAAACACAGTCAGGAGCAGATCTGCTGCAGGCTCGTGTCGTAAATCACACAAGGGCAGCTCTGATATTTCATTTCTGCTGAACATCTCTCCGCTCATCGACCGGTCAGAGAGGTAGCCTGGGAAACATCTCTTGCTCTTGGTGATGTATAACACAAACTGTGTGCTGCACTGTGAGACATACTGTGGAAACGAGAAATAATAGCTTTTTACTAAATGCTCTCTTGACTTTTTAGGTACTATATCAGGGTAGATAATATCTGTTTCCATAAGTGCTGTACTTTTGCCCACCTTTGAAGTACTTTACTTGATTTTTTTCCTGCTCAAATCCATCACTAACTTCAGAGGGAAACATTGTACTTTCAGTCCACCACAGTCTAAACTTACAATTCATTTTGCTCTCCATGCTGAACTCATTAAATACCACAAATAATACAGTTATATAAGCTGTCAGTAATAAAGCTCTGTGTAATATACCTCCCTGAAAAGGTCGGTTCAAGAAAATTGATTTTCTTTTTTTAATAAGTAGCCAGAGTTTTTTATAGTTCCACTATCTGCCCTTCAAATAGCTTTAATATGAGAAAAAAATATCTCATACCTCACCATGTGGCTAAACCCTACATTCTGCAAATGCAGTTATTAGGTTTAGGTATTCCGAACTTATCATTATAGTCCAACTTCAAACTACATAAATTTGAATACTTATTGAATTTAATTTTTTATAGCTGATATGTATTTATCTAATGAGCTGGGGTGCTGCTGAAGGTGATTACTACCTCATACAGAGATAGCTCTATTCCCACAGTTGCAATGGCCCTAATCAAAAGATTTAAATGACACTGAAAGTTGTAAAATCCCTTTCATACAGGTGGAATGCTAAAATAACTGCCACCATCAATAATGCTTTGTGAATATCCAGCGGATGAAGAGGACAAGGTGCAAATTAACCGAGGTACTGAAGTACAAGGTATAAAATAAAAGCAACCTAATATTAATAACCTAATGTCCTTTAGTACGTTCATATTTCGGAGCTGTAACCTATAACCAGAAATTCGAGTGTTCAAAAACAGAGCCACAAAAAGCTACAACTAACAATGATTTATAGGATGAATTTTTAAGATTTGGTCCAACAAATACCTTTAGAAAGATGATTATTGATGTTATTTATTCAGTTTATTTATGTAGCATCAGTTCACATTAAATATCATCTCAGGGCAATATATAAAAGAAACAACAATTCCAAATCATGTAACCAATTCCACTTGGAAAGGCGGAGTTTATTATAAAGTAACACCTGTTGTTGATAAGTCATGACTATGTTATGACTGAATTACAAGTCCCATGGGTTCTCACAGAATTAACCTGTTTACAGGATGGATGTTTACTTTTCTCTTCATGGGAACCAGACTGACTCTCCCTAGACCCTCCTTCTTCCTTCCAATATTCCAATATCTTTAACAGAAGCGCCTGTGTTGATTTGAGGAGCAGAACTTTGATTCGGAGCTTCCCGTTCGGATGTTAATTGTTAATTGTCTTTAAGGCTCTCTGTATGTCGTGCACCATACATAAATAAACCCATTTGAGTGATTTCATCTAACAGTGCCTGAAAATTGATTTTTCTACCATAACACAATTCAGAGTCAAATTTAATAAAGTACAATACATTCACATACAGTACATTATGAAATGCCAATTAGTAAAAGTTATCTATCTAGGGAAACCAGCAGATTGCAACAAATCTTTACTTTGTATACTCCCATTCTGAGCAGCATGTTGGTGATGGTGGAAAGGAATGACTCCCTTTTAACAGAAGGAAACCTTCAGCAGAACCAGGTTTAAGATGAGCGACCATCTGCCTCCATCAGCTGGGGTTTGAGAGGACAAGAAAGAGACAGATAAACACAGAAGGATCGGTCCAGGTTTTTGTTTCTATTGAAATAAAAACACGAGTTTCGCTTTGGGCTGATTGAATCAGAGTTATCTTTAACCCAGTAGATGGACCATTAACAAACTCAAGATATCACTTGGTAGCTTGTTATATTAGTCAGACTTTTTAGACTGAGAACATTACTCTTCATCACAGCTACACGATGAACAGCACATTATATTTTAACAGTCTTATTATATAAAATCGAAGTTCATTTGGATTGTTCTGACTGCGTGGCTGTGACTTTAAATGTAAACATAATGTAAACATTGATAAAAATGTGGCATGTGGTGTTAGAATTCGGGTAAAAATTGTAAACGGAATTCAGATTTTTCAATAAAATTGGTAAAGTTTAACCATTAATTTAGCAAAAACTCCTCCGGCCATGAAGATTGAAAGAAACAACTTTCTGTGTTTTGAACATCATTAGTGTGCTGAAAGAGTGCTGACTGTCGCTGCTGCACAAAGCCGAGATGAAATACTGTAAGTACCACCGGGTTCCACCTCCTTTTTCTTCCTGGCATTTAGTTGCAGTGGCAGCCGGTGATCATGGCAACCGCTAGTGTTTGGCGTGGCCGCTCAGGTCTAGACTGGTCCAGGCTGGAGTAGACTGCTGGCCGCAGTGCGAAGGCGCTGTGTTTAATTAGGCCCATCCTGCTGAGCTGCTGCTGTTTATTTCCCCTGTGACACAATGCTGATCTGTGCAGCCCAGACAGGGAGAGATGGATAGACAGTCGTTCTGTATACACCAAGTGCTCTAAAGGCACATAAAGCGACTCACATTTATGCACAATCTCAAAGTGCAGCAGTACTCCATACTTTCAGTTCTGGGAAATATCATCCGGTGCACATGTCATCCTTTTTGCACTGTTGCAGCTCAGAGTGCTCGGACTGTGATCCCCTCTGCACATTATCACATTCCATGCCTCACACATCTCTGAGAAACATTTAAAAGTCCTTGAAGTTGAGTCTGCAGAGCGTATGCTTTATATAAGCTTTGCTATTATTTAGACAAGCGATCAATGATCAAATGAATTAGCTGAGTGCTACGTTTCCTGCGAGGGGAAGAAAAAAAATCATTATCGAAAGACCCGTGTGACATTTTGGGTAGCTTAACTTTCTTTCTAAAAGTTAGATGACAACATCAAAAAAATAAATAAAATAAAATAAAAAAATAAAAAAAACTGACATAAATCTGTACGCTATGTGAAACTGTAGCCTGCAGCCACTTAGCTCGGATTAGCACAAAGACTTCAAGGGAAACCGTCAGCCTGAGGGGTGTACTACAAAGCGAGATTAATAGGTTTGTGAGGAAAGCTGAGCCTAAAGCCAGAGCTTTCAGTGTCACAAAGGTGGCTCTGTTTTAACCTGGCTTGAGAACCATGGCGATGGTGGATGTAAAACCTCCTCCGGAGAGAGACGGTATGTTCAGTTTTGGATTTTTTTCAGTAATGAAAGGCACTATATTTTTACTTTTTTTTCCTTCCAATATTTCTATGAACATTATAGATTCTTAGATGACCGTATCTGTGCAGAAAACAATGCAACAACTATGGATTTATTCTTGGGCCTGTTTGTGCAACTAAGATGCTTCCAACTGTTGATAATACATTTTTATTTTAATTTCTTGAAGAAATGCATATTGCCACTGAATTTTGCAGGTAAGAAAGCTCAATATCTTAGTTAAAGCCAATTTTATATTTGCTATGGTCAGTTAGTTGTGGTGGCCATCTTGAATTGTGTTGAAGTACATCTAATGATTACTTTTTGAGAGTTTCTTTAAAATATATTTTGTAGGTAATGACATATTTTGTTAACACAAAGACATGGCTGACTACATCAGTTAATACCAAAGTTAAATCATGTGTTTGGGATGACTCTCCGCTACTACCACATCAAATGTTTGCTCAATATCTGTAAATTTGACAGAGTTATAGTTAAGTGTTTGGTATTGTAAATTGGTTGTGACAGCCGTCTCGAATGAGGTTGACTCCAAGAGTTATTTAGTTGTAGATGTGCATCTAATGATTGCTTTCTGAGAATTTCATTCAAATTAATCCACTGGTTCATGAGACAGTTTGCTAATGCAGACACAAACAGTTGCTGATAATGTCAGTTTCCTATTGTTTTTTGAAACATAGAATATTAGATTAATGAAAAAGAAATACACTCTGCGTTTTCATCATTCTGTGTTATACAACCTGCTTGTCGCTGGAAGTCTAATTGGCATATTTTCAGATGATGCTGGTCAGGAAAGCACACATAACCAACAACGACAGTTTGGCTTTATCTTGAAATCAGCCCAGCTGATAGAGAGCTGCAGCACCTTGTGATCAAACTGACATGTAGTCATATGATTCATGTAGCCATCAACATTTTCAAACAGCTCTGCACTGTCAACCTGTCCAAATGGTATCAAGCCAGACACAGTGGGAGCAGCTATCTTTTGCTGCAATCTTCAGTAAATATTAACCCAAAATGTGTAATGAATACTGCATTGGCTACTCTTGTGTATCATTCCATTTTCTACAGCAGCTGCTGCAGAGACAGTATCAGTTGGGTTTAATAAACCACATATGTACATTTCCAAGATTTGTGCATTGATATTTGCTGATCGTCCAATAAATATTAATACAGATTTGTATTTATTTGCTCATGCCTTCATTTTTTTTCATATAAAGTTTGGGGAAGTTTACAAACACTTGATAAAGTCTAAAGTTGGTCTAGTTTTAAAGGTCTTGCTGATCATTTTTTTCTCTCTACACGCTCAGGATGCCTTGTTCACCCGCAGCTTTAACTGCTGGCATATTGATGAGACTTTCCATCTGCTTCCATCTCACCAAATCTACGTTTTTCATGCATATATTTATATCATTGTCTCTGCAACCAGGATTTATTTCTACCGTCTGTGTCTGACATCCGTACTGAACTGGCATTGAGAGATGCTGGCTTTTCCGCGTGAAATCAGATGCACCTTTAGCCTAAAGCGAGAACAGCTTTCCATAAATGAGCTTTAAATGACTTGGCTCGATAGATGTTTTGACTCGTTTAAATCGGCCAAGATTGATCCCAAATATTGATGACCTGTAATGAATTCACGGGGAGTTCGGGACATGTCCGCTCCTTTATGCGTATAATTCATTCTGTTCGTATAAACTGATAAATTCATGTACATCTGAAACTTTTATTGTGCTGCATGTTTTGGCCAGGGATCTTCAGTAAAATTTTATTATCCTTATATTTTTAGTTAAAAAAAAGGTTTGATTTCTTATACATATATCTTGATCAAATACGCATCTTTTTAAAGACTATTTTAAGGGAAGAGAGAGGAAAAGGTGTGTTCAAGGACATCTGAACACCAACAATGCTCAAGGTAAGTTTTTTTCAGTATCTGCTGCTCAAAATGTTATAATATGAGATTGAAGGTGGAGGAACCAGCATGCAGGAGGCAGAAGATGAACAGCAAACATTAACTTTATTAACTTTACAGGAGCAAAAACCAAAAGCGCTGCTGAAGCAGGAAATCTAATCAGGATCCACATAAATGACGTAAATTTAAAAACAATGTGGGCAAACTACAAGGAGGAATGACATTGATCCCACAGCGAGCCGATGAAAACCGGGCTGAACATATACTGATGTAACTAATAACACGAGCAACAGGTGAAAAGAAGAGAAAACAAAGAAATTAACTGAGAAATAAAACAAAGAAAAAACAGGAAGTGACTCCAAAACAAGGCACAAAAAAATAAATTAAAAAACATGACCAGGTAAAAACAGAAAAAGAGATAAAAACTAAAGCAATTCACATAATACTTATATGACCTTCATTAAATTACGTAAGATTACCAGAATATAAAAAAAGTTTCTTAAATAAAGAATGAAAACAAAAACGCTACAGAACACGACACAAATCCCCATCTGTACAAACAAAAACATGACAAGAAACACAAAACTTTTATTGATTTTTTTTTCTCTTATGTTTGTTTGTCTGTTTGTTCATTCAACCACACAAGTTTTATTAATTTCAGTATCAATTTATTTTTTGCTTGTTTTAATTAAATGTTATTGCTAAATGTTGTTTGTGTTGTTGATGTTCAGAGGTGAACAAATTGTAAATACAAATAAGCACTCTTTGATCTGTGCCACTTAATAACGTTCCTAATCATCACATCAACATGGCTGTCATGTTTTATAGCACCACCATCCTAATAAATAAATAATTACAATGTTTATTCCTTAACCTCGTTAAAACAATATAATTGAAAAGGAAAATATATAATATTAAAATCATTATTTATGTCATAATTATTATTATTCATACATGAACATAATTTCCCTCAGGCATAAATAAAGTATTCATTCATTACAAATATTCAAGCTGGATTTTTATATGCATGGTACAGGTTTGAAAAAAAATGAAAATTAAAACATACTAATTTAAATAATTAAAGTGTAATGCAACTGATGTCAAGTAAAAGTACATTTGCCACTGACATTTAGACATTGATTAGTTTTCCAAAACTTGCAATCAAAATGCAAATCATAATTGTTTTTTTGTTTTTTTTACAAATTCTTGAGCGAAAGGATTTGTTCCACTCAGTGGATTTGATTGATTGTACTGTGTGTATGCCATAAAAACGTAGTAAAAACATTACTGACCTTATGTTTTCACTAAAGAATATAATGTTTACAGTTTGTTTTTATCAAGATTAGCCCAAAAACTTTGAAGCTCTGTTTTGTGAAACATAATGTTAGTCACTTCAAAACCATTTGTTTATACATGAGCTCAGAATTGTTCGTCCTAATTATGTCCAACTTCTTAATTGTTCAATGATGAAGTCAATAATTAATAATAAGAAAATGAAGCTAACTAGCAGCTAATAAAAGCGTTACATTTAGAAAAATGTGGGGTTTTTTTTTATCGTTTTTGTTTTGCCAGGTGAGTGCAGTGTTACATCTTATCATTTTTGGGAGGGATATTTTTGATATAGTTAAAAAGGGATCCAGTAAAATTGAAGAGAATTACCGTATAAATGCTAAAGAGTAAAACAGCAGCTTCAGCCAAAAGGAGAAACTACATTAAATGTAGTCAGAATTTGAAACAAACTGACATCAGATAAAATATTTTCCCTGTATTAATCTAAACAAATCATTGTAAAGCTCAGGTATGTTAGTACAATGGTTTAGTCCTAGCACACCTTTTCTAGCTTTTTTTTTGTATTTTTTATTTTTTTTACTTTTTCATTATGTTTCAGAAGCTGCAAATCCAGAACAATTGGTGTTAGAAATCAGTTTGACTAAACTGTGAAAGTAGGACTGGCAGAACAACCATATGCTCTGTGCCAGATTTGTCATTTTTTACACTGCCGCCACACACACACACAAATGCACATTCTTTTTTAAAGGAAATGTGATTTATTTTCTGCTTTTATAACCTTCATAGCTACATGCCCTCTAGCTTTAACGTCAAGCACATTTGTGGCTTAATATAGATTGAAAAACAATAAAGGTCCATTCTCACTGCTGCAGTATTACGGGGTAATATCAATATCAAAGTCATTTGGGTCATTTAGGTTTAGATGAGTGGCCCATGAATCCATACTTCAACTCCAGGGGCATAATTGTTGACATTTGAAATTACATTTCTGTTTTCTGGAAGACATTTTCCAACAAGATAAGAGGAGAATGTTTTCCTTGGTAAATGCTATGATTTGTCTTATTTGAGCAAAATATAGTTTTAAAAAAAACCTCAAGTATCCTGTCAAGTATCCTCTTTGGCTTGTAATTCTTTTGCCATATGGTGCCATTGTGTCTAAATGATAAAGCAACCAAAAGAGACCCAGAAACTCTTTAACTATAAGGCTGTGTGCATCTCTGAGGTTTGTGAGATATGATAAGGAATCTCCTTGTCAGTGTCACCTGTGATGGACTCATCTAACTCCAAATGGAGGAATCCTTTACTTGGATACAAAAAAAAAAAAGAAGGCAATTTTGTTCCATTTTCCTGTGGCTGGCACCTGAGCAATAAAATAGGATGTAAAATGGTGGATTTATTTATGGTGTTAAGGTATCTGAGAGAAGCCTATCTGTCACCACGTGTACTTGACAAGAGAAGATAAGTTGTGAAGTCAGTGTGACTTTTTTTATCTATTATTCTCTCTATCTGGTGTATTTTACTCGCACTGTGTGCACAAAGTGACCATGATCGTGGACTCAGGAGTGCCCATTTCAGCAATGCGCTTTGGACTGAAACACTAAAGAGAATGCCTCCATGAAGGAGCTGTTTGTGGCTGGTCTTTACTGAAACTGAATAAAAAATAAAGCTGTCACTGAGTAGGGCCTAAGTGACCGGCTGTAATTTGGAAAGCATAAATAGCTGCCTACTGCTGTTTCTTTGCTTCAGCGTGTGATCTATAAATGTAATAGCAGGAGAACAGACAAGCAAAAAGAGATTGACAGTTCACCCCCTGTTGCTTGAAATGATCAGAAATGACAAATTCAAAAGCTGTAAAAATGGCCCATTCTCAGCCAAAGCCCTGTCTGTCTTCTCTTCAGTGCAGCGATTTGATGGCCTATTCCTTTGCCTGTGCTCAACGTCTTAATTGATTTACTTGAAATTCAGATTTTCTTGGCAGTTTTTGCGTTTATCTTGCTGACCAGCAGCCAGACAGACAAATAATTATTTCTGTGCCTCAGTTCTCTCCTTGGCAGTCAAATAATCTAACACCCAAGGCAATAAAAAGATAACAAGACACCCAATGTATCAATGTTTACATTATGTTTTGGGAAGACTTGTTTGTGGAACAGACTTTAAAGTACGAAGACCTCCCCACCCCAAAAAGAAAAAAAAAAGACAACACAAACTTCCTGCCAGCCAAATGTAAGCAATGATTAGCAACTCTCTAAATGGGATCTTGATCACTTTTGATTCCACGTCGTTAGCAACTCCCGGTACATATTTCCCCTCCTTATTTGGCATATAGAGTCCACTGTTGATTTCCGGGGTACCAGGGTTCAGTACTGCTTGGAAATGATTGGAAGAAGAAAAGAGAGCTACGACAAGCTTGAGCAAACAATCACAGCATGATCAAAGCTGCTGTGTGAAAGAGAACACGGTGCATGACGAAAGGGGAGGGGCTGGGGGAGGGCGCCGTGGCGAAACATCACCGACACACTGTTTCTCTCTGCAGTGTAGGGGCTGAAATGGGTGGAGGACAGATACAATCCATTAATCATAAATACTGTACTAAAACGAGGAAATAGGTATGCAACTTATATACGACTCATACTTTCTGCAAGTAAATAGCTCCAGCTGCTTCATAATGCTTCCTAACAGTACCCTTAACATATTCAGTCATAATATTATTACCTGAGGTCTGATAATTGCCAACAACAAAATACATGTTGAAGTGCGAGGTCGAGCCATTGGTATAAGTTGTAATCAAACTGAAAAGGTAATAACCTCCATCCTGAATGAAACTCCCAACCTCCCTACTTGTCGATAATTACTACATTCCTCCCCTGTAGAGGCTGTTACAGGAAGGATCTGCATGCCTGTACAGCATGTGACACCAATCATTAGACACTGAGATGGAGCCAAAGATCAGCTGACAACTCCTACCTAATGGGTGTACTTTGGGATGAGGAACTAACGGGGATTGGGCAGGAAGAAAATTAATAATGGGGTGGTGGAAATAATTGGAGGTGGTTAACTGGCTGAGATTTAAACTTTGACAAACTATGGTTCGAGAACAGAAAGTTTTAAATTGCGTTCACTGCTATCAACCCTGTACTGATGACATCCTTCACATAATTTAACAGCCTGAGAGTTTTCAGTAATTGAAAACATATAGGTTTTATTTAGTCGGACTGTTTTTTTTATTCTTTGGAGTCATGCTGTAAAGGTAATGATGAAATGAATTAAAAACACAGTAAATGTAGGACTTAAATTACAAAGTGCTTTGATAATAACTGGCTAACACATCATGAATATAAAATGCAATTCCTTTTCATATTTTTTCCTTATTTCCTAGTTTTTGTGCTCTTCACTTCAGTAAGTACCTTTCCTAACTCACGCTTGCTAGTTACATTGTCCCTGAAGGCCCCAGTCAGCTTAAAATTAGCGTTACCTGTTCCTGTTGATCCTCAGTAGGTTTCATGACAGCCTGCAGGAACTGATTTTAGACTCTGGTCGTGAGCGTCACGTCCTGCTGAAGTCTGATATCTTGAAGCAGAAGTCTTCTGTTCGCCCCTCTCCACAGGAGTACAGTTTCTTGCTGCATGACAGGGACCAGCACAGAGCACATGTCCCATCTGTCTGGGGACTGTCCGAGCCAGTAGAGGAAGTTGATGAAGCCTGAGGCTTGTGCATTCTGTCATCGGCTTTGAGGATCAGTTCCAGAAAGATGGTTCAACCTTCTGTAAAATGTGCTGGAGAAACCTGCTGTTGCATGACAAAATTTCCACAGTCTTCAAGATGAGAAACTCGGCCTCATCGGGGTTTGACTACAATGACGTCAGATCAAAGTTCTGACTTGTATTAGGCTTGATTACATTGATAGGTAACTGAGCAGGAGAACTCAGAGAGCACAATCAAACCATAATTTCAAATGGGCAGTCATCAGAAGCTAATAGCTGCTGGACTTGACATTTAAAGTGTGTCAATGAATAAGGAAAAAAAAAGATTCTTTTCCCATCATGATGCTTGGCTATTGACAGCCCTTTGAGCTTGGAAAGTGTTGAGAAGCCTGTGTTGACCATAGTGTTGTCTCTGGCAGCTCATCTCGCCCCATTCCAACAAGCTCCCATCAAAGCACAGCTGGAAAAATATATCAAGCACATGCAAGCTCTGTCTGTGCTCTTGGCTCCAGAACATGCTTCAAAATTCCCTGGTCATGAGCCTGGCAGAGCTCGGAGCACATATACCATCAGAAAGAGTCCACTGGCACCTCTCCTAAACGAGGTCAGAGCAGCATTTTGTCTGAACTGGGGAAGGCTTTCTGGCAAAAAGGCACCTGCGGCTGGCACTGTCCAGCTTGGACATCTCAGACAGAAACAGGACCTTTTATTTGGATGAAGTGCTGAGGGACTGTTTGGGCGATCACACGCTGATGAAGAAGCAGACAGATGTGCTGTGCAGTGTCTTCCCCAGATGTGGCTTAAGTCCCAAACTCATTCTAACTGCTTGCAAGCCTGTAGTACCACAGCTACCCTGAAGAAGGCAGTCTTGCTGAAAATTTGTGATTCTAACTTGGGAATGTGAAATAGCCTTTTTTTTTGGTAGAATAACTGTCTGTATTTGTGTACAAAAATACGCACAAGTGCATACAGTGGACACTTTTAGGTCAGCTTTAATCTAGTCTGTTCCCTTAATGTACAATTAAAGTAGCACTAAGGAGCCGTGTGTTCCAATTATACATCCCGTAAGGTCGGACACTTTTACAGTCTGCGCTCCTTTCCCTGCTTCATGTCTAAGTTTGAACAACAGGCATTTGAAAAAACTTGTCTGTGGAGCTTTTCAGCGTGCCCCAGATCCATCATTGCAAGGCCACTGAGGCTCATTGTGTGCATCCATTAACTGTATCTATGGTGGACCCTCACAAAGGGCCAGTGTGAAGAGGTTCACTGGTGCATGGGTCCCAGTCATCATTAATCTGGTGCAGACCGGAGCTGAACCTTCCTGCGCTCGGCTATCAGTGCTCTAATCACTGGTACCACTTTCAGGGTGGGACTGTGGGGAGTAAGTGTTTGACGGGGGCTGGGGCCATGGAAGGGCAAAGACCAACGAGCTCAAACTAATCACCCAGATTTGTATATTTTACATAAAGGTCAGCTGGCTGGCTCATCCAGCGCGGCTCCTTTTTTCTCATGATATTGATATTAATTGCCTTTATTCTCAGGCTAGCACAGTGTTAATATCCATATGAATAAAATATAGACTCAAATCCTAATATCTCTTGCTTTTTTCTGGAATGGATTTCATTGTTCCTCATTACTGCAGTGGGTCAGTGCCTCTTCACCTATCTGCTCGTCTACGGAAAAACTGGGGTTTAGAGAAAATCAGGGTTATTGGTCCCATAAGAAAGAACAAATCTTTTCTGCAGTTATACTAAGGTTTATTTGTATGTTTGAAACAACCTCCACAAATACTGCTGATTTGTGTTAATGTAAAAACTCATTACAGTGTGGAGTGTTTGCAGTTTATTGGATACAAAGTTTAACAACAGTAGGGTTTGTTATGATTATTTTTCACTCCTGAACTTTTTTATGTAAAAACTTTGTTAAAGTATAAGAGCTGCCATTTGTATCCAAACTTAAAAAATGCTTTACATTGCTATATTTGTTTCTCTGCACCCTGAATTCTGAGCTGTATTTCAGTTAGCATCACCACTCGACTACCATTGTCCCATTAATTTGCATAGAAGACCTTGGAAAAAGCCAATTCCCTTGTGCTGTAAACAATTGCCCAAATTGGTTTATTAAAAAGAAAAAGAAAGAAAAACTACTCAGACACAAACAGATTGTTTTACTGCTCAACATCTAACAGCTTTTTTTTTTCCTTTATAGACCAGATAATAATTTACATTTTGTTCCTTTGCCTTTCTTTCTATTCACTACCTCCAGATTTGTAGGCATCTCAGTGAGAGCATCTCCCACTGGAGTCTGTGGGTGTCCTCTCAAGCAAAATGAGCTCCTATCGGTCTTCCAACCACATTCTACCCACACACACGCACAAACACACACACACACACATCCAAAGGTTCTCCTCTCTTCTCCAATCGTTTTTCCTTTGAATCCTGGCAGTCGTTACAGTGTCTGAAACACAAAAGAAACGTTCCTACCTTAATACTGTCCCTGGGTGCACAGAGATGAAGAGCTGCTATTGGCAAAAAGAGAAGAGTGCCACAGCAAAAGCCCCTGTCCTCCTCTTTGCTTCACACGGTGAATGATCAAACCTCAAAGGAAGATTCAAGTCAAGTGTTTGGAAGCCAATGGCTTTTTTTTTCTGCCTCAAACCCTGCAGGGTTACTGGTGGAATGCAGCCAGTGATATTCTCATCAATTCCACCATTCAGATAATAGACCATGTGTAGTGCTTGATGTTTAATCATGCTCTTTACAAAGCGCTATAAGATTCAGTTTTGAACTAAAAATCATTATAAGGGCACAACATAGCTTATGCTTTTCTGAAATAATATAGGACAGGATTCATGTGAACTCATTTTAATAAAAAGTACATCTGCACTGCCTGGACAAATAAAAGGTTTCTGAGTTACTTGGCATCTACAGTTTGGTAAAGATCAATGAAAGAAATCAATCAACAGACTTCCATTAGTTCATTCAGACTTACTTTGGCATTGTTCAGCTCTAACTGCAGGCTAATTGGCCAAATTTGATCGACATAACAAACAAGCTCACTAAATATAAAAGTGTGCCAAAACCTTAGATGTTTTTATTACCGTCTTATCTTCATCATAAAGCACATCACACACTGTTAATCTGTTGCCAAATGCTGTTTATTAGCAGTCAAACAGATCATCCTGAGAAGGATTACCTGGGATTTCATAAGAAAAAAGAGCAAACTGGATAGGTTTTGTTTTTTTTATTTTCTATAGTGTAGGTCAGTAAATGCATCAGTTTCTGCCGCTTCAAATGATAGGTGGATTAAAACAACAGACCCCAGGCAACAATCTGTGCATCGTGTGTGTATATGCATGCTCTGCCATTTTGATTATCATATATGTTCATTTTATGTCTATTTAGGCAATTTGCATTTCTTTAGAATTTTGGCACATTATTGTTGATGTTTTACATCAGCTTCAGGGTGTTTTCTTTCTTTCTTTCTTTCTTTCTTTCTTTCTTTCTTTCTTTCTTTCTTTCTTTCTTTCTTTCTTTCTTTCTTTCTTTCTTTCTTTCTTTCTTTCTTTCTTTCTTTCTTTCTTTCTTTCTTTCTTTTTAATGGCACAATTTAGTCAGTCTTTTTTTAGTTTTTGTCTTTTTGCATCTGATTTCATTTTTTTTTTTGCATTTAATTTGGTTAGTCCGTCTTAGTATTTTAACTATTTTATATCTTTTACAAATGTTTTGGTAAATTTTGTTTGTTTCTGCTCACCTAAGTGTGTTTTTAGAATGATACCTCCTGTTCTCTTTTTGATTGTTTTAAATCTATTTCTGGGACATGTGCGCTGTATGTAACATCTTTCTGACAAAACTACTTTTAACCCTGTATTGGTTAAGGTTCAAGCTCCAAGGATAATCTCTTCTCAATTTTATTTTGCCTCCAATTTAGTCTCCATAATAATAAGAAATAAAAATTACCATAATTAAACTTTCATTCAGAGGGTTATTTTTGTCATTAGTACTTCCATAAAAGCTCTATCAATAAAAAGACCAAGACTGTTCTGAATAAAAGACTACCTAAGGGACATTTTTATGTGTCTATGTGGTTTTGATGTGAGGTTAAAACTTTACACGAAGGCCAAAATGCTTCACTCTGAAAGTCATTCTTTTTTAAACGTGCAGCCTTTGAGAACAAGCCAACTACAGGGTGGTTTTAAAACCTGAAGGTGCCATACGTTAGACTTTATAGACTGCTGAAAAAGTGCACTCAATATAATTTCCAGCACCCCTGTCTAGATTGAATATTATTAAAAGCTGTATATAAAAAAAATATCACCCTGCCGTTATAAAAACAATAAGATCTTTTAAAATATCTATTTTGTTCATTCAATACTATTTTCAGCATCCACAGTCTGATTGACCTGTGATAACCTTTTTTTTAGAAACATTGGGTAATTGTGAAGCACCTAACCTTGACAACCACATCTACAACTCAAGAATTTATTACATAACCCCCTATCATTTTTACAAGCAGTAATAACTAAAGGGATTCACAATTTAATGTCCTGAGACCTGAACTCTTGCATGATATGCATTTTTAATTTCTCTTTGCTTTTTGAGCATTGTGGGTGTTTTTCCATCATGTGTTCTCTGATTTTCTTAACCTTTATTTAACCAGGAAAAAAACAAATTAGGACTAAAAATCTATTTCAAGAGTGCCCTGGACAAGACAGACAGCAGTACAGATTAAAACAAGTTACAACAATCAAATCACACACACACACAATCTTACATAATCTGCATTTTTTTTCAAAATCAAAATTAGGCAACCCATCTACAAACAGATGTACAGCAATCAGGTTCTTTAACACTATTAACAGTGATTTGTGTGAGCTAAAATATCAGGATATCTTATTAGATAATCATCTCAGGCCACTTCCAGTGTGTAAACATGTCCTTGATAAGGTAGCACTCAGTTATAAAGATAAAATGGATAGTCAAAGATCCCACCTCTGTGTTATTTAACTCTGTTCATCCTTACAGAGATTTAACCTTCAGCTCAGGTTCTGCTTTATTTATAGGTCTGGACAAAGCGAGCAGAGGATCCATGAAATATAAATGCACATGTGTTGGTAGAAAGATTTTAGTCGTGTTGATTTGGAATTTCCATAAGCTTCAAAAGCAGGGGACAGATGTGGGACATGAAATCCCAAGGGGGGGTTTGTCTTTGTTGATGAAGAAGAAAACTTAAGGAGCCAAACTTAAATGGAGGATAGAGACCGAGACGCTTTGGTCTGCGGGAACATTATGACTAATGAGAAGTATGAGAGGAGAACGTCAACAAAGCGGGGAGCAAACCAAGCAGGGGCATCGTTTAGTTGAAGACATATGAATACATGTTTGAACCCTCCCATAAGTGACTCTTTGATCCAACCTTTGCCTTGTGCCCGCTACATTTTTATGCCTCGGGCGCCCTGCTCAAGAATCGTCATTTCAATACTTCTTATTTGCTAGTAATTTCAGGATCAACCATGCATACAACACATTTTATTAAGGATAAATCCCATCCAGAGTAGTTTAAAGAATGTCACTGTGTGCATTCAGTAGGAGATAAGATTATCCACAGGGTTGTACAATGGCTGCTTTTAGAGCTCGTTTAGATATTGTCAAAAGAGATTATATATGTAATCCCATTTCAGACTGTCTTTTTCTGTAAGATACACAAAATATACACATTCGCGAGCTGGAAGAATTGAGCAAACAGAAGATAATACTTAAGCTTAAGAAGTCGGTGAATTATATATTTTTTTCCTACAGCTTGTATCTCATTTTAAATTAAGATGTTTTGAGTTTTCAGGAAACAAGTTTCAAGGCCAAACCCTTACTTTCTCACTCTGCGTGTGACATCTTTTCCCCAAGGCCTTTAGTTTGAAAGAACTTGCCACAGAGCTGCATTTGGCTTGAAAAGCTGTACAAAAACAGGCCTGCGTGTCAAAATGACACCGGCAGTGGTTAAGAAATACTGTTTGTTAAAACCGAGAGCAAAGCAGAGCAACGACAAGACAGTAGACAGAGACATACACAAAGGACACGTCTGAAAGAGAGAGAAGCAAACGTCAACTCCTCTGTTTTCTCTGGCCTGACTCATCACAATGTCACACCATTAGCAGTGTTGGAGATCGAGAAGCCAGCTCAACAAGGTCACTCTGCTCCATTCGTGTGCAAGGCTCTTCTTCGACAGAGTGGTAATACCTTCTGCTTCCAACTCTCTCTAAATCGTTTTATTTAGCATGACTAATTGAAATTTTTCACAGTTATAGTGCAGAATTTTGTTGAAGGGCTATTTTGCATATGAATGTTTAATGACTCTCATGCAGCCAACAGTAAACCAAGGAATTATTGGCTTTGCTCAGCCAGTTTCATGACTAATGTGTCTTAATGACATCTCTATGGCTCCTATTTGAGACGCTAATGGGCAGTAACAGATCTCAAACCGTGGTGTGTTATATAAAATTAATTAGTGATCTCAGCCTCGTGTGCAACTGGTGTCTCAGTTGTTGGATACCTTGTTACTGCTGCATTTCCATTACAGTGGGTCTAGAGATGAAGTGCATTACAGGCCGTGCAGCTTTGTTCAGTGACAGGCCAACACACGGCACTCAGACATTTCAGCCATAAATGAAGTTTGCAGTTCTTACTGAAAAGAAGAATTTCAATGAGTTGCATTAAAAAGTTGAATTAACTGTGACTGGCATGGCTTGGGCATCAATAAGGGGAGATAATGAGTTGCTGTTTTTTTTTTTTTTTTTTTTACTAGAATAAAATAAATGTGTGTTACTGTTGCAGAATTGAGCTAAATGAGTTGTAGATAAAAACTGCATCCATGATGTCAGTTAACGTCTTATGAAAAGTCAGTTGCAAAGTTTTAAACAAAGTTGCACAATCTGACTTCAGAATATGTGTTGGGGATCAGTCTCAGCCACTACCACACAGACTCTCACAAACATTACAGTCCGCAGCTGTCTTTTGGCGGCAGGTAATAAATACATTTTCCAATGAGTAGAAGGTTGTTTTTTGTTGGTTTCATCTTGTTGCCTGCAATCTGGAGCTTTCGACGTTTGCCGTACTACACTGATGTTCACACTGCAGAGGCAACAACTCTAAAAACAGCCATATGATTAGACACACAGGCATTGTCTTCTCCTTCTCATGCACTGTGTTATTGTTTGCGTGCATGACCAAAACCATTTCCAGTATGCTGCACACTCTGATAACAAAGTCGTTTTGGATGTCTGAGCTTCGTGTTTGGGGCTTTAAAACCACAAAGATGAATTATCCGTCTTGGCAGACGTGCATTTCTGCTTGTTTATAAACTGGAGAGTTTTATGAGCTTCTTAGTTTTGGCACCTCTATCCTCATCTGTCCTTTTTTTTTTGTTGTTGTTGTTGGTTTGTTTGTTTTGCTTTTCTTGAACAGGAGATTCGGTGTCTGTGCTATAGGAGGAAACATCAAAACCGAGCCATCGCGCGTGTTTGTTTGATCTACTTTAATCCTAGCACAGATTAAACCGGTTTTGGTGGCTGACTCCAATATAAAGTGAAATAGATCAAAAAAAAAAGTGGTCTCAGACAGGACATGTGAGGGATGCAAAAAATGCGGTTTCAATAGAAAAAAAAGAAAGAAAGAAAACAACAATGGTGCCACATGGGAGTTGTAGCCATAAAGCAAAATACTCATGACATATTTCACTGTCATGCTTCCTGGCTTTTATGGATATTGTTAGTTGTTCACAAGACAGCATTTCCTCTTATATCAAATATTGCTGTAGTCTGTGCTTTACAAATTTCCCACCAAAGGACACCTTGTGTGTACCTCAGAGACACGACCAGCTGTGAGAGAACAGCAGCATTGAATGCCCTTGGGAATGAGAACAAGTTGGCCTTTAAATGGCTTGAAAAATATCTGAAAACACTGCCGTGGCTTTGGAAAGCTTCTGACAGGCTGATTAACATCACTCGAGTCAACTGGAGTCAACGTACATAAGCCTGGTTCATCCTTGGGAGCAGTTTTACAAATATCTGAAGAAACTCGCACACATCTGTACAAAGAGCAGGTGCATCTCACACAGCTGCTGTTCTTGTATACGAACACACTTTATTCCCCAAAAAATGTCCAATTCATCTTAAATCAGGAGAAGAAAGGATCTCCTGAAGAGAGCAAAAAAGACCTGAACAAAAGTATCTGTTTTATCCACAACAGAGATTTTTTTATTAGCTTAAACTAAAGCATGAATGATGTCACTGCTCTAAAACTGACATAAAATACAGATTGTAGCTTACAAATATACATAAAAGATGTTCACCTGACTAATAGAACAATAATGTAACTAACTTATCAGGAATAATGATGAAAGTCACCATTCAAACTGTGAAGCACAGTGGGGGCTGCATCATGTTGTGGGGATATTTTGCTGCAAGTAGAAACAATAGTTGGCATCATCGGAGTAAAAACCTGTCAAATATACAATAAAAAAGCATCTTTTTAAGACATAAACTGAATTTATTAAATATTGGTCTGAAAAGGAACAATAATCCCTCTCATACCTGTTAAGTCATGGCTGGACACCTAGAAGACGCCGACACCAAGCTATCGGAGTGGCCCTAACCTCAATTCAAATGAAAATTTCTGCTCAGGACCTGAAAACGTACGTGAGAGCAAAAAGTCTTGTGAACCTGATTAGGTTGCATTCCTTCTGGCAGGAGGACTAGACCAAAGACAGAAGCTTTGCGGAATGCTAACTGAAATGTCGGACCCGGCGAATAAATAATTTAAAGACAATCCTGCCAACTTTCAACAAAGTGTGTGTAAACAGCTGGATGGGACTCGAACTGAAAAGTTCCCCCCACCGTTCTAAAATATTTTATATATAAGGTAGGTATTCAAGAAATTAAGTCAGAGAAAAATATTTATTCACCATATGTAAGGATATTTTTTTACTACAGTAATCGTATTTAAATGACAGGAGCTGTGCTGTTTTATGGAAATTGCTTTGTTTACTATCTTTCTGGCTGCATAGACTCAGATGATCTTGCAGAGGGTGATTTTTGCACCGAGCAACTGTAGTGGAATCATACATTTTCCACATCTGTAATAAATTCAGATGCTACAGCATATACCTAGCTCAGCACTATGGGACAGGGCAGCATCTGGTCTTTTTGTTTTTCTGTGTATTTGTTTGCCCATAATATAATTTTTCCATGAAATAAACAAGACGAGTGGGACAGTCTATTTTTTTATTTTACTGCTTTAGCTGAGTATTCCTTTTGTGTGTGTGTGCTGCAAGTCAGTTCAGCTCTGTTTGTTGTGCTAAAAATACTTGTTTGGACAAAAAAGAACAGAAGAATAGGAGACATAAATATATATATTTGCTGGAGCTGGATGCAGAGGCATGTTTTGAAATGTTTTAAAGTTGTGGAGCAGCCTGCTCTCCTTAATGCTGCAGGTGTTGTAGGGGTTATTATAGCTGTAATAAAAGGCAAAAATGTGTTTCAGGGATGCAACCTACACAGCCATTTAGGTTGATGACTCCCAGTCTTTATATCAACATAAATAAACCTTTATGAAGATTTTCAACTAATGGAGCAACAACTAAATGACTTCCTCAGCCAGCATGGCAAGGTCAGTAATAAGACCCAGTGTGCCACTTCATAAATCTCCCCCTGAGTACAAAATTTACATCTGTATTTCAAACTTCTCAAGGAAGAAACTTTTCTCGGCAAGGGGCAAAGGAAGTTTGGAAGTTTAAGCCATCGTTGCTTTTGAAGCTTCGTTTGACTTAGTGTTGATGCTAAAGGGTCAAAACAAAAGCAGCAGGTATTTTGTAGAAAAAGGTGGTCTTAAGAGGAATTAGTCAGCCAAGGGTAAAAACTAATTTACCACCATCCAGCCACTGTGTGAGTCTGCTTCACACCGTCTGAGAGCAGCTGGAGCAACTTGGTTTGAAACATTAAAGGCCTTGCATCACTCGAAAGAATGCATATCGCCTGCCACCTTTCATGCCAGACATTTAAACAAAGATCATCTTGTGCTGAGAAATGGAGTTATAGCCGTAAACATGCACAACCTCATGTCACAATCAGAGTATGTGGTGATGATGAGCCTCAGCTACTACCAAGTCAAAGTCAAACTTTAGCTCAGTATCTATAAATTGCATTATCATAGCTATTTTTGTCTTAGCCAATGTGATTATCAGTGTCTGCCATCTTGTATTGGATTGACACCGAACTCTAACCAGTTGAAAATGTCCATCTAATGAATACTTTCTGAAAATGTCATTAAAATTTATCCAGTGTTTCATGAGATGTTTTGGTAACAGGCAGATGCATGAACACACACATTTAGACCTGGACAAAACCATTACAGTCTGCCTTTGCCTTCTGATGGGAGGCCGGAGCCTGTTTAAACAAGTTGATAAATTGTAAAATTTATACATTTTCTTACACTGACTTGAAATCAGTAAAAGGTATAAAGGGAGCTTGTAATTGATGCATTTATTACTGCCTGCTGTGTGACTGTTTGACATATGTCAGAGCCGGTTGCTGCGTTCCAGTAATGTGCTGTTATTCATCCAATAATAGACGTTTTACAGATGTCAAACTAATAATACGGTGATTAATGCATCCTTAAACTGATGTGCACTCTCATATGTCTTTGACAATGTGTGATGTTCTTCCTGACTGATGGCTTGTCACTCGAACTCTCAGCTATCTGTGCAAGCGGCTGCGTGCAACAGTCAGCAGACAGGAAGGTCTGGGCCAACCCGGTGGCCTCTTTTCTCCTCCATATAGAATGTAATATAACAAACAGTTCTGTACAATCAGCAGCACATTGATCTAAGGGCCATCTACCCTTCAGCACATTCACAAACCAGTGATCGCGGAAGTCCTCCTCCGCCGTCAGCCTGAGACCACAAGAACCAATTTGTGCTTGTTGGGAGAAATTATCCAGTTATTGTGAGGATTTGGCCGAGGGACCCGAAACCCTAATGACAAGAGGGTGATGGGATGTCAAGTGCTTAAAAGCGTGAATAAATCTAAAGCTCTTGAGGGATTCTTTGTTTCCCACCATTTCCTTCCTGGGCCTCTATCTAACTCACTTTTTGCATATTCTATTTCGCAGGAGAATAGAAATCTCAAAAGTATTTTTTTCAGAGTGAGCAGCTGCTTAATGTAACTGCTTCTCTTAGTCATTTCAGGCTGCGATAAAGAAAGGTTACAGCATGTGTGTGTGTGTGTGTGAAAGAAAGAAGAGAGACAGAGAGAGAGAGACGGGGAGGAAAATAAGATGGTCTGGGTGTCTTTTAATGTGTGTGGTTTATGATTACACATCCTTTGTGGAGCACATCAAGCATTCATGCAAAAGAAACCACAGCGAGATGAGAAATGCCTTCTGCGCACTCGCAGGCAGCCGAAAGTGACTTTGAACGCTTGCGTACAAGCCGGAAATCTCATGCTCAGCCGATATGCATCTTATGAAAGAAACAGCGATCATCATTTTCGTCTCAGGGCCCCTCACAGCCACCCTCTCCGGCTCCGTGACCACGGTGTCACGGCTTCGTGCGGACGGAGAAGAATGGCGGCACGGGGCCTGATAAACGAGAGCTGATGAATCAGCGTCGCCAACAGAGGGGGGAAGCACAATATCTGCTGAAACACAGGGGTGAGCTATTGGAGAAGTATCTGCCAGAAGTCGGAGGGAAAACAAGAGGCTGTAGATCAAGGCTGGATGTGGGCGCCATCACCAAAATAATAATAATAAAAAAAAACCTGACTCAAGAGCAGGTCCCCCGCACCTTCTGAGAGAGAGGAAATACAAACAAACTGATCTAATATTACACTTAGAGGACAACTGTGTAGGAATCAAATTGATTGATTTTACACAAGTGACTGCATCTATACACAAATACATTAAGGAGCCCATGTGCCCTGGTGTGCACTCTCTGTCATCCAGACTACTTACTTATTCATTCAAAGGTAGCATACTGGGGCTTGGAAATCATATAAAATATGCTCTTGCCGCTCAGGGCCAGAAATTACTATCGATAGCCAGGGTAGCATCCATCTTTCCAAAGTCCACCAAAGGTCATGAGCAGCATAACTCAGAGGCTGGTTTGCATCGGATTCTGGTTTGTATTCTGCATGTTTACTGACAGTCCCCACTACCACCCCCCATCAAGGCTGGCTGGCTGGCTCTGTGACACTTGCTCAGCCATCCCCACACACACACACACACACACACCGGGGAGCTGAGGATGGCTGTCTTGTAAATCTGCTGCGGTGAGGAGGCGCTGGTGGAAGCATTGTTTCACAGTCGATAAAAGCGGCCCTGGGGTGCTTGTTAGAACAGCAATCTGCAGCCACTTTGCAGGGAGAACATCCCCGAAGAACTCGGAACATTATAAGTCAAGTTCCTCCTCGCGTTTGGAGTTATTACTTTGAATTAAAAAAATAATAAAAATAAGAAAAAAAAACCCCTAAAAATACTAATCTAAGCAGCACATATTGCAGCATCTAATGGAAAGATAGGGGAGTTGCTGGAATGCAATGTGCATATGAGAGCCAGATTTCACTCCAGGAGAGACAACAAAGCCCACAGAGCGAGCAAGCGAGCGAGCAGCTGATAACACATTCATTATTTATTTATCGTTATGTATCACTGAGGTGTTCACTTTTTTTTTTACTTTTTTTTTTTTAAGTGCAGCACGCATGTTAAAGACACAGTCACAGAAATTGGCAGAAGAGACCGGTGTCATCCCTATCCAACTTAATTAGCTTTGCAAATAATTTCCTGCTTATTTCAATTCCCCTGCATCACTATTTTTATCCATTTGTCAGCTCACTAAAATGTGTAAATGAGACACTGTTTTGAGCAATTATTCCGCCCCAACCTCGCCGTACCGTCCTGCAAATACACAATGAAAATATGCCTCTCACACAATAGTAATTAATTACTGCTAAATTTCAATTTCAGTGACTGTAATCCTCATAACATTGCATGTTGTCCTTTAATTTCCCATGTAATGTATTCCAGCAGTACTCTTGACTGCAGTGGCTTCTTTGTTCTTGTCGTCCTACTGACTGGACCAGTACATGTCTATAAATGGAGGAGAGCTGTATGTTTTCAGTGTGGATATTGAAGGAGCGGTGCAGCAGCCGCCTTTATGTCCTGGGCTCTCTTAGATTGCCAGCGTACCTTCGGGGATAATCCATGTTGTGAAATTGAAGTGGGGTGCTGGAATATCAATTCTTTTTTTTCTCCCCCTGCTGACGGTGGGTGGGGGGTGGTGGGGTGGTGGGAGGGGGGTGAGAAGAAGAAAAAAAAGAAACACGACTTGACTGCTTGGTGGATTTAAACCAGTAGGAGCAATCTCAACAACATGATGACAATACAGCGGGGTGGGAGATCCTGCAGGCGAGTTAAAGCCAAGGATGAGGTCGTTTTAACGGAACTGCTGGCTGACGCAACTTTGGTGGTTTTCATGAGATGAGATCCACAGCCAGCAGTAAATTTTCAACCCTTTGCGAGCTTACAAATTAAAATGTTGTGTTTTGTCTCTTTGAGTTTTGTAAAAGCACACTTAAAGGGAGACTGGGAATTTTTCCAAGTGGGGTTCCACGGAGTTGTTAGTAGTCTGTAACCTCTTTCACAGTATCTGGAGGAGGATACTACTTCTTCTACTCTAAGAAGTACTATTCTCTCATCAGTGTAGTTACTAGTAATTATTCTCTTCTACAAAACAATTTCAAGCCAGGCCTGGGATGCCTTTGTCCAGTTTCAGTCGATTTACGTGATGACTGAGGGGACATGGGGTTGAAGCCGACCCACTGCTGTTACAAGTCTGAGCCAGCAAGGCAGGTAGTCACAGAGTTGAGTTGGTAAGTAGGTGTGAAGTGGGCAGCGGTGCAAGCAGATAATCAGCATTTGCAAACGACCAGTCGTGAATTAAAGAGGGGTTTCCTTTTGCAGCAATATTTTGTGAAACATGGCCCTATGTTAATTATTCTTGAGCATAAAAATAGTGTTTTATTCCACTTTGAAAAATGTTTTTTTTGGTCACAAACATTATAATGTTTCATTTGGTGTATTCTGCTGGATTACATTCGATGTTACTGACAACCTTCCTTGAATGTCAGCGCCTGCTGAAAGTTAGATCATTTCTTTTCATTGGATAAATCTGTTTTTGTAAAGGCGTATTGGGGACAGTTGTTGGCATATCAGCTTCTTAATGAGGTGTCTCATTTAATAATGATACATTTTAACTACCTCAAGCCAAACCGTAGGCATAAGAGTACAGGCGGAGGTAGGGTCAACACTAAGAAGTGAAATTTAGCCCAGAAATTTTAAAGCAGCTCAAGTCGGTGCTCTATTGTAAACATTTACACCTCCTTCCTTTTTGTATTAAATGATTATTTGTGTTGCCACATTGGAACATGGGTTTAGATGTGTTACAACATTTTTCATGACAAACGACAGTGGATAAATGTACCCAGTCTGCAAAAGTATCGGATGCACAAATAATGTGGTGTGAAAACTCCCAACAGTGCTTAGAAATTTCTGAGGTTTGAGTTGGCTGAAATCTGCTCTGGAGTAAGCCCCAATCTGATTAGTCATTAGTTTGACTCCTTCATTAGATTTTCTCCCTGATTTTTCAAACTAAGACACTCATTACTCATAAGTATTCCACAGAACCCCCACCTTTAAAACTAAATAATGACCTCTTGTGACAATATCTGGAACATAACCCTGAAATAAACAAAACGTACCTTTTAGGAAATAAACTGCATGGAATTCGATCGTTGGTAAGTCAGTAATGTGCCTCAGAGTCATCCTTCCGTTTCTGCTGTTTGTTGGGGGCTCACCAGCTGCTTGGCGTTGCTCTTTAACAGAAGGATGTGTATATTAGAAGCATCAAATCCACTCATCTAATTATCATAACACAAGCAAGCACGTGTCAAAAAAATGTCAAACAATTCCCCTAATGGTGTAAAATCTACTCAAAAACTGTTCCGCTTCAGTGCACGCTTTGGAAACTCCGAAGCCACAAGACGAAGCCCCTTTAAAGATGTTAAATAACTAAACACACGCCCGCCTGCTCAGGGAAAGTAGTTTGGCCAATTGTTCCTCATCTACAAGCGAAGCAAAAATAAAAGGAAAGACAAAGTCTGGCCCGTTTGGTTTGAAAAACCTCCAGGTATAAAAAAGGAAGCGATGCGATGGAGCAGATCTGATTCAGCTGCAGTTGGAGCAACGCGTCGAGGTCAGTCAGTTTGTTGTTTAGCATTAAATCCGGCTCGGCGCAGAAACATTTCGTGTTGATACTGGCAAATGGAGCGCGGAGCTATGCATACCCCGAGATAAGAGCTGCACACCACAAGGTCATTCGAAAACAAGTCTTTGGACTGACTCCTTGGCTCACGAACCGTAAAACACTACGGGTGTTCTTAAGAGGTACAGGACGAGGAACTGAATAACAAACAGCCAGCTACAACCATTACATGAGCTGAAAACAAAAGGCAAGCAACGCTCCAGTGGTTAATCGCTAATAGCTATTCATTGGGTTTGGTTTGAGGAACCAAACTTGGCTGGGTTTTAATCTAGCTGAATTAGAATACACGTCTGCATCTTCTTAACTTGGTAAAGGATGACTCCATGAATTCCAAGCAGCAGACGAGTGGGGGGAGGCAGGTGAAGACTAAATGGGCGACACTCTGTGACTTTCATCAACCGACGACACCGCGCTCTGACAGCCCGGATAGATAGTTCTCGCTGTTTCTGCCACCGCATACAACGCAGAGAGAGAGAGACGGATTCTTGTTTTCATCCTGCCAAATAAGCCAGAAGAGCAAACACACAAAAAACGTCCCCAAAGAGACACCGTTCGGAGGAGTTTGAGGTCAAGTTCAGTCTGACAGTACAGAACTCAATTGAACAAATCCCTGATAGCAGACAGGTGCTGAATGGATTTGTGTTTTTGATGAGTTTTTGCCCTTGACTTGGCTTTGAGAAACAGAGTTTTGGTTGTTTTTTTTTTGCCTTCAAGCAACAAAACTTTTAATCTATGGATTTACACGGTTTAACGATTGCTATTTGCGTACAATACACAAAGCAACAAAAAAAAGGGTAAAAAATGATTTATTTTTTTTCTTCTAGTATGTAAATTTTAATCATATACCTATTGTTCTTTCAGACTACTCATCACAATCTAATTAAGCCTCTGCCGGAATGCTGAGTTTGAGTATAAAGAAATAAATAAAGAGGCAGTATTTATTAGCTCCAAAATCTGCATTTTATTTGGATGGTTGGGGTCAAAAACGTATAATGTGTTGCAGTACACATGGTTATCCACAAGGCTTCAGTTCAACACCTCCAGTCTTAAAGCTGATTCTTTCATCCGTGCTGGCAGCACTTCATCCCGTCCCACGTCCCGTTTTGTTTGGTACAAATTCAACAGTTGTGCTGACAAGATCACTACTTTTCTATTTGAATGTTTTTATTTTTATTTTTTTTTTTCCACTTTTGTTTTTTTTTTCTTTTTAAATACAAAACACTCGTAACTTCTACACATTTATTATCACCCAGAGTTTTATTTTTTTTTATTTTCCACTTTGTAAAGAAATTCGGGAAACTTCCTCTTTTTTTTTTTAATTTTTTTTTTTTTTTTTTTTCAATTTTTGTTGTCATGAAAAGATAAAAACATGCAAAAAACTTGAATTTGTTGTCCAAATTATACATTTACAAGTTTGGAACTTCGCACTTTGTCATAATACTACATCAAAAGAAAAAAAAAAAAAGAAAGAAAGAAAGAAAAAAAAAAATATGTACACACATCTTTTTACAGTGAAGTAAAACTTGAACATATCAGATTATGACTAAGGCAAAAGAAGTGTACATAGATTAGACCAAAACAGGTTTTTGTTGTTTTTGTAAAATACTACATAACCTCAAAAAAACAAAAAGAAAAAAAAACAAAAACAAATCTGCTACAAAAGTGTGATTTATAACTCCCTTTATTTGCAACCAGCTGCATAATTTTTTTTTTGTGTGTGAAAATCTAAAAGTTTAGCATACTGTACAGTGCTGCTTTTAATCGTTTTTCTTCTCATCCAAGCTAACAGATGTTTCTTCATCCTTGTGATTTATTTAAATAATCTTCAAACAGGAGCGTTATGTAACCAAAGGAAAAGGGGAAAAAAAAAAAAAAAAAAAAAGCATGTAGAAGCATACCAGAGTGTAACATATTCGTTTGAAATCACTCCAAAAGTCAGTACCATTAAAGCCTTGAACATAAAACTAATCATTTAGATCCAAAAAAATGTACAAAAAGGCACATTATATCCCAGTGCTTCTGTACTGTGAAATTCAAGTTTAACTGAGCGCATTCAGTATGACAATCTGAGTGGTGACAGTCCACCAGCGTTCCCTCCCCCATCCTCCACAGCTGGACCACAGCCTATGCCTAAGCTTTCAACAAGCATATGTATGCAGAGACTACAACAATAAGCCTAGGTTGGTTGTTTTTGAAAGAAATTTTTGAATTAATGTTTATTATTTGAATCTTTTCAGTCACAGTTCTATCACTCTCAGGGAATATCAGAAGCTGTCCTTCAATAGGAAATCTTTCCTTTTCTTCATTTTTTTTCTTCTTTTTTTTAATCTTTATCCTTCAATGTGTGCCAGTGTGTCCTAGTCGTCGCCTCCACCGTACATGTCTGCCAGTTTTCTAAAGCGAGGGCCCCAGTCGTTGAGATAATCGTAGTCCTGGTCGCCCCCGCTGCTGGAGGAGTTGAGTGAGCTTAGGGAGCCGGCTGTGGAGCCGCTGCCCTCGTAATCGAACACTAGCAGGGAGTCGTAGGGAGGAGCAGTGGGGTCGTTGTCTGCTGCCTTCAGTCCCTGTGCACAAGGAAATAAAACCACAGTTAGATGAGAAGATTAAGTCACGTCTGCACTCTGCACACAAAAAACCTGTCTCAACAACATAAACATCCCTCCCTCCCACCTACCGCTTCACACAAACAGGCTCGTCTTCCCACAAAACCTTTTAAGGGGTCTTCCCCTCCGCGTGCTCAAGAAATACGATTCTTGTCCAGATTAATCAGGCTCTACCGTTACGACGTTCCCCCTGTTTCAGATGGGATCCGCCTGATGTTTCTAGGATGTTGGATTATCTGCTGCTGGATCAAAAGCCAACGCTGAGCATGACCAGCAGCCTTAAGTGCTTCAAAGCATCTCCCCATCCCTCAGTAACCCCTGAAACTCAGCCCACTATCCTCCGCACAGGCAGCACAACTAGGATACTATATCGTCTGCTTTATAACTCTAAATATCTTTAATATTTTATATGTAATTAACTCTGTCAAATGTAGACACAAGCAGAGAGGAGGGTGTGTGAGTCTCAAAGCTCATGGAGCTGGTGAGGGTGGTTCTATTTTGGAGATCCTACTTGACATTCCCAGAAATCCTCATAGCGTCACGAGAGGTCCTTATGGATTGTTATTGATTTCCAGCCTCATTCACTAACAGGACTCAGGAGACTTGATGGATTGCTAATCTAGGAGCTGAGATGTGCTTTGGCCATGAACCACTTTTGGATCCGGGCCCAGTTTCTCCATCTTATCGCTAGAACTGAGGACACTCAACAAATAATGAATGAATTAAAAGGAGGTACAGAACCAAAGCAGAGAAAAGAGACCTCAAGCTCATTGAGAACCTGTCAAAGATTTATAGTTTCCTCTATACTGTGACTGTGGTGCTGAAATGCTCTCAAATAAAGAGATGGATTGGATTAAAGTGCCCGGGCACTTAGCCATTATTTTCCACTTGTTAGCTTTGGTGAAGCGTTTGGTCAGGGCCGCGATGCTGATCATTTTGTGAAAAATATGACATATGGGTAGTTCATTTCAATTACAACAATATTAGCTTCGCCTGATGTAGCCTCCCTCTATCTACAACTAAAAAGCCACTGGCAGTTTCATAAAGTTGGACAATTAATGAGCTCAGCATTATAAGAATATAAAAATTCTGAATAACTGGGTAATCCTCTGCAGTGGAATCAATCATGACTCTTAAAACGGGGAACTGTCGTCACTTTTTGGAGTCTCTCTGTCCTGCAGATAATGATGTGTAATCAAACCCGCTGCTATCTCGCTTCGCAGAAAGCCTTGCGAGGACTGAACCGAGTCATTGTGCGGAACAATGAACGCAATCACTTCAGCTTTGTCTCTTTCCGTGTCCACCTGTGGACAAAAGAGGTCATGCCACACTGGTGCTAATGTATTTAATGTTGACCCCCCCGTGTGAGAACAGACCAGAAGTTGACTAATGGACCTTTATTTGTCCGACTATGGGGTTAACATCCTTATGCTAAACCCACGCCTGATTTTTTTTTCTGTTCCTCTAATTTAATTAAGAGCCTGGAGCTCCGGGGGAATGTGCACAATTCAGGATGGAGATGAGACATACTCCCCTCCCCCACTCCTCTCTGTCTCCCCTCTCTGCTGGCAGCGAGCCATATCAGTTAGGTCATTCCAGCTCAATGTGCTTGCTGCAGTTAGCATGACTTAGGCTTAGCAGCAGCCAAATTTGGGTCTGCAGACGGCTCAGTATTGCCTGGTCCCATTGAGTATTTTCTGGTAAAGAATGTCGAAGGCGGTTTTCGAAACGACATGCCAAAAGAAGCCCGAGGAAGGATGGCGTCCACTTTCAAACTGTTCTTTACCACAAAACCTTGATTTTCTCTACACATCAGCTGCTTTGACAAGTTTATCACCCATTTTCATGAGTCACGATTGGAGAAAACGAACGGCGCCTGGGCAAGGGGATCTGGGAGATAAATGGTAGGGCGGCAGAGCTGAAAGAGCAAGCTCTAATCTAAAAACAGGGGTGCCATCCAAAAAAACCAGGAGCGAACTTCATTTGTAATGCTGTGAAACTCTTGTCTGTTGGAGCTTGTGAAAAATATATGACTCCTCTTTTCATTTTACATTCTGCCTTCATGCTGGAGTCAATGATGGCCTCAGGCAAACGAGGGCACTCTGAGCCGTGCACGCAGATAGAAAGCCAATGCATTGCTTCTCTCATCTGCCATTACCATGCCATTATGCCATTACTACACTATGACACATCTCTATTTCCTCTTTGGCAGAATGTGAGGAGGAAAACAATTATATCGGAGTGAGTTAGTATCATATATATTCTGAGCTGTGGAAAAAGTCAGAGTGGATGTATGTGAAATTAGAAAAGTTTCTCAGTCTCTGCAGTAAAAAAAAAAACAATTCAAACTGATTGAATGCAAAAAGTCTTTTCCCCCTAGAAGGCAGTGGAAAGTCCTTGAAGCTCAGTCATAAAAGCCTAATAGTTTATTTAGATACAAATTTTATTATAAGAAATGCATTCAAGTTGAAAATGAAATTTAAGCTTTGTGACTGCACTGAATCTTTCATTTTGGCTCTTTCCTTGAGATTGGATTCAGAGGAGCGGCATCGGTTTCTAAAGTTGCATCAGGCTAGTGCTTTTTACCTCGTTGATGAAATCTCCGATGTCTCCAGGATGGGGTGCTGCCGATCTCAAAGGATACTGGGGCTCGGGGTGGAGGGGTCTCTCGTCTAGACGGCGGATTCCCACCGGCTTGATGGCATCAGGCTCTAGTGTGTCTGGCTGCTGAAGCTGACTCAGGTCATAATCCTGGGAAACGGGCAAACAGATGGGACTTAACTGAGCAGTGTGACAAGGACCCGAACTGAGCGTGATTATTTAAACAGATAAACACACCATGTGCTGTGAAGAGCAAGAAGAAGTTCAACTCGGGGGGAGGGAGGGAGGGAGGGAGAGATTTTAAAGTTAAAATGTGGAGCGGAGGAATGAGGGAACATGAGGGAAACTTTAATCTTCTTGTCTGTGAGGCACAAGTCCAGGAACAACTTGACACATTTAAAAAAAAAGAAAGAAAAAGAAAGAGAGAAACAGCACCGAAGGGGTCCAAGCTGAGGATCACATCATACACGGCTGAGTCTCTGTACTTGTGCCATGTGGTGCAGGAAGGATGTGCAGGCGACTATTTTGCTCTAATCAATGCCCAGACACAGGATGGTGGATATGCATAAGCCATTGCTAATCCTATTAACATTACCAAGGCAACCTGAATGGCATGCAGTTTGTGCAAAGTCATGGGCAGGGAAAGAGGACGAGGAAGAGCAGAGAGGGAAAAAGTTGGGCTGCAGAAAGGAGCCGCGATGAAAAGTAGAGCAGCTGAGCTGACTGGATGCTATCAGTGTGACGGCCGATATGATAAAGATAATACCATTTGAGAATCAGTGTGTGCCTAATAAGCGTGCATGATGGATTGGCCCTCTTTAAGAGATTTTCAGTAATCCATCCATCTCTAATATCCCCTTCAAAAATGTCATTGCTCAGTTGAGGATGTACCTTCAAACGCAGACACTCTCAGAGGGAAAATATGCTAAAGACAGTGATGGTGAAACAGAAAGAATGCACATAAAACAATGCCACGCATTTCCAAAAGGATCATTCTTAAATTCAAAACCAACTATTTAGATGTGTTTAACGGAAACAGCAAAAGGTTTTGACCTAGGTGCAAAACAAACAAACAAAAATAAGTAAAAGATAGAAAATCCAATGTTTATGATCATTTGAAGAAATTATTGTTCAAAATAACTAGAAAAAGCTCAATACACAATATGAAAATAATCTGCTGAAACTAACAAATGCTATTCTTCCATCACTATTTCCATGTTCAGTGTTTGATTGATGTGTCTAAAGTCATCATGTCCCCATGATGCAACACAAATCAGAAGCACCCGACTGTTTATCTTGAGTCACCAACGTTTAATATTTAACAACTAATCCAACAAAGTCTGATGATGATTGGTTTGCATTATCAACAGATTTCTTTATGTGAAACAAATTATGATTACTAGGGGCACAATTAAGTGTTTGCTGAAATGAAATGTCAAAAAAAGTGGATTTTCAAAAGGCGCTCAAACCACAAAAGCAGAAGTAATAATGTGGCAGCACTTCTTTGTGAACTGGCTCCTCACACAAACTGGGCCTGCTGGAACTCACGGCCCACATTCAAATATGAGCAACGGAATATCCTTACAAACATTCGCTCCTTACAATCTGGGGTGAGACGTACAGCAAGTGGGACCATTTAATCATTTAGGGCTGTTATTATTAATGCATTACGTTATTTTTTTAATGAAAGCTCGCTGCATTGCAGTTGACCAAACATTCAGGTTAAAGCACCTGCAAAATCCATAAAAGCAACTTGAAATTTGTGACAAAATTTAGAATTTTGTTACGTTAATTTCCATCTCTTTGTACAGTAGAATGGAAATCTTTTTCCTAAAAACGGAAAGGCCAAACTGTTGTCTGAAATCTAACGTGGAGCTTAAAGAATCCTTCTGGTTCGGACAATCCTCGCACCAGTTTTCTGATCATTGCAAACTGAGATGTCGTGGAGTAGCAACATCTCTGAAGACGCAGAAGTGACCGGCCACCACGCAGTCATATGAACAAACTCCGGAGTCTGACAAACGATTAACAGACAAAATGAAGAAATTAAGTCCATTTTCTAAAATCCTCTTTTAGTTAGAGAGAAAACACCTTAGCTCAAGTCTGATCAAAAAACACTTATTTAGAAATATAATAATTTCATTACGTGGGGATGTTACTCCACAATCAGATATTACAGTTTAGAGCATTTATTAATTACTTAAGTGCTGGCTGGTTTTAAACTATATGGATTCTTTTCTTTGGATGAAATTAAAAAAGAACTTGATAACAATCTCACATATATTTCAGCAGCGAAGAGAATGAAGCCAGCAGCTTGTCATCTTCAAATTACGACAGGGAACATATGCGCTGGTCACCAGATAGTGTGTCCTTTGGCAAGCTGTTCCCCCCTTTTTCCTGCAGTTAAGTTGCATTAGTAAACAGAACCCCTTCTGATGTGGCTTTCAATCAGAGGATGAATAAAGATTAGCAAATAAAAAAAATAATAATGATATAGATTTTGTAATTTATTTCTTTTGATCAGTGTTAATGAAATTTAATCATCAAAGGTGCAAAAAGCAAATCCTGAGGTCTAATTTATTTAAAATGATCTTTTCCGAGATGTTATCAGCATATCAACAAGGCCTTCTTTTTGTTTGTGGGGGAGAAAAACAAGGCAACGGATTTGATTTATTCTATGTGTTGCATGAGATTGGAAAAGAAAAAATAAATAAGTAAAATGAAGCAAAAAAACCCCCCAAAAAACAACAAACAAACCTTTTCAAAAGCTTGCTTCCAAGAAGATGTCGTCAAAGGTAAATGTGAAAGAAATTATTCGGAGGTCACTTTAAGAAGCAGATGAATCATCTTTGTCGTACATTATTTGTTCTGCGAGGAAATCTGTGCACAAGCGCTTCTCAATTTGCCATTATTTCTGCAAAGTTTTTTTTTTTTTTTTTGCCACGTCCAGGGAGTGCAAGCTGATCACCTGTCTGCCTTTGATAAAATGAGGGCTATACAAACCAATACAAACCAGGGCAATGACAGCAGCAACTAAAATCACAAACTCTGAAAGCACCCACTGCTCTGACACTTCAATTTCCTCCCCTGCGGGAGATAGGGAGAACAGAGATGGGCATTATAAAGACTACATCGCTGGGAAAGTCAGGTCCATTTTTTACCCAACGCCGGCTCCGCATACAATTCCGCAGACAAGACCATTTTCTCCTGGCGCCCTGGCCTCTCTGCCCCATTCAAACGAGAAGCTTGTTTTCCCCCCTCAATAAATCGCTGCATCCACTCGTTTGCCTTTAAGGGCTGTTTATATCATGCAACAGTCTCCTTCTCAACATGTTCTGGTCAACAGGTTTGTTGCATTTTATGTGTGAGACGGAGGATGTTAATAGACAAATGGGTGTTCTCCCTCCTGCCTAATCACCGGCAGATGTGTAATGGCTTTCCAGTCATATTGTTACCTTAGACAGGGCTTCATTATTGCACCACAGCAGATGTCTGTCTCTAAATGACATCAGCTCACCAATTACAAGTCTCCAAGGCTAATTTGGCACCGCGCTGGGTCAGACTGGGGTCTCCCGCACATTTCTGCTATACCTAAGCCGCCAAAGCACTTCAGCCAGCAGCAAGAAAATGGCCCATTTGGTGCAACACTGCCTCTTTCTTTTTTTTTCTTTTTTTTTTATATGAAATGACTCCGTTTTGCTAACAAGGGGTTATTAGGACAATTGAATTCTGTGTGTGGCTGATCAGTGCTGGAGGACACAGAGATGGGACACTATTGATGCCTGTGGCACTGCGGTTCTATTGTTTGTGTGTGCATTAGGGCTCTGAAACAGGGGGGGAGGCTGTTCCAGTTGACAAAACATTTCCAATATTTCCAGAACCAACTGGATCAAAATGTGTTTGCCTTATTGATTCTAGCTTTTGATTTTCAGCTTCCTTTGAGGAAAAAATGACCATCTCTAAAGTGTCGTACTTTTCATTGTGAGTGACTCGGAGGTATGTTGTGAAGCAGCATAACAAGCAAAGATAACACTAGAAAGAAACTGTAAACGTACGCATGCTCGTAGAAAATTTTTTTTTATATAAGTGGTGCTCTTTGTTCTTATGTTGCTTCAGCCAAACTGCTTCTGTGCAGCACAGATGTGACCAGAATAATTCTCCACAACAAAAAGGCAACACATTTACCTTTTAACGCCTTTTCTGTAGCACTGTACAGCTTTTGAATGAACTATGTTGGTAAAATGCAGGGCAGAATATAAATTATTTTGGCCAATTTAAACCTGTGCCTAAACGATTTAGAAATTTTATCCAAACATGTTTTTTTTTGTTTTTTTTTTTAAATAAACTGGCACATTTAAAAACACAAAACTATGATGGCATCAGCTTTATCAGACTGGTTTTAAAACTGTACAGTGAAATAAAAGAAAAATCTTTCTCTATAGTTCTAAGTCTCAAGAAAAAGCTAATTATAAGCAAAATAAAAAGCAAAAGGTTTTCACATACTTCAAAAGTAACACCAGAAAAATGTGTTTACCACACGATTCTTACCTGATCCTCCTCTCCACCGCCTTCCTCGTCATACTTGAGGATGTTGTCTCTCACATCATCCTCAGGATCGATAAGAAGCTGCTTGGCCTGGCGCTCTTTATCGCGGCGCTTCATCCACACCACAAACATCAACACAAGGACTGATTGAAAGGGGAAAAAAATATCCACAAAGATGCCATATTATAAAACGTAATAACGTGCAGATTCTCACTGAAATGTAATCGGATCCGATGTTTCAGAGTTTGGATAGGGGCCTGATCAAGGCTTGTTTTTTTTTTTTTTTTTTGGTAATCCTACAGTAATCTAGCGATATCTCGGATAGCTGTCTTTATAATCCCCGTGTTCACTCGTGTTATTTGTGCAGTGTGTGTGAGAGAGATGCTGAGACTCACTGAGGAGGATGATGATGCAGAGGAGGATGGATATGATGGCGCCTGTTCCCAAACCAGCAGCCATGATTTGTTGCTGGTCAGTGCAATCTCCATTAATGTTGCACTGGCACACTTTAATCCGCAGGTAGGAGGTGTTGGACAAGGGTAGGTTGCCCGAGTCTGTGATTATGATGGGGATATCATAGATGCCACTCTCAAGGAAGCCAATCTTCAGGCTCACCTGAGCATAGTCACCTGAGAGAGGGAGAGGGGAAAGAAGGTGAACAATGACTCTAAATATATTTCCTTCTTATCAGAAGAAACAGATTCTGAGTGGTGACTGTAGAGATTAAGCAACTCAGTGCGTTTTAATAGAAACTAACATCAGGTTTGTTTTGGAGATCAGTATTTCACAGGGGATTGAATCCAAACGGGAAAGTCATCTGTATAGATGGTGTTCACACCGTGATTATACTCCTTTTATCACAAATATGGAGCACAAATTCCTACCTGGAAGTTGCATCAGCATATCTAATCCAAAACATGGTCAGGATTTGGATTTGAAGCTTATAAACCTACTGAATACCTTTTGATAATGCTTCTTAGGCTAAATTCCCAGCTGTGATAATCCAAATGCCATTATCCTATTAAGATTTATTTACTGTGTTTCAACTCACACTAACAGCTAACACACAACAAATGAGTTTCCTCCATTTGTGGTTTGGTTTCAAATTAGCATAAATAATTAATGACTGTTTGGCAAGATTAATAGATTATTATATTGTATCTCTTAACTCTGACACCTCTAAAGTGTGCTGTTTACACACAGTTGAACACGTTTCAAAGTGTTGCTCAGATTAAACTCGTAAAGCTTTAATGACTAAACAAATTGCTGAGACATATTGCTTTAGATTTTTAATGTTTTCTAAGTTAATTATCAGATCCTACTCATTGCAAAAAAAAAGCAAAAAGACTCAGTCTCATCTTTTGTTTTTTTTCCCACTTCTAGTAAACATAAAATCCAAAGGAATCATAATCTCTTACATTCTGGCAATTGCAAACTGAAGATTAGTTTAATCTCATTAATCTGGGCTTTTAAAACAGGACAAATGGCCCTGCATGAATGACTAGGATTCATTATTGTTCTGTGTCTCACCGCTGATTCTTGTTATGGTCCAGTTCCTTCTGACGTTCGTGGGCTTGTGAGCCAGCTCAAAGGCATAAGGCCCAGCATTCGGGTTCAGGTCCCCATCCACTGCGGTGATGTTGATGGCGTTTGGCTCCGGCTTTTCACAGATCTCCGCTTCCTGAGGGAACACTTTGGGCGCGTTGTCGTTGATGTCCAGCAAGACGATCTGGAGGGTTCCCGTACCGCTCGCAGGTGGCACACCTGCGCAAACCGCGAAAGAGTACACACCATTGGCATACTGTAAATATTTATGAGAAACGTGAAATGTAAAAATTTACATATGGAAACAAATATATGCTTTTGAAATACCATCTCTCATTTTGAAATCATTATACAGGCAGCAGAGAAAACTAAAGTATGGAGTTTCTTTTTTGGCTCTCTAAATAACTATTTACTCTAGGGGGAGACGTCCCATACAAACTGCATACTGATCTGAGAATCTAATCTCATGCGAGGAGGTGGAAAGAAAGAGTTGGATATCAGAACATTTGGTGTGTGAGTGTGTTTGTTTGTGTTCCTGAAGAACGTCTTCCTGACGAAGGACGCGAGATAGGAATACTAAAGCAGACAAACAGAGCCCACTGTCGTTCCTTCAGGGCTTCTCTATGTATTCACTCAGCTAAGAGGCTTTTTTACCATTCAGGCCACGCTCAAAGGAACTAGTCATCCAATCCTGACCCATTAACGTTGAGAAACCTCTTTATTGGTAGACGTTTTAAGCCTCTTGGCCTAAGCGATGCCCCATAGAACGGGGTAAACCTGAGCAGAGGTAAATCCCACCAGTGCGTATGTCAGGTGAAAACCTCCACATGTTAGACGATTCTGGGATTGCCAGCATATTAACCTTCGACTATAGTGGTCAGCATTGCAGACAGAGAGAATGACAATACTTGATTGCCCTTCAAGCCTGGGGGACATTTTTCTGCCAGATATGGCCCATTTATGAATTAGCTTCAAGTGAAAAACACCACAGAAGTAGTCAAAAGAAGACTAGGAAAGCTACATTAGATGTCCTTTAGGCTTCTTTCAGTAAAGAGAGGATTGGCTTCCTTTGAGCACTCTGCCAGTAATAGCAATAAAAAAAGGTGCTTATGAAACAGTCTGGCTAAAACACCCAGACCGTGTAACACAGCATATCACTGAGACTTAACAAGGTATGTTTGGAAACTGCAGCACCATTTGCACGCTTACATACCGTTGTCAGTAGCCATGAACGTAGCGTTGTAATAACTGTTTTTCACAAAGGGAGACTCTCGGTCCAAAAGGGCAATTGTTGAAATCCGGCCGGTGTTTGGGTCAATCCTTAGCCAGCTGGCTGGATCTGAGAGCTTGGAGTATCTGAGACAATAAGAAAGATGATATGAACACAGAGGTACATCATTTTAATGAAGGTTTTTAAGTTTCAATGTCTCATGAATGTTGAGATAAAGTCTAAGTTTATTCCACAGGAGAAAATACCGTGTCCAGTTTGGCAAGATTTTCTATTAGTTTGGCAAGATCTCTAAATATTTCAGACATCATGCATTTTGCATAATTATATCAACTTTTTGAAGGTGGCCTCACAGGGGAGATCACCCCCCNTTTAGCACTTCCTCAAATTAAATTTACAGGACTAACATTTTTTTCCCTCATGAACTGTTTTCAAACAGATAAACACATCCACAGCCAAACAGTTTTTATGATTAGGAAATACTAAGGCTTGTTTAAAGAGAGATAGATTTGATTTTTACTTTTTTTTTTTTAAATCACTAATCATTAAGATAATAAGTGTAGAAAACATGGACAACATAACATATCACACTTTTTATACACAGCATATTCAGTACATTTTACTTGGATTTAAACAAGTTCCGCATTTTAAAATTGCCAGACGTTGCTGACTCATCCTCGAACTTTAAACAAAACAAAACAAAAAAACACTTGTAATGGTCAAAAACAAAGAAAGAACCAACAGAAAAAAAAAAAGATTAGGACAGCACCCAGCAGCGTTTTAAATCAAGAAATTAAAATCAGTAAGAATCAACTCATTTACCCAAGTTTTAAAAAAAAGAGCCAGTATTTTCCAAATTTAAAAAGGTACATTGAATTATACCTTTAAAAAAGAAAAGAAAAATGGGCACATCTCGAGAACAATAAGTGGTGGTGGCACTGATATTCCAGCCAATTACCCAACTGTATTTTCCTAAATAAAAGGCTGAAGCTGTTATTTGATTCAGCTGCTTTAGAGTCTGCCTTGCATATAAGATGGAGACTTTTAATTGCAACATGGCTTTTATTCAAAAAAACAAAAAAAACCAAAACAAAACAAAAAAGATGTGATTTCTCAGAAAAAAACTTCAACGTATCCCATCATAACTGCATTCCCGATAATGTTCGGAAAGAATAGACTAAGTGCTATTTCATTTTTACATAAGAGATTATTATTAAGGGATTAATTTAACTACTAATTTAAATGATTTTCTCTCATAAAGCTCATCCCTGTTCATTAAGTAGTCAATTCATCAGTAATGAAGTTGAGCTGAAAAAAAAAAAAAAAAAGCGAAAGTGTTGCATTTAAGTTGATTATTATGATGCTCCTGAATTACAAGCAGGTCTCTTTCAATTTGAATTTAGAAAACGGTCGTGCTACAAGTGGGAAGTGGGTTCGTTTTACAGTTTGATACATACCTGATGGATTGATGCAAGAAGCGATCGGGATCCTGCGCAGTAAAAATGGTCAGGTGTGACTTGGGCGGCATCCCTTCCTCCAATCTAATTACTTTAGGGTTTGGCTCAAAGGAGGGGCTCTCATTGATGTCCGTTACTTTGATAGAGACCGTGGCAGTGGACTGTCTGGGGGACTGGATACCTCTGGCCACTGGAACCTCATTTCTGGCTTCCACTATCAGCGAATATGTTTGACTAATTTCATAGTCAATAGGCTGAAAAGAAGTGGAAAAAAAAAACATAGCATAAATAGATGCTTAAAAAAACTGAAAGGGAAAAAAAAATACCCACATAACATTTTCTGTTGTGTGACTGATCAGAGAGCAACTAAAAGGACAATTTTTTTTTCTTCTTTTTGACTGAAAAATACTTTGAAAGCTAAAACGGTCAAGAAGAATAAAGAGACTGAATATTTTTGTGATCAGTTCAAGGATGCACAACAACGAGAAAGCTGTTGTAAGAGTTGTGCAACTATTTTATTTCATTTGAAATGTGGCCTGGATTTAAAAAAAAAAAAAGTTGGATAAGTTAAAAACATGTTTTTTATCCATTTCAAGCTCAACCTTCAGTCTTTGTACATGGATGGACAGAGTTGTTTTTGTTCCTTTCAAGGCTGAGGTTGATTTTCAGAAAATACTTCCAGGATTTAAACAATTAACAAATTAGATCAGTTTGTTCCCTTCAATAATAAGAAACAGCATGACACATTTAAGACACCTACTAAATTCAATGTGTTTAATCATGAACTAATCTCAGAAGCAGATACATGTAATTAAAAAGGGAGAATTGATTGAAGGACTTACCTTGACAACAGTCACCAGACCCTCATTAGTTGTTGGATCGGTGGGCACTGAGAATCTGCCTGTGGGGTCACCCCCGATGATTTTGTAGACAGCATTCCAGGCAGGTGTGTTAGGCTGGTCCTTGTCAGTCACGGTCAGGTTTGCCACAATAACATTCACCGTGTTCTCAGGCACCTCCCCGAAAAACTGCATGAATAAAACATGAACGAACAGAACAGAGAGCTGTTAGTGACGCTGCAGTTGTGGCACAAAAACAGAAGAATACCAACCCACGGCTTGCACGGCACAGCGGGAGCAGGAGCAATCAAAGGTGACTAGACATCTAAGGTAACTTCTCATGTTGTCATGGTCATCTTATTCACTGTGCTGCTCTGAGAGCACAACAGCAGCATTACAAATCTCAGCCATTCGTGAGCACAGTAAGTGCCTCTTTCACCGAGGTAGAGATCTCCATAGTCGCATGTGTCAACACTTGGAGCGGGATATAACACTTTACACATGGTTGGCGACTCGTGGAGCTGTGTGGTTTCAGAAGTGCGGGGCAAGCAAAACCAGGTAAGTGAGCAGAACTGACAGGTGAGCGCATATATCCTCACGAGGGTAAATGGAGGTCCTTTGCGGTGATATTGTTAAACGAAGAGGGCCGTGTTGACATCTCACACATGGGATTGTTTCTTACCATGTCAGCAGTAAACTCCGGCGGATTGTCATTAATGTCAGTAACTCTGATGACAGCCGTGGCTGTGTTGGAGAGACCATACATGGGGTTGCCCTCCATGTCCGTTGCTTGGATGATCAACGTGTACTGAGGTACTTTCTAGAGCATAAGAAAACAAAAAGAAATAATGAGGACAAAAAAAATAAAATAAAAACCACCATTTCAAATTAAACTTAGAAGTATTAGAAGCATCACAAACAAATAACTAAGGCTTCTGGACTAAACTGCAATTCAATAAAATGACAGCACATTACAGAGTAATAAGATTTTTACTCAAACAAAACAAATTTGACCAATTCAGCTTTTTAATTATGACAAATGGAAAGATTTTTTTACACAAACTGAACTTCTTCCACACGAGTTAATGTGTTTGTGTGTATAAGTGTGAAAAGTGCACCTCTACAATGAACACAACCATACAGAGGACAAATGACTCTTTTCACATTAAAAACCACTCAGGTGATGGACCAGTTGCTAGGTAATGAGAGTCAGGCAAATTACTTTCATGGTGGCAACTTGCGGACATAAAACGGCGGCCCCAGGGCAGAAGTGATTGAGCAGCCACCTCAGCTAGATTGCCCTCCCTAGAACTGAACCAACTAGCTCCAGCGGTATACATTTTATTTATTTTCCCAAACAACCTTACAATCCCAATTTAATAAAAGAGTGGGAACATGAAAAATGAGGGGGAAAAAAAGATGCAAAAAAAAAAGTGAGAATGAGGGAAGAGAAACATTTTAACTGCTCAGTGATGCACAATGGCTCCTTGTAAGAGTAAATTAGTGTGAAACAGCCAAGTCCACTTCTATTTCTCATTTAGGTGATAATAGGCAAAATTTACTTTGGCTCATTAGTTCTCAAACAGTCTGAATATTGGCGACAATACTCAAAGTGTCAACAATTTTGAAAACCCACAGTCCATTTATCCAAAAATGAGAAATGATTTGTTATTAGAGGAAGAAACAATTGTAAGATTTAAAAAATATAATTTCCCAGATGGATGGTCTGGCTAAAGAAAGTCAAATAAATTTAAGCTACAAGGTGAAAAAGAGAAAAGATAACAAAAAGTGTTGAGTACCTCTCGGTCCAGGCCTGCTGCCACTGTAATGATGCCTCCAGTTTTATTGTTGATGGTAAACATATTTGAGGTCGGACTTTCTGGAGTCTGAGACAAAATCTTGTAACGAAGCATACCGTTTGCCGTTTTGGGGTCATCTTTGTCTACAGATGTTACCGTCATAACATATGTTCCTTTGAGGCAAAAAAAAAAAAAAAAACCAAACACGATGAAAATGCTTAATTCGGTAAACTAATATGAGGAATAACATCATTAAAGTTTCATCTACCAGCGTCATAGCAACAAGTGGAGCTGGAGGCTCACAGAGCAGTAAGAGGACTTCATGGAGGATCTTACCAGGCTTGGAACCCTCTGCAACAGTGCCATTCCAGATCTGATGGGTGAACTCGGGTCTGTTGTCATTCATGTCGATCACATTGATCAAAATTTCAACAGGGTTTTCAACTTGGTTGCCATTCAGGTCCACTGCATGAGCTCTCAACTGGAAAGAAAAAACATTGTTATTCTTAGCTGTAAAACAATATAAAGAAAAAAAAAAAACTCTCAGTGACTGTCACTCATTACATGTCTGTAATAATCAAGCTCAAAACCTGTAACCAGAAGGCTTTAATAATGTAGGAAAAAAACTGCACATGGTTCAGGAAATGTTCTTAATACAAACTAGTAGGATAGTTTTCGTGAACACAATTTCCCCCCACTCCAGTTTTGCTTTGCCTAATGACCGCTGGAGACAGGCACCCTGAGCAGAAACAAGCAGCTTATAACAATGGATGGACCAATGGATGTACACCCCCCCATCACTGACGCTGCACGTAGATGGTACAAGACAAACCATGATGAATCATGTGGTTAGATGCCTGCCACAGAATCAACAACAGCACAATAATTGTGTCTGCATTTATCATTAATGCCTTATAAAAACTGATAGAATCCAGACCGATTCATGTTACATCATAATAATTCTCTAGTCTAATCATCTTCCCACTGTTTTTAAACAAAACTTATTAAAGTGCATTCATTTGCCCCACAATTTAGCACACAACTGTAAGATAACCATAAAAAAGGGAAAAAATAAAATAAATCACTGATGAATCCTTATCCCCTCTTCTATCCAATGATCCAATCCATTCATACTACATTGAACAAAATTGCTAGTTTCCATTAAACTCTTCATGTTAGGTTTAGCTTCCAGCAAACTGTTGTTAAAAATATAGTTAAGAGAATTGATTAAATTAAATGTTATGATTTTACATGGAGGAATATGAGAAAAATATGAATAATATACAGTACTGAGCTGCTCTACAGTTTACATTTTTTTAGACCGCTTACAAAGAACAAGCAGAAACATCTGAGGAATTTTTTAAAACATTTAAAAAGAACATTTCAGTGAAATGGAATAAAAAAAACGGTAACGAATAAAGCAGCTTAAAAGCTGAAGGTTATGTTAATGTAGCTAACACACAATTCACTCAAAATCCTTTGAATTCTCAGACGGATAAGTCAGATTTCCAGGGAGAGACTGGTCTTTATTGAGTCTAAAGAGACTGTTTAGGCTACACATGACCTTGAGCACATGCCAACTGGCAGGAATGCACGGCGCTGCCAGCAAGAACACATTTCTCTTGATAAAGCGGACTGAAAAGGACGTTTTTCAAATCTCAAGGAATTCATTAAAGAGCATATCCTTTTGAATGCTGTGCTTGACTTACATGAAAGGAGGGGATGTGCTCTCGATCGAGGGGCTTGTTGACTGACAGCTCGCCAGAAATGGGGTCAATGGTGAAGATTCCAGTTGGAGGTTGGTCAGCACCTGGGCCGGTCACGCTGTATCTCAGAGACCGGTTCTTATCATGATCTGATCGGATCTGTGGGCGCAAACATTCAACTGGACATTAATTATCGATCAGCATAACTCAATTCAAACTCTGAAAACTGCAGAAAACTTCACATGAGTTGACTTATTTCTGTATTGGAGTATTTTTTTGAAAAGCCAGTTGCTGTGTAAGCACAAGAAAACATGTAATATGGGTCCACATAGTATTGAAGTTCTGTCATAGTTGGACTGCATCCATGTAAGCTGAGAACCTCTGAGCCTACACCCTTGATCCAATCTGAGCAAACCATTTTCTCTTCTTGATCTCACCTACTGTAGCCTGGATACATCCTTTTAAATACTGAGAGATTAAAAATAACATATATATGGCAATCATAGCATCTTAGCACTGTGTAAAGAAGCTTAATGTGTTGAAAAGGAATCTCCTTCCTAGCTGTCCCAATTATTGCTTGACCACTAATAGTCACACACACCTAGTTTTTGCAAATAAACTAAACTGTATTTATCCTTGTGTCATAAGAAAGCAGAAAAAAATGACATCAGGTAACCAATAAACAATTATCCTGGTGTATATTTTGATTTGACTTTTATATTAATAAGTTGTAATAGCATAGAGTGCCCAAGTAATAAAAAAAATATAGCAAAAATAGAAAAAAAACCCCAAAAAACTAGCAACGTGCTGTAAATAAGAGACAAGTCTCACGTCTGTCTGTTCCCTATTGCCCTGAACTCAGCTTAGAGCAATAGTGAGCCTTCAAGGTTGTCATATCAAGCCAAAAATGTATTCTTTAAAAGCCAGAAGACTGGTGTCTGTGTGCATGCAGGCAGTTGAGTCAAATACATTACCCGGACTAGCTCTTGTGGGAATGGGCCTCGTGAGTTCTCAGGGACATTGATTGAAGGAATGACCCAGTCTCTTTTCATGCGTTTCAGTTGGCTGTCCACGTTTTGCAAAGGAAACACTATTTCCTCTAAATTCTTGGACAAGACTGGAGGGACAGCAAGTTCCTGGACATGACCAAAAAAAAAAATGAAGAAAAAGAAATGATTTACTGATCATATACATGCAGGGAAGTAGGAGTGCAGGCGTTTTAAACACCCAGGAGGCGAAGCTGTGAGGTTGGCAGTGATGATCTGTGGGTTGGTTTGCCACAGACAGAAATAGCTCAACAACTTTTTTTTTTTTTTTGCAGATTTCCAAAGAAAGTCCTGTTGACTTTGGTAATCCACTAAGAACTCTGACTCACTCTGACATCTGAGGTCTGTGACCTGAGCAGCTAATGGGTGTCTCAACATATTATATACACATTTATGGTCAAACCACAATGAATAGCCATAATACTGATCCTAAATGTTGATCAAAAGTAAGTAAGACTTCTCATTTCTCACTCTTCTATTATGACATTTGTAATCAAATTAGCTTAATTATGATCATTATTATTTTTACTTTTCAACTCGTTAGTAATTACCTAGGTAGACTTGATAAAGGTTAATAATAGATTTATGCTAAACAACAAATTGTTGCCATTGTCAAACAATTCCATCTATCTTTGTGAATAAAATCCTGACCCTACTGCAAAAACTGGCATTACAAAATGATCAGTGATACTAAAACAGGCTGCCATTTTCAACATAAATCAACAAATATTCAAAATATCTGTTTAATCAGTCTGTTCTGACTTGTTTTTTTGTAGATTTATGGCATGCTTCGTCCTCAGAATTACCACTGTAGTTGTACTCCTCTAACACTGGTTTGTTTAAAATGGCAGATCTCTTTTTATGTGCTGATAAAACACACCCACACATATATACCAGCTTCCGTAATGGATCTGCCATCCTCCCTCAGCTGTAATGAATAAGATTTGAAACAAAGGGAGGATGGTACCTGAAAGCCAGACGCTATATGCACACGGTCCAAATTGCCTATGCAGCTTCAGAGACTAAAAAGACTGAAGTACTGCCAAGAAAAGTTAAAATACCCTTGAACAAAGTGAAGAGGAAGGAAAACAGGAAAAAAAAAACAAGTATGTAAAATGTGTCATGGTCAATAAATAAAAAGGCACTAAGCAAAGATTTTTATAAAACTGCCAAGTTCTTTGAGCTATTATCCTTAGTGTTGTCTCTAAATATCCAAATGTTGACAGCTTGTTAGGCAGCCAAGTCTTATAAACTACTACAAAGTGCCTTGTGCAAACACAGAAATTAATTACCCCTTTTTCACCTTATAACATGACTCATATGACTCAGATCCCACACTCCCTCTCCTCAAACATCTGGGGAGGTGTCAGAGAGCTCCCACTAATCATGTTTGAAATCCGATTATATTGCTTTCACGCATTCAAAATGCAGAAAGGCAAGCGACCAGATAGTAAAGGTGCATGCTTCAGAAATATCTATTACCCTATTAAAATGGCTGCGAGTGAGACCAGTAATTATTTGGAACCTACATCTGAAATGATGAATGGCATGATGGGTTTGTTCAGCTGAACAAATCTATCTCGGGTACGCTGGAGGTCTGCGCCCATCCACACTTTGCGAGCATTCTCATTCCTCAGATTAGAACACTACTTCAGAGTCCCAGAGAGTGCTAGGTTGAGTGATGGCCTTAGTATTAGCGAGTGTGTAGGAAGAATTACATGGACGTGTATTTGCCCTTTTGAAGGAGGGGGAAAAAAATAGTCCTTTTATGTTCTCTCGGAGTTTGGTGCAACAAAAGTTTAAAATGAAGATCGAGACAGTGGGCAAGAAGGTATGCGCTCGTGTTAATGAGGATATTGTTTGCTTGTCACTGATTAAAATATTTCCCGAGGCTGATGCATTAATGGCGCTATTAAAAAATGCAATTGCGGATGTGATTAATAAATGTGTGATGATTTATGACAATAATTGTGCTGGAGGGGAGGATAACCACTCCTGACCTCATAAACATCAAAGTTAGGGAGACGTCGATCCCTGAATTCATTATATACAAATCAGGGCAAATCCACCAGCTCTCAACAGACACAGACCAGAGTAGAGTTAATAATTTGTACGGTATATGTATGCGGCACCCATGTGAGATTGTCTCAGACTTCAAAAAGGCAAAACTTGAAAACTTTTACAACTGAACAATGAGCAGGGACACAATTAAAATGACATGCACCTGCAGGATCCTTTATTGTAAATGATTGTCGGCAACTAAGAGTGTTTTAAAAAGCAGAAAAATAATTACCTGCAAGAATTTAAGTTGAGCTGTGCTGACTGGTGTGTCTGCAGCACTGACATATAATGAAACCTTAACTTTAAATAAGCACATATATTAAATATAGTGTACAGCTTTCCAAATTTTATCTCCTTCACTGTACATTTAGAAACATTCCCTTGTAACCTTCTGCATGAGTACATTATAGGGACTTGAAACAAAAAGCATTTTGTTCTTAATCCAACAGGCATAATTAATTCAGAAAGAAATTTGATGTCTTACACCATTAATTACTAACATACACAAATGAAGGTCAAAAAGGATTTGAATTTGAAAAAAAGTAATACACAACTGAACATACCAAGGTGTATTTGTATGCATATCACTGATAATTAGATGTAAAGATGTAGATATCTGTCAAATTGTGTGTTTTTTTTTAAACTGGAGTTAAAATTCTTCAGTAGCACAGCTCTTGAGCATGATTTAATTCCCGAGCTAAAAGGCAGACAGACATGACATGTGCTGGGCTCCTTTTTTTGTGTGCAATTCTTCTGATCCTCATCCAACTGCAATGCTGACATGTGAGCACATGGTCATTTTAACTAACTGCAGATGACTGCACAACATAGGCAGTGAAGCGATATGAGGGGCTTTTTGCAGCTCATACAGATGCTTCCTGTCTTCCAAAATTGTAAAAGAAGAGAGCCCTCTTTTGGATGAGAGTTAAACTTAATTGAGAGACATTTTTTGAAACCAATACTGATATTAACCAACCATTTTTTGTAAATTGACACAGTTTTTATTATAAGAATCCGTCCATACTTATGAACACCCGCTACAATGCAGGGAAGCAGTCATTTGTCAATATGCACTGTAAGCTATTTGAAATAAGGGCAGAACTGATTAGTCAACATTTAAAAGGACTGTAAGATCTGTCAGATACCAAACAGCCAAGGCAGAATGATGTATTCACCTGTGTGGAGGGCGCCAGCCTGACTTGGGTCACCCATTGCTGCTGAGTGGTAGTGTCAACAGCCTTGATCAGCAAAGGCGACACAGGGAGTGGAGAGGCCTGAAGAGTCCTTGCAGCATAAACTACTCCGTCGGCTTCTATCCGGAAGTCGGATGGATTACTGCATTCAAATCGCACCGCACCACCTCGACCACACCTGACAAACTTCACTGTAAGAGAAAGAGGCAGAAAAGATTTTAGAGTAAAACCAGACAGAAAAAACCCCAAACTAGCCAGTAATATAGACAAAAAAACAGGAAGACAGTCAGCCAGACTGAAGGCCCACAAAGGTTTTCTGGTTCTCTTTCTCACTTATACATTATTCACTTCAAGCTGTTGCCCAAAGGTATCGCTCAAAACAGGTGCAGTGGAGGAGAGAGGAGGGAGAGCAAACTTAAGAAAAGGAAAAAACTGTGCTCCTTAAGGACTATTAGAGAAAAAAACACAATATACTGAAAAGATTATGTGTAAAGTCCACTACTCTAAAAGCTTTGAAGTAGTACTTTACAAAAATAAAAGATATACAAAATGTTTAGATGTCAAATGCTAGTAAGGTCTTATTTTCTTTTCAGCAAAGACCATTGCATGCTAGCTTTGTCCCCCACGACGTACAGGGATGCCTTGTGCGGATGACAGTGATCCTCTGCTTCTTGAGAGGCAGATCTGAGCGGGATGTTTATTTTATAAGCAAGAACATGCAGAAATCTAAAACTCAACAGTGCACATCCATACACGGCAGACAGGTGGCTCGTCGGGGCTCGAGTCTCACAGGTGCCTGGGTGGCAGGGGTACAACATCGCCTCATGTTACAACTGAGTGACAGCACGGTACAGCCTGTGTACCTCCTGCATGTATAGAAAAACAAACACACACACACCAAACCTCAACAGCCAAAAGCCTCAATATGTGATCCCTCTGTGTGAAAATATTTCCCTATAAGTTTCCCTATTCTTTATAGCATATAAAGATCACAGTATTATCATACATCATTCGTATGAAGGCTCCACTGAAGCGGCCATGAATTATTAAAGCAGATGTGGAACTACTTAACAAAAAAGCCTGGAAGGTGGGTGCCTAATCTTCCTTTGCGCTGCTACCTTGGGGATCCACTGATGTCTACAGAGCATCATCTGCACTTGGAGAAAAATCAAGCTCCCATGGGCCTGAAGAAAGGATGCAGTAGACTAGCTTGGGGTGTGAAGAAAACCACAAGTACACCACATCTTAAGAGTATTCCATTTCTGAGTGGGAAAAAGTGAATGTAAAACATTTCCTGCATACCAGAAAACCAGATTTTGTTTTTACTATTATTTTACTCCAGAAATGCCATTCAACAAAATGCTGTTAAACAGTACGCACGACAAATCATGATCACGATCAAGCAAAATGTTTTAATAAATATGGAATATGGCATCTTTCTTCTGGAATACATGTGATACTGACCAGCTCTCTTCTTGCCAACTTTTGTTCAATTACCCATGACCAATTAGTTTTTTTCTTTGAACCTGGCAAAGCTGACATCAGATAAATGACTCCCTCTTTCTGATGGTTTGCCTTTAAAGCCAGGTGCCTGTATGCTCAAAGCCCTCAGGCAATCACCAGCCATCTCAAGTCAGCAGCAGATACTCAGACTGAGGCGGAATACAGAGTAAGGGACTGTCAAAATAACTCACAATGCAGCAGAAGACTGTCAATAAATTTAAGAAGCTTCACAATGTTCAAGGTGGGTATAGTCTCAGCCTGACAATTCTGACTGAAATGTTAAAAAAGAAAGAAAAATGTATGAGGCTACTCTCCAAAAAGAAGTGGGTCTGATTTGTATTAGGATACTAACTCAATGAATACACATCAAAGAAGAAAATACCCAATTATCCAAATTAGTTGTAGTTGAACAAAGCGTTAGAAGATGATAAAAGCCATGTTAATGATAAAAAAATATTTTTTTTACTAACTCTGCAATCTCTGCATTTGATTGGTCAAGAAGTAAAAGGAAAACTGTAAAGTTAACATTACTAGGACAAAATATATTCATCTCAACAAAATCAATCAAAAAAAAGACAGAAAAAACACCCACATAATTAACATGTTGTCTTTGCTTCCCAAAGTTCCATCTAATTTATTTCCATTTTCTGTTCTGACACTTGTGACCATATTTTTTGTGACTAAGTGTTATAATGTATTCATCACCAGCCTTCCTCGGTGAGTTGTTTTAGCCCAAGCCTCCTCTAGTAGTGAGCTCCAGCTCTTTACCATTGTCTGAAATTCGGCCATCGGGCCTCCTTTGAGAGGCTCTTCAATAGTCAGGCCCCGCTGCAATCAGTACACAAGCTCCCAGCAGGTACAGCCGTTTCCAATGATAATGAATGGGAATGTCCTCCATGTGTCCATTTATTTCTCTGACATACTCTGATGGTTTATGAAACCACAATAATGCATAGTGTGATACAGCTACAATCTATCTGTCTCTAGATGGATGGGCTCCCTAAAGTACGGGGCTAAAAGAGATCTTGGTTGCCACACCTTTTCACACATGTCATCATGGGCACAGCGATAAAGGCTTGAATTGGACAGAAATGCCGATGCAGCACAGAAGGGAATTGGGGGTTGGGGTAAAAAAAAAAAAAAAAAAAAAAAAGAGAGGGAGCAAGAGGGGAAAACCGGCATGTCAGCAAAAAGTCCTGTCCAGCTAAAGCCCTGATCCGGGGCCCAAAATTACCTCCGACTCAATGATCCCATTCACAGCTTCGATACACCCCCCTCTCTTGCTGGACGACACAAAACCCCCTCTAACCTCTCCATAGTACAAGAGTGCCTCTCTATTGTCTAATCATCACGTGATAACTCTAACTCAGACAGACACAACTAGTTGGGAAACAAAGGGTAGGAGGCAGAGACACATTTAATTTGGAGCACTGAATGTGGACCCCTTGACTCCACGGAGGCAAAGAAAATGTTCCACAATCTCATCTTTAATGCCTGCCTGCCAACTACATTCGCTGCAAGCGAGCAGACTGAACTCCCTCTAATGTGCTGTTAATGTGACAAGACTGAAACCTCTCTTGTGAGATCATCCTGATATGCCATCATTTATTCTGGGAAGTGAGGTCACTGACAGTTGAGAAATACTCAGCATAGGTGTTTCATCAGTGGCTGCAGATAAATGCGTAGCCGTGCAAATATCCAGTGCCAATCTCCAAACCCAACCCTGGCAAATGGTTCAACACCTCCAAGCAAATGCATTATTCACAAATTAATGTGTCCAGGTTTAGTACTGCACTTGGCAGTGATACAATGTAATATGAAGCAAAGGCTCCAACTGAATAAACTGTATAAGACATCCATGCCAGCACCACTGTTGATAAGATCCCAATGAGCACCAATAAAGCTTGCACTCTGGTACCTTATTTCAAACTGCTGTGATATAAAATTCTAATCCAGGCTAAAACTGGTGAGAACACATTAACTTATGGTCAGCATTCTCCAACAGTGCACAGACTTTTAGTGCAACCACCAAAATCTCCCTAACAGCATATTCAGTAATAGTCCCAATTATTGCACGAACCGCTAAAAGCACAATGTGCTAATGGAACACAAAGTAAGATTGCTGCTTGCTATGGGTAATTGCTCATGCATATGTTTTTTTTTTGTAGCATGGTGGAGTTTTTAAAGGCTATCATTATGAAAGCATATTTTACAAGGCTGGTAAATAAGGCCATTGTGCAACCTTATACATCCTTTTTCCTCCTAATTAAAAACATTTTCACATAGATAATGAACATGAAAAGCTGTTTTTTTTCAATAAGCGTTCTAATGAAAGTAATGTTTTATTGTGTTTTGATTTTATTTTAAAACAAAATGCATCATTAATCCATTTTACTAAAATACCTGAAACACTAGTCATTTATAGCACTTGAGACTAAATGCCTGATTAATTCAAAATGCATCATAAAAGCATATTTTCTTTAAAAATCAAACAACAAAACAGTCATACTAACCAGAGACACTAAACAAACATAAATCTGGATGTGATAATGCTTCATTTAGCCAGAATATGACCTTGAAGGCATTTTACTTGTGTACAGCACTTCAAATATGCAGGATTCTATGCAGATATAGCTGAATATATAAGGACTTTCCTAAAAAAAAAAGTTTAGTATTTGTACTTTGTTCAGTGTTTCTAGCAATTAAAGGAAATAGCATCAAAGCACATGCAATAAGGAGCAGGATCAATTTTTAAACTTTATAGCAGTGACCAACTCCCTAGTACTTGGTTTCCATTTTAAAACTGCTGGCTCAATTAAAGAATTATAGAGAGGCTCTCAAAATGTATTGATACTACAATCCCATATCAAAAACACTCACATTAGCGTACACATACAGAGGAACACTGGCACTATAAAGATCTAAAAAGGAGCTATATCTTTTCTCGCAAGCTCAGTCTCAAAAGCAGATTTTCATGCTTTCTTGATCCAGCAAACTGGCTCTAGGGAAAAGGAAACATCCATTTGTTTTAATGTCAATTTCTCTTCTTCTTTTTTTTTTTAAAATCACATTTGAACATTTATTAATTTGTTCTCTTGGGGTATAACACCCTCATTTAACAAATACTATATTTAGAAGTCATTATGAAGGAAAAGCAACTTCCTTCCTTCATGAGACCAATCCTTTGTTTGGTCATGTTTGAAACAAAAGTGAATTTTGGCCTTCTCCTTTGGCTTTCCCAACTGCAAGATGGTTCGATATCCCTTTGCTAGGTCAAACTAAAAGGCTTGCTAAATGCAACTGAACACTATGATGATCTTAAATTGGTATTTGCTAGGAGTGTTTTATTACAGTTGCAGAACACCAATCCATCAATTTTCATTACTTGCTTTTCCATGCAGGGTTGTGGGAAGCTGGCGCCTATTTCCAGCGGTCACTGGGCGAGAGGTGGGGTGTGTCCTGTACAGGTTGCCAATTCATCATAGCGCCACATGGAGATGAACAAGACAAACAACCATTCACGCCCTCACTCACACCTAGTGACAATTCAGAGTTGCCAATTAACCTACTGTGGTTCTCCAACGAGAAAAATGCATGATGCTTTTCTGTTTAATAAGCAATATTTGGCATTTAAAACTTTGCCACGTCTCCAAGAGTAGTCAAAAATGTGATTAGCAAAGAGAAAAATCCCAATTATTTAAGAGCTTTGTTGCACAAACAAAATGATTCTGTTTTCTCGTATACTGACAGTCAAGCATTGTGCGGATTAACGTGCCACTGAAGCCGAGAACTGATAAGGCTAAGCTACATCCTTCAGCAGTTATCAGCGCATAGCTACCAGGATTTTGCTCTGTGAGCTATTGAGACAAGAAGCTTGATACACAAGCTGTAGAAGGGCATTAAACTGACCACCGCTGCCAAGATGTCAAACACTCTTCAATCATAGGGTCCTCCCCCTTAAAAAGCCACAAAAAGATTCCAGGAGTGCTTGCTATAAAAAGGTAAATAACAAAGACAGGTTAATGGATTGCCAGAAAATTCTAATGTTTTCCTGTTTTCTTCTTAACTATATTAAAAGGGTTAAAACCCAATTGCTAAATGATAGAAATATTCATTAAACAGATTTCTTTTCCACCAACCTCCTACAGTCCTTAGTGAACAGAACATCATATATCAAACTTCTATTAGCAACACAGGTGTTCAATGTTTTATTGATGTGGGCTAACCTTTAACTTCTTTGTGTCTTCTCATGAAGATTGCATGTTTGATCGATCTCCAAAATCTATCTCACATTATATCAGTCGACAATGGTCAATTTGTTCAATCTAAAAAGCGTCTGGGGTTTTATTGGTGCCTTTAATAGCAGGAAATGATAACATAAGCAACGTGTGCTGCAAATGAAACCTCTTAAAAGTATCAAACTGAGAATAATAAATTATTTAAGGTGAAGAAATGCATCATTTTTATTGTTTCTGTATAACAAACGTCCTCTCTGGTGACCAGTCATTGCTGTAATACACATTTTAGAAAAAAAGCTCACTGCACCCTACATCTATCACTGTCGTGCCACGGTGCTGCAGCAGTGCTCTCTCAGGCAGCTTCAGCAGGACAGAAAGTTAAACCTCATTCCTGGGGTTCTGGATGGGTGAGGTTTAACTGTAAATAAGACAGTTTTTGCCTTCGTTTGTTATACGTTACTTCACTGAGGGACAACAATTTGTCCCATCCGTCAGCAAACAACTGGATATTTGTGGGTGACGTTAAAATACTGTAAGTACTTTTCCTAAATTAGAATTTTAAAAAAAAGAAGAAAAAAATCAGAGGTTACAAAAGGTAACTTTTGATTTGGAGGTCAACAGTAAAAAGACAAAAGACAAGTCTAAATGAGAAGCAGTCAACTGCTACATCAGCTAATCACTATGAGCCCCCGTGGCTGAGATTTCAAGCTGAGCTGATGTTTTCTGAAGAGGCTGATCACGAGGGCCAGGCACTAAAACTGCCTCAATGCAACCTGTAATGTGACATTATTAGGGTCTTTTGATCTCCAAAGCACAGACTCAAAGCTATTTAGTTCTTCCCCTTGATCATTTCTGTCAAAATACCATCACAAAAAAATCAAAGAGACAGAAAAACAGGCAGTGACCAAAGATGAGATAACCTCTGCTGGCATTTTCTGAATCTTACAGGACTTTTTCTTTTTTTTTTCTTCTTTGACAAGACCCGCTCTGCTGGTGTGATTTTTTGCTGGAAGAAATGTAGAAATGCAATCTGTGTCTGTGCCTAAAACCGTCAATGCCTCATGCCGCGTTTACAGCTCGAGAACAATTGTAAGAAATGCTCATGTACATGTAATTATGCTTAAGATGCACAATAAGCAATTCTGTGGTCAGAATGTGGTGGGCGCAAATCATTGCAGATTTTAAGGGAGTGTATAGAATTATTGTATCAATTAAACCCTGATCACTAACATATTTTCTTGGCACGCAGTAAAGAACTAACAAATGGCCTCATTGGTGGATTATGCAGCATGAACAGCTAATATATCTTTTTCTACAGGAGTGGCTTTAGATCATTTTAAAAAAGAAGAAAAAAAAAGAAATTATTAAATAAAAAAATAAACATTACTGTGAAAGCAATAAAACATTTCATATTAATAGGAGTTCAGCTACTGATATATGTACTAGTAAAACTAATTGTTTTGTCGTTTGCATTGTATTTCAGACATGTTACAGAGCCAAGAAGCATGACTCCGACGATCAGTTCAGCTAGGAAAGGATAGTATCTTTGCATATGCTCGTATTAAATAAAAAACACTGAACACGTTCCAAGACAATTACCAGACAGACAGGACCTTTACTGGGAGACAACAAACCACACACTTAATTAAAACTTTGATTTGCACTGGACAAAGGTTGTGCAAATGAATGTTCAAGAAGACAGAGCTATTTCCCTGGAGATTGACCACAGAGGAAGCCATTTGTACATTATCAGTTTTGATAAGATTAGCACAGTTGTTTATTAGAATGTGATTAAATTCTGACAAATTGCCTAACCTCTTGTGTCAGGACATGACAAGGAGTTCATCTAATGCTGAAGGGAAGCTGAACCAGCCACTATAAATAATCATCACGATGCATGACGGCAGCCCCTTCTTCAAATGCAATGCACCTCATGCACGTGTCAGTAATATTCAAACACCTTTAAGCTTCCATTACATTGTGGTCAATAAGCCACATGAATTAACCAGCCACGCCAAACACAATGGCAAAGTTATCATGTAACGCTTGAGGCAAAATATTGGAATAATACTTAGATTTACATGCACCACTTCCTATTATTGCTTAATGAGTCATTCACAGGTGAATGACTGTTAAAGCAGCCTGCATAAGTAGGTGTAAAAGGTGTTGTACATACTGAACTAAATATAAAAGGATTAATATAACCGGTGTGTCATCTACTCATTTTTGACAGCCATACTGAAGCCTTGGGGTTTTTATTTGACCATTGCCATCTCTACATGTTATAAACCTGAGGGCACCATGTTCACCCACAGGGTAGCAGTCACAACTACCAACATCATACAACATTCAGACTTTAGTTTAATATGCTGTGTGGACAATTACTGCTTACAACTGATTTCTAATCCTACCCTTTCCAAATAAAACGTTATCAGGTGAGATTTAGATTTTTTTTCTGTGCGGATTCTAAGATCAGGCCATTTCTCAACATCAACAATTACCCGTCTCATTCATTTTACTGTTCTTAATACAAAACTGTAAGCAGGACAGCTTTGCAGTTGGAAATCACAGGAAAGAGGAAAGTAGATCCCCACCAAACTGGTAAAGCCAGAAAAAAAGACAAACACTGCTGAGCTGCTGGCGTGGAAGCCTGTAAAAGAAATGTGTATCATCCATGTATTATCATCACTCCAAGATCCTCCTGTTTTTATTTTTATTTTTTGTCTGATAAGCTTTCACAAAATTTAAAAGAAACCTTTTTGTGATTTACCAGTTACGTTTTAACAGCGGAGAGGGTCTAACACCAGTAAAAGCTCAAACTCTGCAGTAGATGGGCCATGGCTGAATATAATTAGCACTTGTTTACGGAAAATAAATTGTAACCACATTCTTAGCTACGATGACTCAATACTACCGCGCAAGCAATTGCTAATGAAGAAGGAATGATGCATATACCCTTTGCCTTTATACAAAATGAAGACGTGCCTGTTTTGCATAGCTGTGTTGTCAATCAAACCTAAATGCAAATTAGTAGCTCAGGTAAAGACTGACACAGTCCACTGCATCCAATTACAAACTAAACCACACACACACATAAACAAACTTGCCATTTTTGTTAATTTATTTCTCTTTTCTTTTAATATGCACATGTACCATGAATGTGCACACATCTTTTTATGTTTCTATAGATCGATGATTAGAATTAGAACATACGTAGCACAGTCACAGGTTCATGCTGATTTCGAGAGAACAAAGCTGATGGAATCCCTGCTTCTCTGGCTTTTGCTTGGGAGAAGTCAGGGTACAGGGAGAAACAAAGAGGAAGCATGTGAATCCTGCTTGGCCAGGAAACAAAAGCAGCAGACAAAAGGAAGATGAGACTGACAGTCTCTGGAGAAGACTATATTGTAAGATCTGCTCTGCCTTTGTCTCCTTCTCAAAGTAAAGAAAAATGATTTACTGAGTCACACATACAAAATGCATACACAGAATTGTGTTTTATTGGCGATACCATGCTGTGAATTTTGCAAATGTGCAACCATGTGATGATTTGTTTGTAAAAAATTGTAAATTTTGTAAATTAAAAAAAAAAGTTCTAGAAAAAACAAAGGAGGTTAAAAATCTTTTGCCAAAAACAAAAATATATAAGCTAAAATGCATAATTTAAGTTAGAATAAATAATTCATAGAGATAGGCAAACCATTACAGCCACAACTACTAACCATTTCTCCTCATTTCACTCACTTTTCTTTGGCTCACATCTCAAAGCACTTCAGTCTCTTTAGGGCGCCTTCATAAGAGCAAAATAAACCAACCTATGGATCACTGGATTACTGGGTTTAAAAAAAGAAAACGCATAAAAAGAAAAGACAAGGAAAAAAAAGAAAGAAAAATCCATTATCAAAACACTGATTGAAAGAAAAAGAAGCTTTCTTAAAAGATAGGGATTAGAGCAGCTGCCAATTCAGAGAATGTACATTTGAAATTTTATATTAGAATCAATATGTGTCAAACTGCTTGAAAATGCAATTATCCAATGCTTTAAGGAAAAAAAAAAAGAAGAAAAATTCACAGATGGAAGATTAAAGATAAGTCCAATGTTCCACTCAAAAGATTTTGCATCAGCACATACACTGCTTCTCAGACACGTGACAGCTTGTTATGTGCCGCAGCACTCGAAGAAAGCAAACAGAGAGAAATGCAAGCATTTGTATGAATATACAAGCACCATCTTAATATGCCAAGCGAGCTAATCGGTTCCTTTTGTTGGTTCCGAGAAATATCAAGGCACAAACTAAAGGGCATCTTGGTACTAAAACATTTTGACCCGCCTGACCCTCTCCCGCGTGTACTTTGTGTCCAAACAGATAAGCTAAGTGGATTCAGAAGGGAGAACGCAAAGTTTATTCTTTGAATGACTGCTGGTCTAGATTCCGTTTTCAAAAGCAAGTCATGTCTGCATGTCAAGGCCGAATCTATCTGACTTTTTAAAAAATGTTAACACAAACATAAAAATGAGTATTCATTTTATGTTTGCTCCCAACTGATTTTCTTTTCTTTCTTTCTACTTTTTTTTTTATATGTGAGATGGAACAAAAGTGTTATTTTTACTTGAATTATGTGCCCAATTCAGCTTTTTTATTAATTGCCTGGGCTGTTAGGCTTTATTTATTTTTCTGTTGTCTTCAGTGCAGAGTTTCAGCCTCTGACGCTCAATGCGGCGTCAGTTTGCAAGAGAAAATTTTCTATTACAGCGGCTCACTTTCATATGCATGGATATTTTTCCCCCTCTTCTTTCTTCTGAGCAGTGGCAATTTAATACAATCCAACTCGACAAATTGTGGCACACTGAATACAAGTCTCACCTCCCCGCAATTCAGTGTGAGCAAAATTAAATCAGGGAGGGAGGGGAATGTTTTTCATTTAAAAAAAAAAAAAAAAAAAAAGTCTGTAGAGCAAACTGTGTTTAATAATTTGTTCTGAGAAAAAACTGAAATATAATTTTTAACAAACAGATTAAGAATGACTGTGGTTTCTTTTATATCAACAAAATGATTCATATCAAAGTACAGACTGATATCTGGAAACAGTTGTTCGGTCCAACTGAGACATCAGATGTGAACAATTAATCTTGGCACTGGCCCAGCACAAGAAGTGTCTCGTCTCACATGTATTATCTGTGTGGTTGAGCATTACCATGTGTGGAGTGAGGCTGTGCAAGTGGACTCTATGAGAGGAGAGCCCTCCCACTCAGATATAATCAGCTGAACTGAGAGGGTTTAGAGAGGGATCCGTGCAGCTGTGCTTTATTCCAGACACAATGACTCCCAGATTAAGAAAACTGGAACGAGGGAGGAAGGGGAATAAACGATCACAGGGAAAAGAGGGGGGGTGGGGGGCGAGGGGGGTCTCCAAACACATCTGTCCACAGTTTGTCTGCAGCTATACCACCAAACCACAAGCATGGCCATGTACAAATCTGTCCCTGCTTGGAAGGGCTGCCTGCAGAAATGTTTCCAGACCGTGGCTTTTTAACATGAGGACTCGTGGGAATGCTCTGTCGCTTCTCGGTGAAAGCAATGTTAGTCAGGGTCACACTAACATTGACAGTGGTGGCACAAACAAGCAGGTGGTGCAAAATGTGAAACCGAGTAGACAGCTTCTCAAGCTTCCATGTTGTTTCTGCTTGTGTCATATAGACTCTGTGAATTTACGTGATTTGAGATTGTCATTTTTATTTAGAATGACACACAAGCAACTTGATCTGCCGTGAAGCAAGCTTATTCGTGTCCAAATATACCATTCTTGCTTTCTTTCTTTTAACCTTTCGCATTTCTATGCTTCTGCAAAGCTGCGAGGTGGGTTTTTCAAATTTTTCAAAATGCAAGCGATCATGTTGCCTCCACCTGTCAGCCTTCCAAACTCATACAGAGACGTGAAGAAAGACGGATGGGATGGGGAGGAGAGAAATGGTATGTTGGGTCGGTGCCGTTCTATCATTCTGCTTCAGTGGAACCTTTCAGGCAAACAAAATAAAAATAAAAATGCAGGTTCACAGAGTGTTAAGCACACAGAGAGCAGATTCACCAGGACAACATTCCCCACCCCATCCCAACACTGGAACTTATTCAAAAGCCTTTTATTCCCCTGAGAGCGAGTGGCTAAGGCATTGAGAGTGATTAAACAAACCACAGTCAGGCCCCCCCTATCCAGCAAACAATTTCTGCTGCATCTCACTGATTGTCTTGTTTTCTCTTTATGTATGCATAGACAACAGACAGGCCAATTCTTAGCTGTATTCAGAGCAAATTTCGCAAGATATAGTTGTGATTGAAGAGACTCACAAAGCTGATAAAAAATTGCCACAATTTGCTTAACAGCATGGAAACCACAGCACAGTTAAAGAAACTGTAAATGTGGTATTTATGGATATTCTTCTTTTTTATTACTGGTGAAAAGGGCAAAGTTGGATAAAATTGGCTGAACCTGGCCAGCAGGCAGATTACACAGGAAGGATACAGTGCTGCTTCTTTGTTGGAAACAGTTGTCAGGATTAAATTGTTCCAGGTGCGGTCCTGTTTTCTTTAAAACTCCCCTGCTTGGCCTGCAGGTATAAGAATAGCGATTCGCAAGACAGAAATTGATCCTTCTTTTTTTTAGCACATGAACAGTCCAACAGAAATGATGGTGGATGCATCTCCTGGTCTGTTGCTGGTTTTATTACTTACACCGCTTCTCATCTAAGGCTGTTCCCCTCACTTACCCACATTCCTTTGATTCACTAGAGTGGGCACAGGAATTAAGTTATTTATTTTTCCCCCCCACCGGCTTGATCTCATTACTTTCATTGGTTGATAAAACTCTGTACTGACAGTAAGCTTATTATTTATTGTTCCCAAACAAAGTGTGTGTGCACCAGGTGTGTGACTGTGCTCGGATAAATGTGGGGAATCAGACGAGCTGACTGGGAGTGATAATAACAACATGTTATTTATTTATTTGTTTTTGCTTATATCTTCGGCGGTCAGAAAATGGCACAGGTGCTTATGAGCAAATATAATCTCCACTGCTACTTCATTTTCTCTAGAAGCAAACACGACAGATCTGGCAATATAAATGGACAATCAAGACAAATGACCTCATATCTTGCATTATATGAATTCAATAACATGTGTCTATTGCATAGCAATACTGTTGATGAGAGCACTAAACCAAACTTTAATATCCCAGTGTGTTAAAACTGTTAATGATCCGAGCTGAGGTCAGTTGTGCTGTAACTCACTGTGCTGTAACTCGATGTCCACATCACTGCCATGCAGACTTTAATTCTTGTGTTAACGTTATATATATATATATATATATATATATATATAAAATGTCTAGAACAGGCTGACGCAGCAGCCATAAATAGCCTTCAGCTGACATTTTTACAGCTTTCATCTCCGCAACATCAGCACGGAATTTGGGGAACCAAAACCTCACACGTTTTTTTTGTTCTTCTTTGAGTCAAAACACGACCGTGACCATTTTTGGAGGTTATTCATCAGCAAAAACAATTGTTAGCAGAGGCAGGGCTTCGGGAAGGCTGACTAATGCAGCATACATAATACAAGACACATGTCATGCTATGAGATCACAGACTGCTGACCAGCTGCGTCTGTTGATGCTGGGGAAACTTTTCAAGCCATCTCAACACATGGTTTGAATTAAACACATCTGAGGCATGCTGAGTTTTAAAAACAAACTAAAGTCCCTGTATTTGGAAATGCTTTAATGATTGTATCACTGAAGAATACATCTCGAAACGTACTCTGACACGCAGAAATGCTGATAATGTGCTTATGCGACCACATAATTGAGAAGGGGAGAAAAAGATTTTCAGTGAAACCCAGCAGCTGCTTTCATTTACAATATATGCGTCGCAGGCTGAAAAGCCCTGTGTAATAAAAATGACACGACTGACTCCATAACAGGAGCTATTTTATAGTACCTACATGCATATGTATCTAATAAAATTAAAAGTAATTATAGTTTTGTTCACACTGAAGAGCTTTGGCATCTGTTAACATGAACACTGGTCATTTTGATCCCCGGCACCTCAAAGTGTAAGAGTCCTTCAGGAGGACACTAAACCTCTACATTACCTCTGATGTCGTCATTTGTGTGTGATTGTAAAGAGAAAAAAAAGTGATATGTATAGAGTGCAAATATAAGAAGTGCTGTAGAGGTGCTTATGTGAATGAAAAACACATTCTGAAGTGTTTTGTAGAACCTAGATAAGGTAAAAGGCCCAAGTGTAGAACATTTACACTTATCACTGAAATTGGATGGAACAGCAGCTACAGGGTACTGCTAACAGCAGAGGAAATTATATTTATGAATTTAGAATACAAGTCTTAAAAAGAAAATTAACAGCTGACAATCATAATGAAGTAAAAGCTTAGAGTGGAAAGGCCACTCTTACTTTGAAACATTGTGCTGCGTTAGAGCACATCCTTGCACAATAAGAGAAAATCTGCATAAGAGCAAAACGAAGTTGCAGAAAGACAGTACTGCATGGTGAAGGTCATTAAGTAAAGCTGTCCAATTTCCATTACCGAGATGTGAGACAAGGTGCCGTTATACTCATTACCACTGCACTGAAAAGACAGGGAACTGACAGATTTTCAGTCTGATTAAAACATACTGAAACACTCAAGAAAAGTCTACTCATTCTTATAGAAACGATCGGTAACTTTATCCACTAACACTCAAAACAAAAAAATTATTAAGACCCATTAAGAACCTCACATTATTTCCATGTACCAAGCACCTAAAAATGTGATTTTACAAAGTTTCAACATCAACCTCCCTTTAATAAAAAAAATAAAACATTTAAAAACCTGTTAATAATTTGTATCCCCATGCTGCTTCTGAGTTTATAGTAACACACAGGTTATTACTGATGCAGATCATTTTCTTCTTTAAGTCTTTTGGGGTTACATATTGACTAATGCTATTAAAAGAACTGTTCACTCTATTTAGAGCAAAACATAAAACTCAAATTAGTGATCAAAGAAGGAATACAGATGTTATTTCCCAGATTTTTTTTTCTTTTGTGAAATATAACACATATCATACCAGAAATGATTAGCTGATGCAGTCATATAAAGTCTGGGAAAGGGCGTTGTCCATGAACATCAGCGTGTTGCTTCATCTTACGATACACATCCCCCCATCCTTTGTGAACAGGGACAATAACAGAGTTGGGGGGGGGGGGGGGGGGGGGGGGCAGAACTGCATGGCTGATGGGATGGATCTGGTTACCTTCCCAACCGCTGCTTTAAAAAACATATGAGGAAACCCAGTTTCATGGCAACAGGTTTGTTTTTTGGGAGCATCCGAGTTGTTTAAACACTTCATGATACTGACTGTTTAGACATAAACCCTTAGAAATAAGAATAACAAAACTATAAATGTCCATTTTAACATTTAAGGATTTGATTTCAACATCATTGCATTTAGGAGAAAATATCACATTAAGCTGTATTCTTTCTGTGTGTAGAAAAATCTCCCTTTTTTTGAGCACTCATTTACATGATGTGGGCGTAAAGAGGTCAAAGATCATCCACATCACAAATCCCTTTGAGTGCGAGCTCACAATGGGCAGGAGCTGAATGCTTTTAGCCTAGCGGCAAAGGGGAGAGTAGCTCCTCCCTTGGTGCTGCCGTTCATCCATCCCTATTCTTGCACCTCCACAACATCCTGTTATTCCCAGAGTTTACCATTTGAAAAGAATCTCGCAGTCTTCACTGTAACCTGAAGCGGTCTACTGCGTCTCAGGTTTTCACCATGCAAGAAGAGAAGTGGAGGAGAGAAGAGAAAAGAATGGAAAACATTGTGAAACAAAGACAAAGGAGGAAGGGGTAAAAGCAGAGCTCTGTTGGTAGCCGTTTCATTGTGTTCTAGTCCATGACGGACACTGTGGGGTTCTTTTCAATTGTCACATTTAAATAAAAACTCATCCGTTAGAAACTGAGTGTTGTCCCTACAGGTTTGTGTAAAACAAAAAAATAAATAGAAAATAAAGGTTGGGGGGGAGGAACAGGGACTTTTCTTTGTGTTAGCCTTTGCTCAGTGCTTCTTACCCCACTTGGTGAATCCGCAATTTACCTTGAAAAAACAAAAAACAAAAACGGCATTGTACAAGAGATTTGAGTCATCTCTCTCGTTTATTTATTTACATTTTGTTTCTGGGGAGCAAACATTTCTTCTAATCTTTTAAAGTAGTCTTTAGCAACAACAGGCTTTCAAAGTTTGGGTTTATATTTGGTTGAGTTTTCTACACATTTTCATTCCAATCATTTTCAGACCAGTACCTGACTATTTTCAGAGGAATGTTTGTTTGGTTTCCATTTAACTCAAATCTATAAATTATTCAGGCATAAAAAAGGCTCCTGAATTAAGGGGATGACCCCGGTGTGAGTTAATCCAACAGACAACTTAGTAAAGAACTGATCTCAAACTGAGTCAAGCAGTGTGTCACAAAGAAACTGAATTTGTTTTGGTACATTCAATAGATTAATTTAAACGGAAAACAGTTTTACGGACATGAAATATTAAGTTGGTACCAACAAGGTCTTCCCCTACAAGCTATTGGATCAACTGAAGGATGATGCAAATTTTAGGTTTTGTCATGTTTTTACTAGTTATTTTAAGACATTGCTTTCAAATATTGTTCATCTGGTGTAGATAGACAAAAGAAGTTACAGAGCTAAAAAACTTTCACTTGTCAACTTCTCATTTTTAAGCACAGTGCACAACATGCTGTCAAGGTCTGGTATGAGTAGCTGATATAAAATGAGTTATTTGTACATTGGCTGCTTTTTCAAAAGACCTTCAGAAAGCCTGAAGAAGTATTGATCAAGAGCACTTTAAAATATTACAACAAAGTCTGACTCCTTGGAGAGAAAATATTTAAATAAATAAATAAATCAAAAGGGGTGGTTTGAACTTTTTCCACAGTGCTGTAGATACTGCAATAATTGAAGAGTGCAGCAGTCTGAGGACATAAAATCCGACTAAATCCTTTAAAAATGCAGTTGTTTTTGAGAGGGCACGAGTCTTGTATGGCTGTACTGGACATCTAATACGCAAGTATTCAGGGTCCTGTCAAAATAACAGAAACTGTCAGGCTTTCCTGCAGCCGGGACGCTAGCAGATATTGTGCTTGGAGTTATGTGCAAGAGAGGGATCACATGACAGCTGTTGCAACCCAGGATACTGAGATGACCTGCAAGCAAAAGGCAAATGACCTTCTGCATAAGTGGAATCCACATAGGGGTGTTACTGAACCCCATCGACTTGCTTCAATGGCAGCTGCAAGGGAGGGATTTACTGCCCTAACACAAACAAGAGATAGGGCTCGAACCTGGTTTTATGTCCACTCCATGGTGATGCTCTGCGAAAGCATGTCTACGTGTAAAAGCATGCTACTGTCAGTTGGGCGCAGCCGTTGCAATATGTGGAAGAAATCGGCGTGTGGGTTCTTGCTGGTTCTAAAAGTTTGTTACGGAAATGACACATTTCAAAAGAGACTTAAAGTCTGCTTTCTGGTGGAAAGAAGCTAAGAGTTGAAATAAAAACATAACTGTCCACATCCGCGGTTGCCAAGGGTTTTTTTTTTTCTTCCTGCGCTTCTTTGTTTATAGTTTTGAATTGTTGAACTCTGTCTCTGGGATTGCATTAGCAGTTCTTGGCCCCTCTTGAACCTTATTAAATTTTAACCAAACAACATTCGACCTACACGCAGCACTAACTCGTTACACTGGTACGTTTATGGAGGACTGCATGAAAACTTTGTCTGCATTAGTTGAATGCCTACTTCTTAACTCAACAGATGGTGACATCTATGCAAATGACTGAACTGCGGACTATGCCATAGGTCACTGGATGTCTAAAGAAGGGTGAGAGTCACTATCTGGTAAACAAAACAAAACAAAAACACCAGTAATAGTTTATATTTATTTTTAAAGAATTTAAATAAGGGAGTGCTAACAGACACCCCACATTACATCAAAAACGTATGAACATCAAGCTCGTGATTCAACATCCATTGTTGAAGTGTTTGATGCTGTCCTTGCATGTGTCTCACTCAATAAAGGTCTTCTGCTCAAGTAGACCAGTGAGAGCTGAGTTTTTAAGATCAATGAAACATATGGAACACACCAAACTCAGAAGGCCTGGCGCCCAAGGTCTACATTTAAAAACACAGACAGCTGGTCCAGTGAGGCGTGACAGCAGAGAATTCATATGGAATTCAATTCCCTTTTTATTGCAGTGGAATTGTGAACAAATTGCAGAGCTTCTCTGGTAAGAACATTAAAGGTTTTTTTTTTATGACTCTACTAGAAGAGACCAGGTCAGTTTAATGAGGGGCAATGTCCAGCCTGTGCTCTTCCTCATTTTAACTGCATGCTGCCTCAAAGCACACGTTGGACCCTCAGCCACAGAGACATCTGGCCCTTCTATCTACAAACATGGTCCTTAATGGGCAATTACAAAGTCCAGAGGCAGGGAATCTGCTACGATTTATAGTTCCTATGTATCCAAACCCAGAATCCTCTTGTCTATCAAAGCCACATTAGGTTATATGAGACAGGAGGCCCATCAGACCTAATAAGCCTTATCCTTCCAGAGAATGGCCATTAAACTTCATCCTTCTATGCTAGCCTCGCCATCAAATTCCAGTCTAGCAAATTAAACAAATGATTGTCATCTTAAGTATTACAATTAAAGCATAAAACAACATGAAACTATGAGGCTCATTAAAGCTAAACTCCATCTAGACTCATGCGGAGCCTGGTAAAACTCAATTATAAATCTTTTATATTGCAGACATCCAATGTTTTGTTTCACCCTTTTAATGACAGGCCTATACACAGTCCCACTAAATGACTGCATGATTTGAGCTTCCTTCAAGAGAGGGTGAGAGGGAGGCGGTTTACACAGAGCTATTTTAGTTGCCCTTGACAACCAATGGCTTTTGCCAAGTTGAGCCCACTTCATTTTAGTTCATTTCATTCTTTCTCCTTCTTTTTTCCAGTTTGGGGTCTCCTGCTTTTGTAATTTCCCTTCCCCCTTTCATTACAAAACACAACCATCTATATCCAATCCATTGGTGACAGCCTGAGGGAGTCAATATGGAGTCATAAGATTGTTTGCTTTTTTGGTAGAACTCACAGGCAGAAATAGCTTAAATGATCAAAGAATACTAAAAACAAATGACTAAGACCAAAAAATAAATAGAGACATTCTTCCATTATTTGCTTTTTGTAAAACTCAATGTGGAAAAAGACAATTTTTTGTACAAATGCATAAATACAGGCTTGGGCAAAAATATAATTTAAATGAAAGACAGATTCATAAACAAAAAAAATGATTTAGTGCCCATGAACATTCTGATATATCAGCTCAGAGCAGAGAAATAAACCACTCACACATTATAATGCCTTGTTGCTGTCGTCTTTTTTTCCCCCCTCTTTCCAGAGTCTTTTTTTATTTCAGCAATTAACACTTGCCAACAGCCTCTCACTCCCCTGTTCTGAGCTGCAGGTGTGAGGAGACCAATGTGTGACCTGATGAAAGAAACACTGCCGGTGCACACCCTAACAGTCATATCCCCACACTGATAGGCCATTCTTTATTTAGAGTGGCCTAAGGAGGTATGCTTAACCACTGTCCAAAGCAACACACACCGGTACACACACTAAAAATAAACCAGACCACCAGCACAGCCCACTGGTCACACATTAACCACAGAAAACTGGCCATTTCCCGCCTGATATGATAGTATGTCACGGAACTGAACACAGACAGGAAAGAGGAGAGGGAAAAGACTGCACGTAGCATCACAGGTGAAAATATGAATCACCACCAGCGCTATTTCTACTACTCTTCTGCTTGCGCGCCCAATCGCCAAGACTCTAGAAGTGACAGTGAATACTAACAATACGAGCTAGTGTCTCCTGGGCCTTGGAACTGCAGGCACAGCACAGAATCATAAATGAGCAACTTTGACAGAAAACACATAGGCTTATAGGGAGGGGGAAAAAAAAGTGGGGTGAAGGATGAGCAGCAGAGGAGGCAATGAATTTAGAGGTTGGGGGATTTTTGATATGACAGGGGGTAGTTATTTGCTGGCAGCAGCAAGTCCTTTACCAACAAAGGGCCTTTCATATTTCCTGTGAACAGACACAGAGACTCCCATTAATCCCGAAGGGAGGTCTCATCTCAGGCTTCTCCTCCACACATAAATTACTCGTCTCATGCCCTTCCTACCATTACTACACCATGTTTACAGCATAAAGAGTGAAAAAAATGAATAAGGCAAACATCTTTAAAGTGTTAGGGCACTCCTAAACCAGTTATGTCAAAACTAACTCATAACACATGTGCCAACATTTGTTTTGCGTCAAACCACAGTTAGTGGCTACTCCACTCTATGTCACTCTTTTGACTTTCCCTTCAGGTCTCTTTTCTCTCAGACTGTCCTCCTCATATGAGAGAAATTTAAAAAAAAATATTGCCCAGCTGTCACATTTGAGCAGATGAAAAAGGCAGAAGACATGCCAATCCCCACTCATCCTGGACAGAACACATTTCTACAGTAGCACACAGCTGCCTGTGTACACAAGCTTTGGCCCCATGGTGGTTTGGTGGAAGCCATAATATGCAGCTAAGGAAACATCTCTGCAGCTATGAGGCATGTTGAGAGAATGGATTAAAAGATGTAGACAGGAGAGAAAGAGAGAGCAAAACAAAAAAAAAGTAAAGAAAAAAAAAACCCTATTTATTCATGTGCCCTGTGTCTGGACTGCCTTATTTCAAACAGACACGAATCAATGGTGGTGGAATTGCATTTTTTGAGCTCACTGTGGACAGAACAATAAATGGAAGTCAGAGATCACAGGATAGACTGAGAAAAGGCCAGACACTGCATTGTTGTGGTTGTTTCATAGAATGCTTCTGCAGCTGCTAAAGGACACAACCTTCTGCTGCACAGATACACATACAAACCCCCTTCATATGGTGCTGTGGTTCTTTGTTTCAGTTTTTTTTTCTTCCCCTAATAATAAAAGCAGCATCTGCCACACTTGTCTAGTAAGCAGTTGTAAGTGGCACCAAATTGTGGCTGAATCATCCTTACTAACTGTTGACCCTAAGAGATAGATCACTGCATCTTTACATGTTTGAAAGTGCTGTATAAATAAGCTATAATCTGAAAAAAAAGGCTTTTATTGTGCTCAAGAAGTGGGTTTTAATGTACTTGTGGTTGTATCATGAAATATATAGCACTGAAAAGCCACGTACCTCTTCTCCACATCAATATATAACCTAGTGTGCATCAGGATTCTTCATGGTTTACATCATTTTGCATCTTTGAAAATCCTTCAAATGCATAACTGCAGTATATTTTGATTATGAGGATATGAATGATTATCTTGGCAGTCCAAATTAAATGAAGCCAATGCACGGCATGGCAGCTCATAAATAAATAGCCTTTTAATCAAATACCCAATATTTCAACAGATGTGTAACAGAACAATGCGACCCAATGTTGCCCACTACTGTCGCCCAACAAAGCAGTGTTTGTGTCTCCTGACCTCAGCTCTCCTTGACAACACATTCTTGGTAGGACGAAGGGAAAACATTCAAAATGGGTTTACTGCAGTATTCTTTCTTCTTGCCATTTATCCAATAAGAACTTTTAAGTCGAGTCGTGTGCAGCAGAGGTGGGACAGCAGCTTTAAACAAACACCATAATGAAGTAATAATGCCATGTCAATCTGATGGGTTGTGTTTTGGGCAAATCGTGCAAAGCAATATTTGGTTGGGATTCTTCCGAGCTGAAAATGTTCTTTTCAACTTAAAACATCATTTGTTAGCCTTTTTAAATGACTTAATCACTGTCTTAAAAATAAGTTAGTTAAGCTTCAATAATGATAAGAAAAAAATCATTTTTTTCCACCATAAAAGCAACTTGAACTCTTTTCAGTCTTCTGAAACCTTTCTGACTAATGGACTAAAGTGGTCAGCCTGAGTATTCACACTGAGTTTCTGATTGACAGTTCTATCAACCACTGACAGATATTTTAAATTACATACTACATCGAGCACAGCATTAGGAGAGCGAACAGGTTAATGGAACTAATGTCTCAATCCATTACCAACACCCATAACCACAGCACAGTTAGAAAGTAGTGAAATGGTATAAAAACGCACGTGTGTGGTTTTTTTCCATCTAAATCTGGCATGATTGCGAAAGTGACCAACATGTGTCTGTCCAAGTGACTTCATATCCTGTCTCTCTTGACTAATTTAGGACCTTCAAGAGAAACGTTGAGCATAAAGTGTAGCATTTAGTTCCAAACCACAGAATGACTTGGCTGTAATAAAAATTCAGAAAAAAAACCCAACCTGGAATTGAAAAAGCAGAGCTTATACATTTCATTAGTTTTTTTCTACCTGTAAATTACCATATTAAGGAGAAGTGAAAGGAGATATTTAGAAATTCAATAAAAAGATAAATTGCTGCAACTTGTGCAAATTTTGTACAATTCTTTCCAAAAAACATGCCAATTTATAAAAAAAAAAAAAGTCAAACATTTTCAAATCATGTGTGAATTTAATTTTGTAAATGCTAACAATACTGAGCTACAGTGTGATTGTGACCCTAAAACAGTCTTTTATTCTTTTTTTAAACCAATAAACATTCCCTTTATTTTTACTGTCCCAGCCTGAGGTAAAAGCTTTGTTACCATGGGGTTTTTCAGATCCAAAACATGCATTCCCACTCATACCCAGCTCTGTTACCCACAGGCCAAGATGATGTTTTTACTTTCATTTAGTACAAACTGTACATTTTGATAAGTAGTCCATTTGAGTGAGCAAATTTGTTTTCTCCAACACACAAATGAACTCCACTGATTAACAGCACATCCAAGAACACAATTCTCCTACTTTAGCCCTTTTCATATTATCATTTAGCTTTCTTGCCTCAAATAAACACTAAAAGATTCCTCAAGTTCTTCTAAATATTACTACACAGCAACTGAACAAGTGTTCCTTTTTTCCATTTTCTTTTTTTCCCATTAAAAAAGGCACTTGCAATATTTGAGGTACATGTAATGAAGATAAATGTACAATATTAAAATTATCTTTCCAGTGGATCACACTGGGGCAGTCGTTTTATAACTACAGCGCGTTTATGGCACAAATTCTTTGTTTTCATCTATTGCTTATTTCCACGGGGATAGGACTGTGATCCCATGTACAAACGCAGGACCACAATTCCATCCCAGTACATCAGGCAGAGATAAGCTTCTCCAGAGTCAATAAAAATGGTTTTAGTTGCACCCCATAAGGGACTGGGTATGATTATGAAAACAAGAAGCGGAGTTGGAAAAATACCATCATAGTATGTTGATCCAATATAAATGCATGCCTCCCACTGGGACTTACAGACTGGAAGCTCTGGGGGAGGACAGAGCTGAAACAACATGTGCTCAATCTTCTGTCTATGTCTTCATTTCTCCACAGTCCACACAGCACTCCTCCCAAGCTGTATTTTATTCAAATGTCCTTCTGTCTGTTAAGCTTTCTTCTACTGTCATACAGAAACTAATGTACAAAGAAATCCCAAACCCACACCGATCTAAAGATTTGTGGGTGAAATAAAGCCCCTTGGAAGGACTTTCAAAAGTTACAGTGAAAGATTTAGTGAATTACTCATCAAAGTGTGTGCCTAAAAATCTAATTCTGTTGAAGTCTGAATGCAGAGACATTACGCAACAATGGGAATTTTCAGACCCAAGAATTTTAGGGACTTTCTGACAGCTGGTTACAGGACAGCACTGTTCTGGACTTTTACTTTTCATATTTAAACTGCCAAAAGTTCATTTTTAGTTGCTCGGCTACTAGTTGATACTAAATTTGATACTAAACTTTGTATTTCATCATTCAAGCGCATGTGCCGTTTGATTGTTCTGGAGAAGTGTCAAAAGTTGTTTAAATGGTCAATATAGGGCCAGCTATTTACACAGGAATTGTATAGTAATGCTCATTTAGCAGTACCGTGTTCATACGGACCAATATCTTTAAAAATATGTGAAAGATGGTTCCTACTGAGCAGTAAACTTCCTTTAAAAAAAAGGTAGGTATCCATTGTAGTACAGAACAAAGAAGTCCCAATAGATGTACTTCTACAAACCACAGTTGTATCCCCTTCCCTGTCATGTAAAAAACCAAAAAATCTTTATCTTTCCGACTGAGTCTTGTTAGTCATTACACATCCTATCCTGGTTTCTCTCGCTCCATCACGTGAGCTTTCTCATGACAAAATAATGACATCAGCCTTGATTAGCAGTGCACTGTTACTAGCAATCAATAACAGAGTCTGCATACATTTTTACTTCAAATGTTTTAAAATGTGTTTGCACGATTTTGAAAATAATTTAAAACTCATCTGTAGAAGGCAAACATTTGTTTTGACTTTAAGCAACATAAATATACACTAACGTGAACAAAACCTGGACCTAAGGTGTGTGTTAATCCTTCAGGTGCTTACTGCACTTTGATCTCTCCCAGAAGCATTACTGGAAGAAAATGATTTAGTGCAAGTCCACGTGTACTGTTGTACTTTCAGGAAGTTGGTCAACCACTTAAATAATTACTTTTCAAGTTTAAAAAAAAAAGGATGTAGAGAGAAAGTTCCCCCAGGGTTTGATTCCAAGTCGCACTTCTTAATAAGCACAATTCATTTTCCTCCTGGGTCTGGTTCCCTCTATCAATAGTGACAGGCGTGAAAGGTCAATAACCTTGGCTCATGGCCCTCATATGGTTTGCAATGCCTTGAATTAATGGTTGATGCCATTATTGTGGATTCTTCAAGTCAGCCAAAGGTAGCTTATCGTCTACAAAGGTCACAGTGCTTAGATCACTTAATGTAGGAGTGAAGAGCTGACACAGGACCTACGTAAGATTGAAAGTATTGCTGTTAGGAATAATCAGATGAAAGGTTGGAAGGGAAGCTGGACGGCATCTACAAACTGCTTTTATTAAGTTGTGCATATTCTAATGAGAAAATCTGATCAAAAGGAAAGCACTTTGGTGTTTCGGCCATTAAAATGTTTTGACTTTATCGAGCATTATATTAGATGGCAGCACTGATTAAAGCAAAACTAAAAAAGGGGAAACATCCGCATGTAGTTCTCCTAATCACAGATAAAAAGTGACCAGAAAATATAGGCTTAAAAAAAAATTGTTTATTTTCTGTTCCTCAGGACACAACAAAAACAAAATCTAAACCACAATTAATTAGCTTCTAAAGCACAAATTCTTTATTTCTGTTAAGAAATGTGTCTTTGAAAGATCTTTCTCGCTGCTTTTGGAATCTGTGCTGCGTAAGTGCTTTCTGGTGTTACTTCTGGCATGAGTTATGATGACTAACCATCCCAACTGGAGGGTTGTTTACAAGCAGGAGCAGCTAATTTGAGTTTTCAAAAGCCCAGCTAATGTCTGGGATGAAACAAGAAGAGGAGGAGACATCACTAATGTAGGGCAGGACGAAAACTTTGAAGAGGGAAGGAGAAAATTTACATAGCATCTTCCCTGGATCAACACGGGCAACCTCAGATTGCTGGTAAATAAAACAAGATGAAAATTAAGCACTAACAAAACACAGTTAGAAAGTCTGGAAATGGAATGTTTGTTTCACAAAACATGGAAGCAGGAAGATAATCTAGACTCCAGTGCTCCTCTACTCATCTTTCTGACAAGAAAACGAACGGAATTATACAACTGCCATTATTCTTCAGCTCTGCAGCAATAAAAACCAGAACAGGTCACCCATACACACTAAACACCACTAATTCAATAATTACATTTGTTCTTTTCATATTTCCAACAAACTTGTGTAAAAATATATTTTTTTAATGGGGGAGGGATCTATGAAAGCATTGTTCAGTTTATCCAGTTCATGTTCCTGAATCTCTCTTTCACAGGTAATACAGCCATTTCATTACATCAGTTTATTGTGCTGAAAACATAAGGTTGAGAGTCATTTACAAAAGAAATTCTAATCATAAGCACATTTACACTCCTATGCCATCTGCTCTGTATGTATTCACATTACCGTTCTGATGCTTATGATAAACATGTTTCAGGAATCAGCACATCTTCAGCTTGCAGCACTGAAATCCTTCAGGAAGAATATTCCCCCTCCAGCCTCTGTCCAGCTCTGGTTGCAGTGCTACAGGAAATAAATTGGCGACATGCTGCACGCTCTTTAATGCCTCAGTAAATATCGACAGAGGGGCAGATAATATAAACTCAGACAAGGCTGAACACAAAGCGATCAGTTGTTCACTGCTATACAGTGTGCACTGAAATGGAGACTAGAAATTGCTGCAGGTCAATCATAATATCTGTGGTTATGGGAGACACTAGTGTCAGCAAGGCCTGCTAACTGTAGATCACTTGAGACAAGTAATCTGGTGGGCTTCATGAGGTTATCTGATGAGCCAACTGTTTGGAGGGGGATGATGGAAATCAATAATCCCAACCACCAATCAAGATTAAACCAGAAGATTTGTTTGCTACAGAGGCAATTAATCATGGACATGTGCTTCGTTTTGAACAGGAAATTTTCCTAAAACTGCAACACAGACCACAGAAAGTTATCTTATTGCCATCAAGAAAGGATTCCTCGAACCCTCAAAAAGCCATATTTCAAAAAATATTACTCACACAACTAAAACGGAACATCACACGCATGACTGAAGCCATGAAGCAGCCAAGGTCACCGCAGGAAACAAATTCAGTTGCAGAATAAAAAGGGAGAAATGCTACAGTATTGTCCTTGAATTACCCAATTACGCCACATCAATCATTGTATGGAGCCAAGGGAGCTCCCACATTTTAAAGCCCCGGTGACAAAGAGGGGAAAGGGACAACATGGAAATAATTGGTTGAGGTGACAGAGGACTAAATAAAAGGGGGGGATGGATCGAGAATGTCAGAAGATTAGTGACATCAGAGGCTACTGTCCAGAAAAGCGCTGGAGCACTGAAATTGAAGCCTGCTCCGGAACACAATAGTTTGCGTGGCCTGCAGGAGGTAGACGTCTCTTCCCAGGCAGGATATTGGCCTTTGTGAACATGGTTACAGTATCTGGGTCAGTTAACGTGTCCCTGCGTCAAATTTCTCTTTTGTTGTCAGAACAATAACACCCATGCAAATTTGTGTCGACTCCTCAACATAAAGCACAAGGTTTGGAAAAAACTGTGTATGTCACTTGCATACAGAGAAAGGTTAAACAGAAGACTGGTGGCTTTATTTTCTTGATTTGCACAAACAGCCTCATTAATATATTTATTCAAGTATTAGCTTCCTTGTCTGACACGGCGCACAAAAGGCACTCCCGTCTGTCGTTCACAGCCATGTGAGACAGGTACTGGTGTCGAGTCTGCGTTTGAGCCGCAAATGAATGCATGCCTGTCCGTTTCGAAGAAAAAGGGGGAAAGAAATCTGCAGCTAAATGTATTGCGATATGAACAAAAGCTTTAACGAATGAGAAAGCAGTGAGAGAAATGGGAGTGGCTCCCTTTCATGTGCCTGCCAATTTCACACGTGAGGACGAGGCTCTCTTTACACTCGCGTAGCTTAAACATAATGAAAAGAAGAAGAAGAAAAGTAGGCATGGCAAAAGGAGAAACTGGGCAAAAATCGAAAAGTGTTACTGTGCAATAAACAGATGGTGAAACACAGACAGAGCCTATTTTGTAGGGAGAAAATCTAAAAGATGTGGAATTGTTTGCTCTACAAGAAAGGGCTGCCCCCACAGAAGAAAAATGGCACTGAAATCCACAAATCAGTCCTTGAAAAAGTAAACAATTTAGTCTATAGTGCTGATGTATTGTCTTCTGGGTGCAAGCTGGCACTTTCTTTTCCACACGGGCTCTAGCATTTCACTTGTGAAAAATAACACTCTCCCAGCTTCATGGAGGCATATGCAGAAAGCCAGGTCAATACAGCTATTTATACACGACCTCATTATACAGTGAGGTCATGTTATGCACTTTCTGTGTGTTCTTCAAATTAAATAAAACACATCAGAAACACTAGGCAAGACGCACCACAGTTGCCATAAATGAGCCTGGATTCTTCTCATGTAATGAGCAGAACAGAGAAGAATTGATTTATTAGAATAAATCAATTTTTTTTCCACTTTAGTACTTTTATTTATTGTTTTTTTTAGGTGAAAGCACACATACAGTATCTGTTTTAAACCTTTCTAGTGAAGCATCATAGATGAAGAAGCTCAGGTGCAACTGAGAACCACATAACCCCTGAACCCAGTTTACACACGACCGAGCAAAGGAGCGACACGGCGAAAGGGCTGCTCTTTTAGAACTATATTTAGTCCTCTGGGTCATTATAGAAGTTTAAATTTTGATGTAGCTGCGCCCGACTATGCAAAAGATAAATGACTATCTTTTGTGTCTACCAGTCACAGTCAGATCATACAGCATGGTCTGAGTGGTCATTTTCACTCAAATCCAAAGTTAACAGAGGCAGATGGCTGTGGAAATCTCTGTCACCAGAATATTTGTTCACAGAATCAAGAGATCTATGGGCAGACGAAGATAATTATATGCCAAGGACAAACGCCTCTCTCTCTCTCAAACACACACACAAACTCAAGCCTAAGAGAGGGACACCTTAACTACTGTCCAATGTCACTGGCATATGGTCTTGTGCCAGAGGTAGAGGGCACAGCCTGCAGCTGATATAAATGATATGAACAGAGGTGATGAGAGACTGTATAAGCCAATATATGGCCACTACAAAACACCATCTTGACATTTAGGCATTCCACAAGCACCTGTATGCCTCTAAATTTGAAGTGAAAATTTTAAGTCCAAAAAAGGTCTGAGCATAAAAAGGTCAAACTTACAAAATATGTCCAATCGTGTGCTGCCAAACGGGCTCCAAAAGCCCATAAATATAGGTTTTATATGCGTTAATACCATTGTTGCTCGGCTAACTTTATTATACTGTAGCAGAGGCAACATGAATAAGGTTACTTTCCAAATCTGTACAGAGCCAAGATTCAATCTGTCGTCACAATATGTGGTAGTTATGTAGGCCAATGCGCTCAAAGAGAGGGAAAAAAAAAAGGCAGAGTGACAGCAAAATAAAAATCTAATTAATGTAGGCCGGTTACAATAAAGAATAACACAAATTCAACCCTACTGTGTTGGTGATGCCTTAGCTCAGTATTGGAACACAGCCTTCATTACAACATATTGATCTCAGCAAACAAAGACCCTGAATTTATTGATCCACTTTCAGAAAAAAAAATAAAAAGAGTGGGGTTGGGGGGGCAATGAACTGCTCTTTAAAACAAATTTCATGTCAAACCGCTGCCTGAGTTCAAAAGACAAGTGCTGTTTGAGAATGAACTCCCGAAAAAAAAGGAAACAAGAATGACCACGGGCTTGCTCGAGATGTCCCTGGGTGGCCGAAACAAAAATATGTGAAACATGCAGCAGCTGCACAAACTTCAAAACGTCTCACGTTGCTCCTAAACTTTTTATTGTGCAGCATGAGATCTCCAATGCAACCTACAGATCTCCACTTGAATGAGAAATCAAACAAGGCAAGTCAGTTTGTGAATAAAATTGGGCAGCAGTGACACACAGATTACACATACCTCATACACCTCAAAAACAAACTGACAAAAGGTCCTTTTTTTCCATGCCTTAGCAGACATCCTCTTCTAGAGACTTTTCCTTGTAGTCCTGAACTAATATCATTCATTCGTTGTGCTCACTGAGAACAAACTAATAAATTTGACTGGATTTAAATCCTGAAAATCTTGTTTTGTTTTGTGTTTTTCTAATAAATTTGACTGGATTTAAATCCTGAAAATCTTGTTTTGTTTTGTGTTTTTCTTCCTCATTTTGCCCGTGTTTATTTCTCTAAGTGATGTACGATCACCCCTAAAAGGTCACAATAACATAGGATAACAAAAGGTCATTCATTTGTGGTCTCTGCGGTGATGTGTCAGACCTCCGGAACTGGTCTCTCATTCATCTACACCTCACCGGGAAAACCCGCCAGTTTAATTTCCAATCTGGGACCAGAGGGAAAAAGGGCTAGGTTGTTGCTGAGCACTTGCCCCAGTTTACATGGGAGGGTTAAGCAGGGTCACGTCCCACCAAACGCAGGGGCCCCTTAAAAAACACATGCGAGCGGTTCCAGCTTTAAATAGGCCCGTCGGATTCTTAACCGAGCAGAGGCAACCAAAAAAGGTAAGTCGGGGCAAAACTTGAAGTTTCGCAAGCATGTTTGTGTTCTCGAAAGGGCGAAATTTGGTTTGCCGAAGAGGTTTGCTTTACACAAACACAGCAGGACATAATTATTCTTAATGATAGATTAACTGAAAACTCCCCAGACATACTTAGCCCAAGAGAGCTTTCTTGTTGATGTTCTCACTGCTGACGTTGACACTAATTGTTTCAATCACATTATTAAACTGGTCAACTGTAAATCCCCAAATCAGCCCCCACCCCCAGCTCCAGCTCCCCAAAGATTTGTGGAGCCAACTAACCGGACCCTCCTTGTCACCTTTACATTAAAAGCACTTGAACCAAGGCCAAAGCTGACTAGAAGCATACCTCTTATTCATTGCCAGAGCTTGCATAATTGTCAGGAAAATAAGTACAAGTCAGGGTTGAGGGGTGGAGGAAAGTAAAATGAAAGCAGAATAGAAAATTAGGGGTAGAGATGGCAGAATAGGAGGACCCATTAAGTTCAATTAAGCTTTTGGGCTTTTCATTAACCTAGTTTTAGGGAGGGGAAACCTCTGCTGAATAATGCTCCGACTGACTTGCTTTGCTTCCCTGCTTTAAAAGGCTTCATCGAGAAAAAAAATAAATAAAGAAATGGCACAATGTGTGTCAGCTCTCCAAAGCCACCAGAATTTCATTAGGCACCCAGGGGCAAACCACCCGCAGCCACAGCATACCTCAAATTAAATGAAATCTAGTAAAACAAGTCACTTTATCAAACAGCCAAATAAGATGAGGGGAAATCCTGCGCAGATGTGTAAAGACTTTAGCTTCTCTTGTGTTTATCAGAACAAGTGGCTGTTTTGGTCATTTCTCGTCACAGCAAATACTCCAGCCATAAAAGCAAGGTCAGGAAGGCTTTGGAGGGTAGACGTTCTCCCAAAGCCTGCAGTGATTTTGCATCTACAAACAAACAAACAATGAGCTCACCCTCCCTTTAACGGATCATTGGCAAAGTTTTCATAGCACAGTCATTGTCCTACCAGGTGTTTCCCTGCACTGCTCTTAATTTCATTTTTCCTCCTTCATCTATTGAAAACCAACAGGGAGCCGTTTAGCCATTTAAATGCTAAAGTTTAGTTAACACCAACAGAACGTGATTAACTTTTCACTGGCTGGCCACAATAACCATTATCAAATCCACAGGATGTCTTCACTTTAGCACATACAATGTCTACTGTTTACATGGCAACAGCGGCCATTTCCACACAGGCCACAGGATGTGTATTCTTCTAATCAATAAGACAGAGAATGGTGTAATTAGAAGAAAGACAGATATCTAACAGCTCACCCATGCGGTGTCTAAGGTATATCTAATATCAAACGCTATATAATATGAGCAGCACTCATATTACTGACGTCTTATACCATCTTCTGATCGTATTACACAGATACTCAAGCAGATCCTATTTCAAATAAGCCAGCTGAACCAGAAGACAAGCGATGACCACTCATCAATAAAGCAAGCAGACATCTGTGCCTACTGAAATTAGCTGAGTGTGTCATTTATGGCATAATGCAGGCTCGGTGTTCTATTGTAAAATATTCAGCGTTGTTTCGTGTTCTGATTCACTATTTAAAACCTTTTAGGACACAAGAAAAAAAAAAAAAAAAAAGAGGAAATGCCAGTAAAGTAGTGTCACATATTGCTGCTGAAGAAGCAACATCTTAGTGTAGGCTCCATCAACTGGTCCAAAATAAAACAATATCCCAAACCAGCATGGTGAAAGCAAAGAAAAACTTTGAGAATGCTCTCCACACTGTGGGGGCTTTGTCTTTCAAAACATGCCACAGGAGATTCTCATTAGAGAATGGAGTTTCATTAACATCATCCCACGCTGCTGTGCCCTGCTGCATTACAATGACACAGGAGTGCCCCTCTCTGTCAAGGAAATCTCCTCATAGCAACAACTCGCTGGGGGAGGGGAAGGCAAAGACAAGAGAGGAGGTGGAGGAGGAGGGGGGGCAAACAAAAGAGAACCTGATTATCCCTGGTCACGGCTCATCCACACGCCAGCACAGGGAAATCCATCACCTGCAGGATCAAACAGAAACTTGTGCACAAGGCAAAGCTCAGTGAAAGCAGTACCCACCCATCTAACTACGCTCTTCCCTTTCTCCCTTTCTCCCTTTTCCCTCTCCCTCGTCACTGCCACCTCCCCCCCTTCCACCTCTCTGACTCACACCAGCGACAGGGTGCGAGTTTTCGGCACGCACTGTGAAATCCAACACAAGCGAGAGGGCTTTCTGGTCCAAATGACCTCAAGGCTCTAACCCCTCTAATGACACACAGGTGATATATTCCAGCTTTTATTACCGTCTGTAGACCCGTGTGCCATTTCACGGTAGCTGCATTCTTATTTGCCGACATTAAACTAACGAAGCCTTGTGGTCAAACCTGCTGCAATAAAACGAACTAATGCAAACATGTACATTATTATTATTCTTTTTTTATTTCCCAGTTTAGATCATGTTTATGGTCAAAACAGACGTGCGTATTAAAAGATGGGTTTCCAACAGCATTACTGCGACAAACATTTCAAAAGCCATTTTACCACCGAGGGGGCTTAGAAGTGTAAACTGCAACTTGGCACCGGAAGATTTAAGCAAAATCTTTCAGAATAAAACATACAGTGCAGCATTATTTTTCATGCTCATTCCCTAAAATCTACACACATGTTAAAGCAGGAAAACGCAATTGCATAATAATGGAATTAGATAATAAAACGCATGAAATGTTTAATAACTCAATTACTTGCTCAGTTAAAGTTGCATAAGTATTCAAATCTGTTTGCTATTGATTTTTTTTATTCATTGTAACGTGATAAAAGTCCCCAGTGCAATCAAGGAAGCTTTACCTACTTTCAATAAAACAAAACAGAAGTCAATACTCCCCTAAAAATGCTAATGAAGGCAAAAAAAATAAATTAATTAAAAAAATTGTAGCGGAAAACGATATATAATCTGGCATTTCATCTACCTAGCTTCAGCCTGCCGTGAAGGAAAAACAGAAAGTAAGCAAAGTGGACTAGAGCAGAACAACGTTGAACCCCATTTGAGCTGGTTTACAAGGCAAAAAAACACGACTTGCAATACCGCACAACTGCACCGAAGCTAATTGTTTAAATATGTCAGCCATGTTCAGATCCTCCCCCTTAAATGTAACACGTGGAGAGGAGGGGAGGGGGCACACTCAACTACTGTGCATGCCAACACATACACACACACACACACTCAGACGCAGGCATAACAGCCACCCGGCATAAAACGAGCCAACGCTCACCGTTGAAGAGAGGCCATCCTTGCTCTGTCATATCTGGCACCACGACTGTGTACAGGTCTTCAGTGAAGCCTGGCCTGCATGGCGGGGCACCCCTGGCCTCTGCTGCGATCTGTAATGTGGGAGAGGGGTGATGGGGTTGGAGGGGTAGAGGGGTGGGGGGTAAAAACAAGTCATAAATCAACTTTAAAAAAAAAACGAAAAAAAAAAACGCACTCCACTGTCTCCTAAACCTCTCGGTCACATTCTAAAGTCCCCACAGTTGTACAAAAGCATCTGTTGTTTTTATAGCGGGGGCCGCAATTAGGATAATGAGGCCAAAAGGGTTAAGCATTAGCCAGAAAAGCACGGCTAGGCAAGAACAAGCCCCATTTGTCCCAGGGTAAGGGGGGCCCAGGCATAGGGTACGGTCTGCCAGCCCCCTCTGACAAACACCATCCACTTTGAAGAGCAGGAACAAGAGAATAAAACTAAATGCTAACAACCCACAGAGCAGCGAATCAACATCCATGTGTGAATGTCTGAATAAGCACTGGAAAACTATTACGTTTCTTTTCTTTTCAAAAGAGCCTGTCGGATAATAACTAATCAATACTCTCTTCTTTGTCTTTTTTGTTTGGCTTTAAAAAAAAAAAAAAACAGAAAGAAAGAAAAATGTCTGGTCAAGATGTCCTTAGAAAATACTTCAAAGTTGGGGCTGCTAAACTGGAAAAATAAAAAACATGACGATCACTGGAGCTTGTGGTATGTGGAAACAAGAACAACAACAACAACAACTAACTAACTAAATAAATAAATAAACTGTTGCAGAGAAGAAAGAAGTGCACAAACAGAGCCCAGCTGTAGTCTGATGTGCAAAGTGTACAACATCACACAGCCCCATGATTGATTCCAACTTCCAGGAGCACAGTCCTGGCTTTATGTGCTCGCTCAGAAGACAGAAGGAAAAAAAGAAGAAGAGAGGAACCTTGCTGCAAAAGAGCATTGTGGGTATTCGGGACAGTTGCCATTCCTAATCAGAGGAATTTAAATGGAAAATGCTTTGCATAGAGATGGGGGGAGGAGGAGGAGGAGCTGGACTCCTCATGGAAGGCAGCAGGTTGCACTGTGTGTTTTTTATTTTATTTTCCTCCCTTATTGGATAAAAATGTTAACACAAATGCTAGTTCATTTTCAAACCGGTTACCACAGTCACTAATTATCTCTGGTAGCCGTTTCCGCCTTTTTGAAAAAGAAAAAAAAAGGCACATTTGTGATGCAAAGAAGTCAGTTATTCCCACAAAACACCCTCAGATAAAAACGTCGTCTATATTCTAGAAACCAGTCGGGCTGTGCATCAATTTACAGCAGTGCACTCCAGTTGTGGGTAGCGACTTCCACCAGGGAGTGCAATTAACTCGACACAGAACATATGCACAAAAAAAAATTAAAAAATTAAACCTAAACTAAATGCAGCCAAGATGTTCGTGTAGGCCCGCGTCGCCCAACTTCCCAGACAACGAGATTCAGCGACGCGAACTCTTAAATCAGGCTGCAACGATGCAAATGGGACTTTTCCTTCTAATTGAAGTAATCAATTCAAACGCGCCTCGTTCCGGCGTCTCGTGCGCATTCAATAAAACAAACAAACAAACAAAAAAAGAACCGTTAGCTGGTAATTGCCGCCCGACTCCAGCGACTTTTATCGCCAATTGAAGCCCACGACTTATGGGCTTGTTTTAACTGCACGCAGCGCCAAGTGCGCAGTGAAGGGCTAGCAAGTCGTCCCGCTTCGTAACTCCGCGGAACAACAGCATCGCCACGGAGCAAGCCAAAACTCGAAAACCCGAATAGGCGAAGAATGAAAATAAAATAAACCACCCGAAGTGTCCCCGCTGGGAAGTCGGCTCCGGGAAATTTACCTGCAGTCCTGCTAAGACCAGCAGCAGAAGCAGACCGCTGCCCTCGTGCAACGAGTACATTGGTACGCCCGTCAGTCCGGTTATCCACCGCTTCGGGTTCCGAGAAGAAAAAAAAAAGAATAACAACAAAAAAAAAAAGAATATCCAAGTGGCTAGAAGTGGCCTCGAAACGGCTCCCTGTTCGACAAAGGCGTCAGCAGCAGCGGCAGGAGCAGGAATGGTGGCGGCAGCATGTATGAGCCTCAGCCTCCTCCTCCTCCTTCTATCTGTCTATCCGGTCCGTACTGAGGAAGAGCACTGCCTGGTACTGAGGCTGCTGCTCCCTCCCATCCAGTCCCACTATGAAAAAAAAAAAATGAGCCTCTCTAGACTGCGAGCCGCCCATCTCACTGTCTCTCCCTACTGGTGACACAGCCAATTTCACTGCTGGGATGGAGCAGGCTGTCCTCTCAACCCTTTCCCCTCTTTGTTTTCTCTCCTCTTTATCAGATCTGTAAAGTGTTGGAAGAATTAGCTTTGGTAGCTTTCTTGAAAAATATATATATATTACTGTAATTCACCGGCTTGTCAGCTTAACAAAGAGGTAGGTAAGAGAAGAGAAGAAGAAAAAAAAACTGCTGATAGGGCTTCAGTACCCTGATTATATCGATTCAAACCAATTATGATGACTATCTTTCCAGTAAAAAATTAAATAGCTCCAGCTTACTCGCAAAGGATATTCCTGGGCTTTTAACAATAGGGTATTTTAATGTCAGTTTCAATGTCTGATTTAGCTACCATACATAATTCTTTTTATAAGCAGTGATTCTCAGCTGGAGGTGTGCGGCCCAAAAGTGGGTCGCGGGCCTTTGCCTGGACAAAACAAAACAATCAACATTCCGATTGTTGTGTCAGTCTTATTGTTAATGCTTAACCGAGTGACTGATTAAGAGTTATTTATTGCATGTTCATAGGGTGGGTGCTCAGCTAAAGCAACATGCTGTAATAAAAGTCTTTTTGAAACTACATCTCAGTGGCTGGATTTTTAAAATTTCATTTTTGTGCATGAAAGAACTGTTGTTTTCACACACACAAAAAAAGGCTGACGTTACTAAAGTGAAGACTTTTGGTTTTTAATTAAAATACAGCTAACTGAGCATAGACTCCCTGCTCGCTGGTCATTTTGGTTTATCAATAAATTTGTTGTTTTTGTGTGTGTGTGTGTGTGTGTTGGCGTACTGTGATACTCTGTTTTACTGTCTCAGGTGCATGTTCTTTTTCTTTCAGTAAATTCGAGAAGTTGACATTTTTTCCTCCATTCAGGTCACAGCTTGTCTCATTAAGGGCCGATGGTGGGCCCCGAAGCCGGACCACTGGTTTAAAGGTACTCACTGGAATGTTACGAAAACCAGTCACATAAATATATAAATAAAGTAAGAAAAAAAACCCGCGCAACCTTCTTCTCATATCGATGGTTAGGTGTCCCTAAATCAGGCAAAATTTGTGAACGGCTGCCAACTACCACACTGACTACAAACAAGTCAATAATGGCACCATCTATGGAGGAGGATTTTAGTATCGAGAAGGTTGACCGTTTAATATAAACACAAAGGTTGTGTTTACCTACCTGTATTTCCAAACTGCATATCGACATATCTGGAGTAAACTTGTTCAGACTCCTCCGTTTAATATGTTTCAGGATAACCTTTTTAAGTTCAGTTTCAAAGTTTGCTGTGGGTACCTTTTTTTTAATGAAAGCAGAATCCCAGAAAAACAAAGATAGATTAAAATAATACAATACCAAAATCCCAAATGTAATTTATTTGCCATTTTCGCATTTGAATATCGCCACATGTTTCACGTAACATTTTGAAATTAGATGCCTTATTCCCAATCATGATCCACTCCCCTCCTTTATTGTTTTTCATTAAAATTCTATCCATCAGCTCCGGGCTCCTCTGAGAAAAAATGTGTTTTGAATGTCACAAGCATCAGTAATTCAGAATTCAGTCAGTCGTCTGACAACCTGCATAAAAAGCTGCCCAGACACTATTGATCATTAAGCATGAGATTCTGATCACAACCCCCCTCAGATAATTGCTGTTTACTGCACGTAAGCTCAGGGATTCTTAATTATCAATGATTTGGTGCTAAATCTTTTAGTGTTACTATTTATTTATTTTTACCATGAGTGTTTCAGTACATGCGCAGGGTTTTGTCTAATAAGCTGTCTGTTTCAGAAACAAATCAATCACTTTGGAGTTTTGGAATTTCACATTCTATTAATTCCTCCACCCAAACCCAGAATTTGTAAGTAAATATTTGCTTCATGTTTCCTTAACAGATTCAATGAATTATTCCCTAATATTTGTGTGTGTGTGTATGTGTGTGATACAGCTCGATGAAGGTTAAATTACCTGGCTTGTACTGCTGACACCCAATTAACTACATAGAGGTGGCTCCGTGGAATAGATTGCACATGCGACACCGAGATATTTCACTTCAGTGGATAAAACAAATACTTATTCCATATTCAAATAATAAACAAAGGCTGACTTTTGGCTCATCTCCTCCTGGGTAACTTATTGCTTTCTGTTATTGGCGTTTGGAGGTGCCAGCGTGTACCCGCCGCTCCTGGAAGCTGGTTGTAATTTTAAACAAACTTCGCCGACACAATCACAATCCACTTACAGTCAACACACATGAGAGGAATGAGTGATTTTTTTTTTTTCAACCTGTATGTCGTGCACTTGTCACTTTTTACCAAGGCTGATTATTATACTTTTTGAGATGATCAGTCTTTATGAAAAAATAGCATTTTTTGCCAAATTGCAGCGTGAATGCTGAGTGCTGGATAACTGCTCAAATTTGCTGAAGAAGCTGAAACTGACTCAAAAAAGCTAAAAGAAGCAGAACATTAGCTAAAAGCTAAATGGAGCAAAACACTAGCTAAAAGCATAAAGTAGCATAGAAGCTAAAAATAACAAAATGCTGGCTAAAAGTAGCAAAAAGATTAAAGTGGGAAAAGGCTAGCTAGAAGCTAAAAGTAGCAAAAGTCTAGCTAAAAAATAGAGCAGTTACTAAAATTTAAAAGTAGCATAGAAAGACAAAAATATAATAATAATAATGCTGGAACAGATTTAAAACAACAGCAACAATGTTTTAGAAGATACTGAATAGATCTCAATGTATTTCCATGGTGAATATATTTGCAAATAAAGTTCAATATTTTGAAAAGTATAATAGTTACATTAACCAAAAACCATAGCACCCATCCCCTGAGTTTAGCATTTTGATATATGGAAACAGAATAAAATGGTACAAGTTATATAGAAATAGTTAGACCGCAAATACTGCTGCAGAATAAACTGGAAAAACAATTATGTCAAAGCCGAGTCAGCAATCACACAATTAAAAGAAGAAACGACAACACACTTCAGATAACACATGCAGATTTTGGCCCATTAAGAAACATGTCAAAATCTGCTCCTTTGTTTGTTTTTTCAACCAAACTCTGTCAAATTCACTGAGCAAGTCTTTTGTTTGCCGAGGCAGAGTAACGCAAGAGATCAAGCTGAATGACCTGTTGATAATTGATTTAGCATTTAGTACAAATTGTTAAATTTATGTAATCTAATCTAATTTAGAGTGGGATCAAAATGCTCCATCTCTTTGATTAATGCAGAGGCGGTTATCTTTCATCAGTACTCGTCTGGGCAGGGAGGGGAGGAGGCATTAGTGGGAATCCAATTTGGACTTGGCGCATTCAATCAAACAATATCATGTTGCATGATTCATAATACCAATCGGAGACCTCCGGAGAACTCCGTGTGCAGCATGTACCTTAATTTGGCATTGTGCAATCAGAGGAGAAATTTACCATCAAGGTCGCTATGCAGTCTGGGGATAATATATTCCCGGGCCTGAGCTGTCTGGGTGCAGACAGATAATGCTGTTTTGCAGACATGTGTGAGGCCGCTTTGTGATGCATGCCGGCCATAATGCTGACACCGCGCTTGACTCCCATAAGCACAGGTGTCCGAAAGCCGGTGGCCTGAGAGGAGCCCTCGATTCTAAACCTTTTACTCGGCACAATTGGATGTCGTGTGGAGCACTGCAGCACGGTGGCCTTGATAGCGCTGGAAGAAAAATGGACGAGGTCAGCAGCACTTTCACATCTGCTGACTTTGTGTTGATACAGGAATATGACACAGTGCGCCCTCTGCTCCCACACACTCCTGTAACGGTGTGCTCACTCATTTCTTTTCAAAGCCAAACAACGGCCAGTGACATTCTTGCGCGTGCCCTGTTTGTTTTGGGTTTTTTTTTTTTACTGAGCCCTGCGGTATTTTGAAATGACAGCGAGCATCAGCATCCAATCAGCATGGGTGAATGTATTCTTTTTCATTTAAATACACATATTTTGACCCTTTTCAAAAGCTGGCTAATTACCCCGTCACAGGCATTCCCATGCAAGGCAAAGGTCGCCTTGGAACAAATTAGTGAGTGGAAGGGAGCAACGTAGTCTTCAAAGCCATTATCAGTTTCAATCAAGCGTCTTTGTTACGCATTCAATAACAGACCTCTAAGGACCACTGTGCTGCTCTGATTATTCTCCTCTCAAGCCAAATCGTCTCATTCACTCCTTTATACCATTTGGACAATGAGGCCAAATAGAGTTGCGATGTGTACAGGGGAACAGATGCAAATACGCCTAAATGTTGTGTGTGTGTGTGTGTGTGTGTGTGTTTTCTGTGTAACTGCAGACATTTTGTCTCGCCCCTCCAGAGATCACGGCGAATTCCTTGCATGTCATCCTGCAAATACAGTATGCAGTGCCTACCCTTGTAGACTGAAATATTGCACGATTGGTGGAAATTTCTGATTACACTGGGCTGAATGCAAAGTGCCAAAGCGTGTCAGAGACACACACAAACATTTTTGCTGAGCATTTTCTCTGTAATTTCTTATGAAAAGACGTGTCAGTAAAACAGCTTGGTGCCACCCCTTTTTTGTCGACAAATGAAGGCGAAATGCTGCTTTGCAAGCAGCTCTGGCAAACGTCTACTGAGTCACGGGGCTTTACCATGTGTGTGTCTGCCCCAATTTGTGGATTGTAGTTTTTGCTGGGGGGCCACATCTGCCTGCTGTGTGCTGGTGTGGCTCACAGATCTAATAGTGATTGATTGCCTGATTAGGGGAAATTGTGTTGAAGTCCTGAGCAACCCAAGAAAAGAGGGAAATGTATTTAATTATTTCTGCAATCAAAGTGTGGTTATTGATTTCTGCTGACACGTGAGCAAAAAGACAGCTGCTGCTGCTCACTTGTTAGCCTCCCGTTTCTTTCGCGAGCCATCTTCAAAATGTGACTTTTGCCTGTTTTATAAAAAAATTCACATGCAAATGTCCTGTTTTTCAAATGAAAAACCAAAAGAGTGAAAAGAAAACTGACAAATACATTCATTCCACGGTAGCCAGGTGCTAACTTGAATGTCCTGGATGTGATTAGCTGTTACTGATGATTCAGCAAGGGTAGAATCTCACCAGGCTGCGACTGTTGGAGATTTGTTGGCAACTCAGAACTGCGAGAACGCAATGCAAATTTTCCATTACATTGAGTGGTTGCAACCAGTGAGCCATGCGATGAGGTTTTGAAAATTGTCTTTTTTGTGTGTGTGTGTGTGCGTGGCTTGCAAAACCTCTAAGCTGTGCACATTATTTTGCTGCCCATCTCTGCTCACATTTCACCCACCTCAGCCCGCTTTGTGCCCACCTTGGCAGCCGCCCGCACATTTATGATTACTGGAGTACACTTTTTGGCAGATTTTGACCATTAATGAATATTTTTTATGTATAATCAGCTGGGTTTTAGACCTGCGCATTCAGGGCTGTAGCCTCTGATTTTCTTCTGCCACAGTAAAGCGCCCATGCAGGTGTCAAACCACAGCTGGAGAATTTAGGGAAACTAAACTGAGCAGTGTTCAAGATGGGTCTAAGTCATCTGCAACAAGTCTGTGACTATTTTGACAGAAAATCTGTCGCTGGAATTTTTTGGACATGTTCAAAATACAAGCAACAAGACCACCATGAAAGTTTTGAGATTTTTCGGAGACTCCCTTGCAAATTTCTGTCCATCAACTAGTCACCAACAGTCACAGCCCAGTCAGATACTACCTTAAGGACCACAGTAAAGTCCGTTCCTCGGGGGCCACTCTCCTGCATGTTTTAGATGTGTTCTGGCTTCAAAACACCTGGTTTAAATGAATGATTTGTGGACCTGCTTCTGGAGAACTTGAATCAGGTGTGTTGGAGCAGAAAAACCTAAAACTTCCAGGACAGTGGCCCCTGAGGCCTGGAGCCTGGACACCCCTGAACTAGATGATTAACAGGTCAATAGCCATGCAATCAGAACACTTTGCATATTTACCTTGCAGTGTGCTATAAGACACTTTTCTCTGATTGGAAATCTCACATGTGAAGCAAGGTGAGAAAATGTCCAAGGGTCCTCAGTGTTGTTGGCACTGACTACTAATGCCTATCTTGGGAGGAAAGACCATTTTAGAAATGTGGACTGACAGTAGATGGCAACAATCCACTTTGGTTTTGACAAGCTTATCAGTCCATCAAAAATCAACTTAATTTCTTTAAACGTAGGATGTACAAAAAGCTATTTACAAGTAAGTTATTAGTTCAAAAGATCTAACATCCGCTTTTCGCCATCACCACACAAGCAAATTTGGCGTCTGACGTCCAGAACTCGTTTCCATCCACACACCATGTGCTGACTGGAGAATGCATCCCTGTCTGGCGAGGCTGCTCATCAGCAGACCAGGCTAAAAGGTTGGAAAGCAAGCTGGTAAAATCATACTTGGCCAGAAATGCTCAGCATGCCTGGAGGCTCCAGCACTCTTGGATTGCGCACTCTAGGAGGGAGACGAGCTCAGCTGTGTCTTAACTTTGCCAGGAAGCTGATAGAGTACAACTTTGGTGACTGGTCAGTCTCCTTCGGGGGTGGATTCACAGGTCATCAGACGTGGAACTCAAATAAACTGCTCATGGCGGCATGTTGGTTTTTGAAAAATGAGAGACTATCAATTCTGCATTACATTTAAATATGTTACATAAAGAAGATAACATTCAGTCTGGTCAATTTACATTTTATTTCAAATTTGTAATTTACTTAGTTTTAATAATGACCAAAAATGAATAACAATAATAACAATTTAACATTTATTGATAATGAAAACTTATAAACCTGAAATGATGCTGGAAAGCCATTGAACTAACAATCTACAAAAGATAGATTGGGATCATTTAAAAGACACAAATTCACTTTTTATTACTGTTCCACAGCTGTGCCAAATAAAAATAAAAAATAGTACTTAGGGGTTGATGTTGTTATCAGAGCTTGTACAGCAAAATTGGAGAGCTTGTTTAAACAGATAGTGTTATCATCCACACATGACAGATCAGTCCTTTAACTTCATGCACAAAGAAAAAAAAACACATGCAGAGTCAGCCTGCAGGTAAAAAAATGTATTGTTTAATTATTCAAAGTGAGCTTTTTATTATCAGTGACACGTTTTGTGTTAGTGTGCACTCGCGTTCTACATAACATTAGGCGAGCGCAGGCATGCGAACGCGCATAACAAAACATCACCTTCGTGACAACCTCATGTTGGGAGATCATTATTTTCAAAGTGATACATCGCAGTGTTTTTCTTTCACTGTTTCCTCGTGCTGTTTCTTTTTCCTGCTGGGAGAATATTCCGCGGCACAGATCACACCGAACACCACAGATTTCAGTGTGGAACATTCCTCCGGTAATATTCAACAACTCGTGCCTCAGAGGCTCTTAGAGACTTGACGATCCTTTTGGAGTTCTCGGTATTTCGCCTCATCGTTACTGATTTGCAAAAAAAAACAAACAAAAAAAAACAGGCTCTATGATTTGGCTTGTCTGATTTAGGAGAAGAGCAGCAGCCTGTCTGGGCATAATGGCTTGGATGAATATATGGGGGCTGTTCCTGCCACTAATCCACCTTAATGTTTTCCTCTGCATAAAACTGGACATTCTTGTGAAGGGATTAATTTAGGAGGCAATCAGGGAATGCAAAACAGTTTGTAATCACAAGGGTAAAGAGATTAGAGCTGGGTTACCTCAATAAATTATTATTTTCTCTCCTTTTGGTTGTTGTTATCTAAATGATTTTTAGCTGAGAGCTTTTGATTTTCACATTTACTACATTGTTTTCATGCCAGTGGCTGAGAAGCCTGATTATAAAAATGTGCTAGTAATTGCTGTGGGCTTAAGAGGGTGGTAAAAGGCTGGCTGTGGCTTGGAGTTTGTCAGATTGCTTAAAGAGGTACAGTGTGTTCATTAAAATGATTAAGATCGTGATAAAAATACTGAGAATGCAAGGAATATACCATGACTTCAGTGAAATGTGGAACATTAAGATCCTTTATAATTTAAGATGCCCTTCATCTGCAGCATATGCAGCAACTATAATAATAAAAACTTGGATTGTATATTTGACATCAATTAAATTAAAGAACATTATTAATTTTACAGTTGACACTATTATTGATTTGACATGTTATATTGTGTTTTAATGAGAGTAAAATATGATCCTAATTCACAGTAATTGCTATATTCCAACGCAGTTGCCAGTGCGTATTAGTATCTATATTTTTCCTTGCCAGTGTGAACAGGATTATTATCCGGTGCGTTGTGCTATCTCCACAGCTCATTAGCAGTCAGCATGTTATCAAAAGAGGCACTTTTTCTTTCATTAAGCTAGAAAACAATGCAGCATTTTCATCGCCATCCGACAAACGCCGAAAAAACACCTGAACAATGTGGAACCATTATTGTTGCTCCTGACGCAGCGCTGCTGCTATCGGTTTCAATAAAATAAGGTCACGAGATCCGTGGGTTTAATAACTAAAATAAATAAAGCAGGGATTATTTGGAAGCTGCATAAATACCGTCATTGCGACCTTGCGTCATGGAGAACGACTTGAAACAATAAGAAAAAGAGAGGGGCGAGAAGAAGAGGCATTTTTGTGGCCAAAGTAGCAGATGTTAGTGGCAGGTTGCTCAGAGCGAAGGGTGCCTCATTTGGCTCACTCAGGAGGTGATCATGAGACATTCTGCCTTGATTCCTGTCCTCTGCACAGACACGTGACCGCTCTCTCACCCACATGGGAATTCAGCAAGGGTCAACAGAGCAGGGATGAGTCTGGACGGTGCCGTGTTCCTGGTGTTTATTTGTATAAAGTGCACAAACTAAAGTCTTTCTCTCTTAGTCACAGCTGAGCTGCATTTGGGAGTGAAGAGTGATTCATTCTTGTGACTCACACAGCTTCCTAACACAATCTCACAGATCGCAAGTGAAGCTGTCTCCACATCTGTCCTTTTAAGTTAAACACAAAGCATGTTCTTGGATACATCTATACAGTGAAGATGTGTGATTCACTCACAGAAAAACATCGTAAGGATAATTTTTTTTATTTTTTTTATAGCTGTTCAATTCCTCTCCTACCTTTCTTAGTATCTAATTGGGTTTCATTGATTTACTTCTGGATGATGCTAGCTTTGCCAATTCTCTGCTGACCCTGCAGAAAAAATATCAGCCAGGCTGTCTAACAGGCACCGTTCCGGCTACACACACACACACACACACACACACACACCAAACTCCCGGTACAAGCAGTGAATGATTGTGTCAGTGGGCTGGAAGTGAGTCAACCTGCTGCTGCGGCCCGCTCACAGCAGAACCAAAGATTAGCATCACAGTGAAACAACATAAGGCTGTGCAAGGTGCTGGTGGGTGTTTGGACCCACTGCACAGGGGACTCTGGTTTGGTTGCGTGAGGGAAGCAGGGGTAGGGGGGAAACTGATGGGAACCAACTTGCAGTCGTCTCAGGTCCAGCGACACGGGTGCTCATCTGTGCCCGAGCAGCCATGTGTCACCTTGAGCTCTCTGGAGGAGGTGTCCGGACGTAAACCTGCTGGGCCAGACGGGCTGTGAAGACGGAGGCAGGAAGAAGGCAGAGAGGAAGTAAAGCTCACCAAACAGATTACTGCATGCGACATCTGTGACTGGCTGGTTCAAAGAACGAGGAAAAAAGCAATAACAATTAACCCAATTCTGCATGCGGCAAAGGAGTAGATAAAAGGAAACAAATATAATAATTAGAGCTTTGATACCAACTTCATCCTTGTTTCCTCTCTTCAACCCTCGTCCTCCTTTTGCCGCGCATTATAAACGGCTGATTATGACAACGGCGGCTCCTCAGGTGTGCAGCATGCTGGATTTGTTATTCAGCTCACAGGCATCTCCGTCCCTCCCTCCCTCCTGCCACCTGCACGGGCACACAGACACACGAGCAGGGACGCACACTCGCCAAAGCACACACAAACACAAGCGAAACGTATTGCTCGCAGCTGCTGTGTCAGCAGGATTCTGGAACCGGAGAGAGGGGGAATATTATAGGAATCAGCCTCACACAACTCACGCTCATGATGTGATCTAACCTCATGATTTAAATTAAGATTTTAGTGTTTGAGATTCAACTCAACTACTTCTGGTTCAGCACTTGAATGGTCTGCAGACATCCATAACACTTTCGGTAGACGACCAGTCGAGCTACACAGCATCAGAGCCGACTTACAAAATTTGAACACTGTAATTGAAAGCCATATGAAATTGTAATGGGTAGTTTTAATGATCCGTAAGATTATTCCATTTTAGGTAGCAAATACCTCGATAATCACAAGATAAGATGTCTGAGGTATTAGCATGCAAGATAACACCATAAATATTGAGCGATAACAAACCAGATTCGGCTGTCTTTTTTTGCTTCAGCAAACTCAAAGTGCAGGAAAGTTTGTTTTTTCTAGGAAAACTCTGTAGGTCTGTCAGTTTTGATAGATTGGAAAGTGTAGAGTTTTTAGTCAAAGTCTCAAGTATTCTTCATCCCTCTGTGGCGTAGGGAGCGCCGCCGTAGTGTAACCAGGTCATTGTTCACACACTTCTGACTTAAAACCACTTTTTCTTTCTGCAGTCTTTCATCCACCCTTTTACACAGCGAGCAGCACTGCACAGGGTTAACAATTTTGCAACTACATGTTTTAATTTGAACGGTTCGCAAGCAGCTGTTGAGGAAGATAAAGGCTCAAAGCAAAATTAATGAAGTTGTAAAAATATCTTTTCTGCATTCACTGTTTCAGTTTCAGTGAATGTGTCACAGCTCCATCTGTTCCTGCCACGTCTCTTGTCTCATGTCATGCCACAGCCACTTAACTTCCCACTCCCAGTTTCTAGCCACGCCTTAGTTTCCATGACCACGCCATCAGTCTCATCTGTTTCACCTGTTCCTGTCACTACATATACTCACAGCTCCCAGTACTCAAGCGCCAGATTATTGAAAGCCTCACAGCGAGTAAATGTCCAGCGCTCATGTCTTGCTCATGTCTAATCTCGACCCTTGCCTGTGTTTTGACCACCGACTTTTGCCTGCTCCGTGCCTGATACTTCTTTGGACTCTGATCTCTCGGTACCGACTTCGCTACGCTCACCTGGACCTCGCTCTTTGGATTTTCCCTCTCTGGATTTGGCTTCGGACTTCTGACCCTCCGGTAACGACACATCGCCTGCACCTGGACTTTCCCTCTCGCCTCAGGCCCTTTCAGACAAGCCTGTCTGCAACTAGTAACCAAGCCAAGGAGAACTTACCTGTTCCGGTTCCAGTCCACGACGGTAACGTGAGTGTCCTGTTCAGAGTCCCAGGTCCCGCTCCTGTCCAGTCCACAATAAAACTCTTAAAACTTCGTCGTTGTGCTGCGAGTTTGAATCCTGTCAAGTCCTGCCTTGTCAGAATGCGGAACACTCATAACATTTAAATGTTACCTACCTTTCTTGTTTTTTCACAATCAAAGATTTTTTTTTTTTTCACCTTCCCTTGCATTGTTTTTTTTTTTTTTTTTTAGACATTTCTCTCTCTGACCTTTAAACGAGTTTTGTTTGACCATTTTCTGGTCCTGTTGCTTGGTGATGTGTAATTGTGCAACAATGCCCTGCTATCAAACTATGTGAACTAAAGTTACCTTGAAATTTTCTTAAGCTCCCAGGAGTAGAAGTGCATTACAGAGTAAATACTTCAATAATAAACAAAACAAACTCAACTTTATTGCATTTAAAAAAAAATCAAATCTACAATGAAGGACATATTCTTAGTAAGCCTAAATTCCTTTCATGTCCCCCTTTTTAGCTGTCTGGTCATTTTACTGAAAGTAGCAAGCACTTATGTGTTTGGTTTTTTTTTTTTTTTTTTTTTTTTTGAGAAATCTTGATGGACTGAAGCATAGAAACTGGTTGACGTGCTCATTTTAGTATAAGCTACAGTCAAAAGCAAAGTTCTTGAATATCACAACTGGGTATCAGCTGAGTACAAGAGTGTTGTTTTTGTATTTAAAGATTTATAGGTGACAACAGTGACCATCTGCTGCTGTATCCAGTTACTATAATGATGTTCTCCTCTCTGCTGTGTTTTCAGTCCATACGATCGTGTGCAACTGAACAAATCAAAAAAGAAAGGTGGTCGAAGAGACGTTGCACAAAATACGCTCGGAGTAATTTCAACAAGCATCTTGAAGAAACTGACATTCCTGAAGCGTTGATTTTCCACACGGCATTTCTCCGAGCGCCTGTTATTTCCGCAGAGCTCACGGCTGAAGCTCGCTAATTTGCTCCGGCTCTTGGTGTCACTCTGCCGTTGTTGCTGCAATCAAGTTGCTGACAAAGTCTTTCTCTTTGCCGGAGCTGTTTTCTGAGTCTCACATACATACAAAATGCAACAAGACAATAAACACGTTGGACAGTGATCTAAAAAAAAAAAGAAATTTGAATCATTTTGTTTTGCCTTATTTTGAAGTGCAGTAGCTTGCAGAGAGTTTCGGGCTTCACCTTTTAAAGTCATATTGATTTCACTGAGCTACGTGTCTCTATGTTTCTCCAAGATATTATTAACCTAATCTAACCTGACAAGGTTAATTTGGTAAGGCCCAGTGTACACTCATAGAGGCTGCTGGCCTTTCAACATGCAGAGTTGCAGTCAGCTTTAAATTAAGGTTCATGTTCACTTCATTACTTTGCCTTTCTAATGTGGCCAGATTGCAAACAGTAGATATAGCAATATTAGATGTGATGCAACCTGAGTAGGTTAACTTTGCATTACACCCCTTACATTAAGACTGATTGCCCAACCTTGTGCATGAAAAGGTTACATCAACCTTCAGCTTGAACTTTCTGCAAGTTTTTTTTTTTTTTTATTATGCAGTGAACAAGTTATGTAAATGTTTGTACAATGGTGGCAAGGTCAACAGCCGAAACGGCAATGTCATCGCGCTTAATTTAATTTCATCTCCTGAAGGGTCAAAAAATTACTTCCTGTGAATGCATCATTACTCCTGTATTTCACATCTACCTTTAGGACCAAATTAGACAGGCGCCACCTTGATTGGAAGTTGCCGTTAGAAAGTTTTAGTTGCATAGTTTTGTAAAAAAAAAAAAAAAAGAAAGAAAATAAGCAAAATCAGCAGAAATGACTGAATTGTTAAACCTGAAAGAAGCAGAACAATAGCTAAAAGCTAAAAGGAGCAAACTACTAGCTAAGCTTAGCTAAAAGCTAGAAGCAGCAAAAGGCTAGTCAATGCTAACTAAAAGCTTAAAAAAGCAAAAGTCTGGCTAAAAGCTAAAAGTAGCAAGATAGTACCTAAAAGCTAACTGTAGCATAAGAAAACAAAGACAGAACAAATATACTGAAACAGAATTTGAAGGGAACAATGTTACGAAGGAATTATTAGATCTCAATGTATTGCTATGGAGAAAATGTTTGTAAAAAAAGTGAAATATTTTAAGAAGCACAAAAGCTACAAAAAACCACAACTCCTAGCACTAATGTCCTGAACGAGCTGAATGTTTGTAAGTATGAATGCCTAAAATAGCTTGAGATTTGAGAAGCAGTTAGACTGCAAAAGATTTACAGAAAAAGATTTAAAAAAAAAAAACAGGAAAACAATAGTGTGAATTGCTGACTCAGCATTCACACAATAACATTTGTTTTGTGTGAATGTAGGTCCATGAGTTTTTACTTTTTTTATAAAAAGTTTTCCACGTAGGAGCAGAAAGTTGTGCTTTTCTATTTATTTGTTGGTCTAAATATGTGAATTTACATTCATGAGAGGCTAAAAATGCACCAGAAAGATAGACATTATACAATGGAAATACGCAGCTGCTAGTCAGGAACATGAGCACTTTTTTGCTTACAATGCCAATGAACCTTGGGGACACTGTTTAAGCATCTGTTAGTGAGAATGCCAGGGCTCAGACCCCTTAAAGTAAGACTGAAATTGATCCTGACAGAGAAGCTCTCATGAATGTCATGGGCCCCTGAATGTGATGACAAATTGTATTGTGGGTAGAGTTTAGGATTCTGGTGACAAAGTGTCATCTCGCATTAGCTTGCTGAAGATTGGCGGATCAGGCTAAACAAGGTGGCAGTGAGGTGGAGAGAAGCAGCCAGCAGATGAGTCGGTTCACTCCTGACAAGCTTTACGCTGCTCATGTTCTGGAAGAGCCTGTGTAGCCGAGCAATTTCTTTTTTTTTCTTTTTCTTATTTTTTTTTTTTTAAGTTTCTGGCTTTTTCGCAATTCACAGTGAAGCGCAAGATTCAACTGAGCCATTTTTAGCTGTTAGTTGCTCTTTCTCTTTTTACTTGGGTTGTCAGAGACAAAAAAGTTCTAGACTTTTGCAAAAAAAAAAAAGAGAAATATAAAAGCAAATATGACAGAGAAATAATCAACTCAATGCTAAAAGCTCTAGTAGTTTGCAAACTTTTCTTCTTTTTTTTTTTTAGTAAAAACTTGGAATATATCTAACAACTGGTATCACATTTGAATAATAAAATATGTTGAAAGAATAAAGAAGAATCCCCAGCTGAGGTTTACCGCTTTTTATGTGCATTACATTGTTAGCAGGTCTGGATTTAGCAACATGTTTGCCTTCAAACTGACAGCTATTTTACATATTTTACTTCATGTTTCTCGAGCTGTTAAATGTTTTCCCGTTCTCTTGTGTTCTCTTTGCTCCCTGACTTATTGCTGCATTTTAAAAGCTTTCCGTTCACTCTCTGAAATCAGTTCATGGAAATGAATTAAATTTTAATTGCTGCAGATTTCACTTTTAGCCATTCAATAAAATGCTTACTAAACTATCTTGTAGCAACTTGTATCATCGGAGGATGAAAATGATTGATTATCGCCAAAAGCCAAAGGTGAAAGGCGATAATGTTTTTATTTATTTATTTATTTTTGTTGCCAGTATCGGTGTATTAGTTTGTCTGTATCAAACTATCTCATTAATCAGTGAACTGATTTTAATGAAACTCACAGAAAGTAATCATCGGCTGTACATCTACAGCTGATTAGCTCTTAAAGTCAACCCAATTCAAGATGGCCACCACAGCCGACTGACCTTAGAAAACATAAAAATGGCTATAACCCAACAAGTTTTATAGAAATTGAGCTAAAATTTAGTGTTCTTGTAGCCTAGAGTCATTCCCACCAGACACTTAAAACTGTAATTTATTGTGAGAGATCTGTTATTAAAACTTTGCCTTTAACTATAACAGTTCACTCTGCCTATCTGTTAGCAAAATATCTCATGACCCGCTGGATGGATTTTAATGAACTTCTTAAAAAATAATCATTGCATGTACACCTACAACTTATTCAAATTTGAAGTCAACCCCATTCAAGATAGCCACCACACTCAACATACCTTAGCAAACAGAAAAATGGCTACAACCCAGCCGGTTTTACAGATACTGAGCTAAAATTTGGCGTGGTAGTAGCTGGGAGTTATCCCCAACATATACTTCAAGTGCTTACTGATCACATGTGATCTTGCATCAACACATGAAATTGTGCAGAATGTCATTGACAAGGTTTGACCATAACACCTACAGCTCTGCTCCTTGTCATCATAAAATGATCTTAGTTTAAGTTTAAGTCAATTCAGTTCAGTTTTTACTGTTCGGCTAAAGAAAGAACGAACGAACGTTCCGCTTTCTTCCCGTCGCATAGAGCTACGGGCTAATGAAGCTCGACGTCTTTGTTGTCCTCTTCCAATCTTCACAGCGAGTTAAGAGTAAAGGAGTCAAAAACACGACTTTAAAAATTACACAATACATCATGAAACCGGCTTTATATGACGTTATCCTGAATGTCAAACAGAAAAGAAAACTGAGACGTTCTCAGGCTCAGTGCTGCTGGTTACAAACACCACCACCAATGGGAGGCAGAAAATTGCCCTTGCAATATTACGATGATAATTTGATTTGTATTCACAATTTCCAGTTTGAAAGGACAATGAGGTATCTCCCTGAATGCAAAGCAGGGAAAAAAAGTGTTATCTTATAATAGCTAATTAGATTTCTTCTGCGAACACTGACATGTTAAACAGGCTTCCCCTACCAGTGTCCTTCATGGAACGTACTCATGTTTGTGATTACCATTAATCCACCCAACAGAGTGGAAACAACTTGCTGTCTGTGTGTTGCCGGCTTCTCAATCATGGAAAAAATAATTAGTTGTGTTAACCTACCGATACTGACTATTTGAGATTATGTTGTTTTTTAGAGAAGAGAAGTCGTTTTCTTTATTTTTTCCAAACTCGTCATGAATCTGCATGAACTAATATAGCTAACTGGATGGGTTCTTTTTTTGTCCTGTGACTCATGAGATATTTTGCTAACAGACAATTGGCTCCAAACACTTTATGGCAATTTGTGCGATCTGTCAGCGTTCAGAATACATTGGTTGGGGATCAGTCTCAGCTACTGCCACGCCACATTTTCAGTCAGTACCTGTAAAACTGACTGAGTTATATCGTGTTGGCTGCGGCAGCCATCTTGAATCGGGTTCACTCTGAAGGTTAATCAGCTGTAGAGGTACGTCCAGTGATTGCTTTCTGAGAGTTCCCATGAAACTCGTATTGCAGGGAAGCCTGCACGGGCAAAAACATTAGCGCCTTTCGCATTTGCCTTTCGGTGGCGGGCCATAAATATTGATTGAGCCTAGGATAATAGGACAAACCGAATGAAAAGTTGGAGAAATTATGTGTCAACGATATTGATTCGTCAACAACTTTGGTATCATCGACCTGTGCCCAGCTCCACAAGTGCCCTTTCCACTAATTTACAAAAAGAGTCAAAGAAAATGTTTTAAAGCGGGTTCAATGAGAATAACAGCACTTCCAGATCCCCATAAACAACTCAATGTGTCCTTGTTAGCAGAAATGTTGCAGCAGCACCGTGCTAATGTATTGATAATCCCATAAATTTGAAGCGCGTAGTTTTTCTTTTTTATGCTCCCCTCTGCATTACGGCGCAGATCCTCAAGGCCGATGTGCATCTGCGTTGGGATGCAGGAGCCAGCATCGGTGCTTTTAGTCAGCCGACCTCCGACACCACGTCTCGTCAAACATGTTTCCAATAAAACTCCAATTAAACACACACACACGAAAAAAAAAAGTCAACAAAAGGAAGTGCAACTTTCCATTCTGATGAAGAAATGTTTTCCCGTAGCTTGGCTTATCAGAAAGAAAAATTGTGTCGGATTTCAAAAGAGCCTAATCTGTACTCGGTGAAACTGGCCACGCTGTTTAGTTTTTGTTGGCTTCCTTGGTAAAAAAAAACAAAACAGTAATAGTTTTAAAAAAACAAATAAACAGTGGGATGGCTCACGCTGGTCTTATTTTGGTCCACATGACTTCCAAACCTGATTATTTCCAAACCACTGAGTCCGATTTTAGACAAATTAGACATCGAACCATGCAACATTTAATCAATCGTTCCCTTCTACTTTTAGTGTTTTTACACCTAAACAATCGCTGTCACCACAGAGGAGAAGTGGGAAAATACAGGAGGAGAAAGTGTAGCCATGTTTCTTTTTTAATTCTGTTGTTTTTGTTCTTAGATTCACCAGGTTCGGATGTCAGCGTTTGGAATGAGTTTCCCCTCCGTTTGTCCTCCCGACTAATATTAATCACCGGCTGTAAAAAAAGAGAAGCTATTTAACACATTTATTTTAGTGTTTTGAGTTTTTCCCAACGTGAGGTTTGCTTCAGAGATATCTCCGAAGTCGTTCATTAAAACTTTCTTTCCCGGACTGACAGTAACACATCCTTCCTGACCTGCTCCCCTCCTGCTAACAGTCACATGTTTCAACTCAGCGTGATGAGTGGGATAAAGAAAAAAAGACAAATAAATGGGCGGCGTAGAGGAGTGTAACCCAGATCTCATTCCACAGAGATGAGAGAGTCCTGCTTTTTCTTTTTCTATCAGGGCTGTAATAACTTCATTTTCCTTAGAATAAAGAAAAGGGGGAAAAAAATGGTTTTATTTATAGGTAGGTGCTAACCTAATGCAACCAGGTTATACATTCTTTTTATGATAGTGACACAAAATCTGTTTTTCAATCAAAATAATTTATGTTGCCTGTCAGGGAGAGACATAAATACATCCCATTTGTCTTTCCCGGGCCTCAGTATTGACTTTCAGCCTCGTCCTTCTGAGCTCAGAGGTTTCTCCATGTTGTTGAAAGCTCTTGATGTTATTATGAACATAGATGATGGGATATTCAAAGTTTCCTTTCAGGAACGTTATTCTATAATTGTTCCACTAGTGTTAGACTGGTGAGCCCCTGCCCATCTTTACTGCTTATTCAGCCTCTCTAAAAATCTCCATTTTACACCCAGTCCTCCCACTGACCTGTTTCCAACTAACCTAATTAGATGTGAAATGCTCCTCCAGCTGTTTCTTAATTATTTAATCACTTTGTTTAAAATCAGTTTCTTGGTTTAAATGATTGATGTTTCCTATGTTCCATTTTTCAATGAAATATGAGTTTATAAGGTTAGCAAATCACTGCATTCTGGTTTTCTTTACATTTTCCACAACAGCTCAACTTGTTCAAAAAGGGGTTGTATTGTATAATAATTTGGTTCAGTGCAGCTGCACAAACTGTGTAAACCTCTTATATAGGAGATGAAGTAAAGCAGACAGCATGTGGCTTTTTTTTCTCCTCTTCTTTTTCTTTGTTGCTCTTGAAGACACCCCCCCTGTCTTCAATAGACTATACTGTGTCAAAGCAGCTTCCCAACCTGCACAACACAGACAGACACCGTTTACACTAACAAAGTGGGGATACGTGGCCCCGCCGCAGGCCTGCACTCATCCAGAGCTGCCATTTTATTTAAACGAAGACTAAAGCCAAACGATTAAATACGATATGAACTTTAGTAATCCCTGGAGAATAATTTGAAGGTGTAACTCGACACTAGGCTGTTTCCGCAGACTTCTCAGTACCCTCCGTGAGATGGTGTTCACATTTTTATTTGAAGGGTTTAGATTTTTTTTTATTTTTTGGCTGTACTGTTTATTATGTCTTTTTTTTTTTTTTAAAGCGCCTCATACTTTTTCTGCATTCCCAAGGTTTTGTGCACCGGTTTGTTCACATGCACAGCTGAAGGTCTGAACATATTGTTTCCAAAAGCGTAGCAAAAATTGACATCTTTTTCGAGCTGTTGGCAGTGTATACTGATTCGTGGAGGGATGTATACGAACACACCTGAAGTCCCTGCGGCAAGAAAACTTTGATTCTGTTTGTCGGTGGACGGTAACAAGAACTCTGTTCAATAAACAGATTTAGGAAAGTTGGCAGCTTTGTCTTCATCTCTTGATTTGACAACATTTGTAAAACTAAAACAAAAAATAAAAATGCTCATTTTTGTTGTAACTATGAACTGCTCTTACTGGCTTACTTTACTTTAACTGAGCAATACTTTTAGGTACTTACACTTTTTTATAACCAGCCACCGGTTCTTTGTATAATCTTTGTATAAAACTTTCAATATGCATTCCTTCAAGGAATACTAGTTTCATCAAGTATTTTTTTTTTTTTTTTTTAATGAGGTGCCATACAGAAAATAAAAAAATACTTGAACCAAAACTTAGATTTGTTTTCAACAAAGTTGGAAAAAGGGGAGGGAAATCTGCAGTGACTGATGGGCAGGAGAACAAACTGGGGCTGAAATCCCCCAAAGATGGAGACACATTCATTTAAAGAGTAAATATTTGATCTCTTGGCTGATATGGTACCAATATCCAAATGTTTGGCTTTGCTGCCCCAGTGGCATCATTTTTGTGTACATCCCCACATACTGATGATGGGCTTTCTGTTCTACTTGTTGACTCAATGACTACTTGAGGACACACTCAAACACAAATGAGATTATTTGCATTGCAGTTGTAATTTGCATTATATTGTCAGCAGGAAGCGCGAGTTACCTGCGATACTAGCTTGTTACAGACATTACGTTTTTGTTTCTTGTAGGATTTGTGAGCATCCTTCCTCTGACAGATTTAAGGAAGTGTTCTGTAGCTGGTAAAGTTGTGGCCACAGTTAAAGAAATTCACTCTAAATAGCAGAGAAAGACACAGAAAGGCCCAGGTTGTTGGGCCAGGCCTGCCACTGAAATTTACAGGCCCTGAACCAAAGATTCAGAGGAACCTTTTCTGGTAATGCGATGAGAAAATGTGCTAAGAGAACAGAAATAATGCTAAAGTAGTAAGAGTTGTACATATGCCGTGTTAATAGAATCAGCCATCAAACCGTAAAACCACCACATCTTAAAAGAAAGGCTTCGACTCACTGCCATGTTTAAAGAACTACTCTGAACTCTCTAGTCAAGTATAAGGAACATTTTTAATTGCTTTTCTGTCACACTGACTTGCCATAGGCTACTTCACACAGATGGCGAAGCTTGTAGTCTGAGTAAAGGATGTTAAAAGTCCTTAGAAAAAAAAAATCCAACAGACAGGCTATGCCCTGAGACTTTTACAGGTTTTGTTCTTTTCCCCGCTGTTGATCTGAAAAGGCCACGTAACAGTCTTGGTATATTAATGTCATTCCAGTTTAAAGTCTTTCCAGGTAGTATAAAAAGTAACCATGCCAAAAAGATGGGGTTTTCTGTGTGAGAAGGCCCATCATGAGCAAAGGTTTTCTAAAAACGCCACCTTCAACCTAAGAAATGGCACTTCAAACTATATGAGGAACGCTTGAGAGGAACCGATCTGGACTACATGCCGTGAACAGTTTTACATCTAATTCGGGCAGCGAGGAACTGGTGACCAGTGAGAAACAACGAGAATTCACAAGTTACGAGAAAAGGCTAGGCGTGCGTTTCTGTTTCTGTCAGGATTGATAAAAAGTTCCCATTCTGAGACTCCCACTTGCTTGCCATTTTGTATAACTTCCCCTGTATGGCTTCCTCTTATTAAAATTACTCCCAAACTCAAACATGTACTTTTGAATTTCTCCCTCAGTAGAAAAGAGGAAGGGTGGAATGTGTCTGCAGCTAATGTGATTGTATATTTATACGTCAACAGAACATCAGCAGTAAGCTTTGGGATGAATATATTTGTTCTTATACACTAAGCAGATACATTTAGTTTTAGGATGAAATATAATGATAGAAAATAAAAGCAGGTTAGAATATTTAGTGTCTATAATGATATGCATATAAAATCATCTCAGATGTCATGTGACAGTTATCTCACTTTCTAATTTTTGTCATTTCGAGTCATTTCCCCCCGTTTTAAGTTTGTTTATGCCTCTTTATTTCATATTTTTGGAGCCTCCATTTTCCTGCCCGACTCTTCACCCTGTTCAAAGCCTTGTAGCTGACTTCAATGACACCCTGCACCAGAGCTAAGAGAACTAAAGCAGTGAACACACATGCATGAATAAATACCCATGCCTGCACCAGCATCATCTCTGTTTTCCATTTCACATCATTTTGATCTTGACACACAAAGCGGTTTCTATATGTTTACAGCCTGCCACCGCCTTCGAGCTTTGCATTTTTTTTGGCCATAAAGATACAGACCTTCAAAGCACGTATTAACCGAAGTATAATTATGACTGGATCTCAGATGTGTTACCCTGGCACATAATTTCCCCTCATAAACAAATTTAGCAGTGCAGAAACCAGACACTACTCCTGGCCAGAGTCACAGCAAACTGCTTACATAACACGATAAAACACATTCTACATAAAGCAGCTAAAGGCGGGGAACAAAAAAAACTGTGAAGCTTTTATTCATGAAGTGAAACTAAATCTTCCCATGGCAAAGCACATATTTACAAAATGATATGGAAGGCAAGAAAGCAGTTCTGTTCTAATAAGATACTAAAAGGAGGCTTTCTGCTTTGAGTTTGCTGAGCGTCGCCTGCAGCCCGAGAAAGGTGGGGTTACACTGTGAGGAGCACTTGAGGGGGAGGAATCTGGACTGTTTGCCATGCGCCGTTTATCTCATCTCTACTGGGAGGAGGCAATTAGCAATGAGAAACAATGAGAAGTAAGCGCAAGCTATGAGGAAAAGCCAAGCCGAGCATTTCTAAGATTGATAGAAAGTCCCCATTCTGAGACCCTGTCTGCCTTGTCTAACGTGCCCTGCATGTCTTCCTCTTCTTAAAAATCACTCCCAGACTCTAACACGTACGGCTGAATTACCCTATTATTACAGCCAGTCACTGAATAGCGTAAGAGACAGGGAAGGCTGGAGTCATCTCCTGTTGGGAGGAGATGTGGGCGAGGTTAGATTAGCATATTCATACATCTCCTTTCATTCACGATGGAAAAGGGCGTAGAATCATAGCCCAAGTCAGTTCACGGCCATGACATGTTTATTACTATAAGCTCGAAATTTAACACTTTGAGAGCCCCATATGTGATTTTAGTTGAATAATAACTACAGAAATGGGAAACTATTTGTAACTTAGGTTGTATATGTTAAGCATTACATGGGTTTCTATATTTTTCTGTGTCCACATGGATCATATAGACGTGTAATGTAACTTAAAACACAACGTTGGTAGCGAACAGGTTCAAAAATTGATCACTAAGATGAATAAAACTCCTAAAATGGATCAAAAAATGTTGAAATTTCTAGGAATAAATGGATATTTGAAAGAACTTGTTCCCACCACACACGACAGAGGGATTTTATAGTTGATCCCTGTTTAAAATGTTCATGTTAGTTTAGATCTATACATAGCCACTTATGTCCTCAGAGAAAAGATTCGGTTTGTTTTGTAATAATAATAACAAAAAAATTAAAAGAAACCAAAGAAAGGTCATTCAGCGAGCGTTCGACAATAAGATGAAAAGATTGGTTTCCATTGGAAACAAGCATATAATAAAGCTCCACTGCTCAGTGCAGATGGGTCTACTGTATGTGGTCGACTCAAACGGGCAGCAAAGCATTTTGAAGCCTAAATTTAGTTGAGTGAGATTATCATCAAAGCCGTCCTAGTAATGGAAACAAAAACAGAAAGGCTGATTGCAGGGAAAAAAAAAAGGACTTTTGGATAAAAAAGAACAAAGCTTCTTTTGGTGTCAAGCTGTCACTGAACAACACACTGATTAAGGTGTAAGAAAAGGTTCCCAAATTAAAATGCAGATACTTGCTGCTTGCTGTTGTCACAAATATGACAGCCTGACTCTGTTGAGAGCCACAGTAAAAAGGGATGTTGGGTTTCTTTTTTGCTCGACACGGAAAAACTAATCACCTAAAAAAAAAAAAATTATATGACCACATTTTCCGACGTGCACCTAATCAAGCGGCGGATTTGCAGAAAATAAAAGTTCTCACCTCTCCCGAACAATAAACAATCAAACATTTATCTGTCTTGCAAAAAAAAAAAAAGAGTGTTGCATTTCGTAGGTGTTTTACATTTAACAAGAAAATGAGGACTTGTTTATTTTTATGAAAAAAAAAATAATAACACTGAAAGGATGGCAGGTTGTTTCTTTCACACAAATGGAAAAGGAAACAAGAGCAGCAATTAGATGCTTTTCATCTCACGCCGATTGATTCAGATGAATGTAACTTAAAATATAGCATAATTAGCTTCCAAAATTTATTTTTTTATTTTTAACTCAGTGTCATAGTCAGGGCATTCCTCTTGCAGCCAGGCGAAGTCTGCATCATTTACCACGTACTGTACCTGTGCTCAGACCGGAGGGGGAATCAGATACCATAATGGCGCAGCTATGCAGGAGGCCAAAAAGGGGGGTTTAGAAAGCTGCTGCAGATTTAAAGGGGTAATTAGAGAGACAAATCATGAGCTGATCCCAACTGTGGGAAAGTGGATTAACTCATTTCGGAACACGTCAGAGCAGTTCCACTACACACGTTGCACAGATATATCTGAGTTTATGCATTAAAGGATATTTTGGTATTTTGGTAGCAATACATAATACGGCCCAGGTACCAGGTATGTACATGGTTCAGAACCTGCAGGTACCTTGTATGCACCTGGTACACACCCTGTAAGTACTAGGTACGTACTCAGTCAGTACTTGATACATAGCAGGTAAGAACTAAGTACATACTGGGTACATATCTAGCATTTCCAGGAAACATATCTGCCACCCGGGCTTTATTATTTGTTATATATATGGCTACTATGTATATTACCATCTTTATGAATTACAGCTTTCTAACCCCTAATCCATACACCAAATGCAATAAATATTTTAGTTTTAGTCATTTTAATTTGGATTAATGTCATGTTTGTTTCACTTTCATTAACTTAGACATCTTTCTCAGTTCAAAGCATAGCTGTAAGTGTCACCTCGTCTTATTAAAGTGAAAAGCTCAGAAACTGATAAGAAGAATTGCATCATTCTCATTGGCAAGATGAAACAGGCGGCAACCGATTCTTTGATTGAGCCGTTCATGTGAAATTTGCTACAAAAACACTAAAATCAACAGTTAATTAGAAAGAAGGTCAGTGTAAACTAAACTGCTCCAAGATACGAGATCACAGGACGCTTGCAGGCCTCCAGCTCCCTCCAACTTCTAATATTACTTTTCTGAATCACTCCGGTCTGTTATTAACGTCGGCTCTGTGTGTTCATGTGTCTGCAGAGGCTCCGCATTCTCTCTATAGTCATCGGCTTTTTTATTCCCATTACCTCCACCAAGGACAGAATGTTTTAAGTCCGAGTTCTTTCCTGGCTTGTCATATATCTCAGAAATGTATTAACAGATTTCAAAGCCATGTTTGGAATTTTCAATTATTAAAATGCATTTTGTTCACAATTGTGCAGCCTTGAGCATGCTTGAAGTTTTTCAATGCCTTTTGCTTATTATTGGTCGTGTTCTGAGTGTTTGGGGTTCATTTAGACTTTTTTATTTAAAGTTTTTTTTTCTTTTTTTTTATACTTAATCCCAATCTGAAACACTCCGTTTCCAATGCCACTGCTCGTAAAAGGATAATTATTTGAACGATAATCAAATTCAGGAGAGTTAATCTGTCATTTATTAGTTGTTTTTTTGTGAGGTTTCCTTCTTTGAGCTACTGTACCTTTGGTCAGCACTAAATAGACTAGATGAGCTGAATAATAGATTGGTACAATTGCTGGATCAAAAGATGTTTTGCAAACCTTTCTGATCCCTCCTTTTGTTCAATGAAACAAAAAAGAGACCAGAGAGAAAAAACTAAATTAGCCGGAAACAATTAAGAGAAGGTTTGTTAAAGTAATTGTTAGAACTAAACACTCAATTTTACAGTAAGAATCTATGCATGTCAAGCTTTAAAAAATAAAACAAACAAACAAAAAAAACAACAACAACAAAAACATAGATAATAGGACAATACAATCTGCTTTGATTGACTGCTAGATTGTTATCCACGTCAGCCTAAACACTGGCTGCAGTCACCTGCAGATCTCCGGGGGAGGGGATTTGCAAAATCACAAATCAAACATTTATGGAACTTATCAAGGTTTTCCCATCAGAAGCTGAGCAGTGGCAAAACGGCAACCGGCTGACAAATAGCGCCCGGAGCGTCATCAGTTTCCTGTCTGCCGCGCAGCGAGACAACCGGTCGTGGTCGAGGAAAGCGTCTCAAAGACCTACCTTTCCTTCAAAGTTTACCTCAATCAGTCTGTAAGTATTTACAAAGGCTCGCTGATTTAATCAGGAAGTAGTCCCACTGTGAATACAAAAGAAGATTTTAGTCATATATCTTCACCGTGCTGGAAATTTGTCTTGTAAAATGTGTCTGACCACATTCTGGGGCCGGGTCACACTGCCCTGCCACCGATAAAAACTCTCTTAATTTTTTCCTTTAGACATTTCCTGCAGTCAGGCTTTGGGTACCAAGAATGTCTCACCTCGTGGTTTGCTTTTTTATTGGTGTTGTTGCTCAAAATCATACTTACAAAACAACCAATTTGGAGGCACTGACATTACTTATTTTCATGGTTGAATAGTACACATTTTCATGGTAAATATTACATTAAAGGCTAAAAATGAGAAAAGAAACACATTCAACACGTCTGGTAAACCTCTGGAGCACACATACTGTAGGTCATGTACCATCTGATACACATCAGGTCTCTTTGTGCATTTATTTTGATATGAAGGGGGTAACTAAATAAAATCAATCATTGGTCAGTTCATCCTGTTCAGAAATATATGTAATATGATTCAATGAGACATCAGCTTTGGATATAAAGGTTCTAAATATTCATCTTGTATATTTGGCCATTAAATTATGGTATTTACACTTTACTTTTATAAGGCATTATGGCCCAGAGATAAGCTTTTCTGATTTGTGTGTGTGCTTTTTTTTAGTGCTGGAGTGTTTCCCTCTTGAGTGTGTCCTGACAGGTCCTTGCTGATTGGCTGTCTACCTGGACTTGACCAAAGAGTGTCAGCTGCTGATTGGCTCCTGCAAAACATCTGGCGTTTCAAAACATCGGGCAGTCCAACATTCTGACACCAGCTTCTGACAGCAGCGGTATTTGCCTTTCAGTCCTCCAAACATTATATTCGTAATTTACAATTTTCTTTTCAACATTTGTTTGAAACTATTGTATATTAAGCAAATATCTTTTTTTTCTTCTATTTTTGGTAGTTTAGGGAGTTGCAGTTGGTTTAGGGAATGTCTTCCTGTTTATTTATCTTCACCAAGGCTTTAGGTTTTTTGTTTTTGGAAAATAAGTTGTTTATTTTACATATATTATGTCAGTAAACAACCCTTCATTTTGGAGATGAAGTTTCTCCTGCCTCTGATTTGGGGACTGGGGCAAAACTACTTTTATTATTTTGAATACTGGACAAAAAGGAGCCATACAGAAAGATCACGTCACAGGAAGGTGATGACACACAGTGACAGAAAAACACCAGAGGACTGAAATAGTTGTGGTCTTTTTTGGACAAATATTATGTAAGAAAAGTTAAAGCTGGTTTGGCTGCTAATGCCGGTGCTTGCACTTTAGCAGACAGCTAACAGGCCGGATCGTGTTTAGCTGTTTATGACACAAACCGAAACCCGTTTCCAAATTACAAATGTCACCTGACAAGGATTTCACTCTGCATTACCTAATTTCCCTCGTTTGGAGTCTTTTCTCCTAATTTTACTCTTAACTTTTCTGACATGTTTTTTTTTTTTGATCCTACACATTTTCAGCTATGAAGTCTTGCTACTGAAGCGTAAACCATATGGAGGGTAGGGTAAGTCGAACGGAGCAAGGACATTTCTAAAAGTTTCACCCTATTATAGTCAAGTCGAGTCAAACTCTCACAGAGCATCTTTCCTCCCCAAATCTTCATTCTGTCAGTCAAGTCCGAAGCCTCGTGGCTGACATCACTGACACTCAGCGCCAGGGCTGAGATAATCAAAGCAGTGAACAGAAAAGAAGGCACACTGCCATACATTTCCAGCACCATCTCAGTTTCCATTTCACACTGTAATAACTTCGACGCAAGACTTGGTTTGTGGACGTTATGCACACTACAGGTTGAGCACGTTGTTGTAACGCTTGCAAAGCACGGACGTATTCAACACAAAGCATCTACAGGGAGAAAATTACTTCTGAAGCTTTTAATCACACAATGAAAACTGAATTTCCCCTTGACATTGAATATATTTATCAAATGATATGGAAAGCTAGAATGCAGTTGCTAGTAACTAAATTAAGTCTCAAAAGATTATTCAGATAGGGAGGATCTGCATATCCGTGGATTTTTATTACATTCATAATGCTGGCACTTTGTTAACAGTAAGAATAAAATATAATTGGACAGGATTTTCTCATAAATGACCTTTTCAGCGCGTAATCTTGAAATTAATCAGTAAATCAGCTCCCAGATGTTTTGAAGGTTGGCATTCCAAATTTGAACCCGTCTCCCTCCATGTCTTAATTGGCTACCAAGTGTAAAATCACATGGAATCGAATTTCCTCCTCACTTTCTGAAACAGCAGTGTTTTCTGTTATAAAAAATGTAGGCTCACCACAGCCGTGGCTTGTCCATCCTCGAGTCTGACTGTCTGTCTCCCTGAGAGTTCTGCAGCTCTCCGCTCGGCTCTGTAAGCTGAAATGTTTACAGTGCGATCAAAGCTGTTGATAAAATTTTTTTACGGCGAGGAGAGCTCTGCCAGCGCGTCCACATTTTCAAGGGCCGCTGTTTAATGTTCGAAGCCTGTGCCACGCCATCAGCAGATACCTCACGGAAATTCAAATGTGGCGAAATGCAAGTTATCTTTTCATGAGGCTATAAATAGAGCTTTTTTTTTTTGGAGCTGGGTCTTTCCAATCATTTATTCTGCCTCTGCCGAGCTGCTCAGCTGTATTGCTGAAGTGATGCACTGTGACAGTCTCGGGCTATCTTTATCTCCTTTCTCCATCGTGCTGAGAAACTACAGCTGATATACTGTAGAAACAGCCGCGGATTTCGAGCCGACGCTGAACTGAACTTGATAAAGGCTCATAACAGCATCTCAGCCCGCGTATTGAATTTTGTTCCTTGGTGACCCGTAGATCAAAGTAATGGACTACCGGAGGCTCGAGCTAGTTAGAAGTTTAATGGTTTTCGGCAGGTTCTTAATTATAGCAGAGTTTCCTCCTGAGCGAGTCCTCTCTTATGGCACAGCAAGGCAATTGTACTTTTTCATCTGATCAATACAATGAGGATGTCTGATAAAAGGGACACACACGGAAAAAAAGCCCCCGTCAAATCAATTAGGACATCGTTTTTCAAACCAGCAGCAAAGCGGGACGTCAACTTAATATGACAGAGAGTTTGAATAACATATGGCCAAGTCCTTCTCTCTAGAGTTGACATCTTTCACATTTGCGTAATCCTGTTATGTCATCAATATCAGTCATCACTTCTTTTTCTCCTAATTCATGGATTTGTATTAGATTTGCTGGCATCTTTCAATATAAAATGACTGGAGGTCAGTGTTCTTCGTGCAGCTGTAGACTCAGTGTCTGCAACAAGCTGCCCTCCTTCTCCCCGCTGTTGTGGGTGTCTTGCACGGATGCTCTGATAATGGCCTGATGACTTTTTGTTCCAACAAGTTCAGCGGGTCAGACGTGCTATCCATTTTGCTTTGGTCGGAGCCGGTATTGATCTCCCCTAAGTGTTGCTTCTTTTTCTCTCTTAGCGGGGGCTTTCCATGGCAGTGTGAGAAAATACTCCTCTGCCTATTATCTGCACCCCACTCGCCACGCGGCTTGAATCCAGAGGAGCTGGAAAACACACTGATGTGGTGCAGCAGAACGGCGAAAAAAAGTTGATGCACTGCGGGTAAATTCGGGCTCGCAGCACGGAGACATAACAGTCACAGTTAACTTCCAAATGTGCCGACTTTTATAATAAACACAATCATTTAATAAAAAGATTGAATTTGTCAATCTGACTTGCCTAAAGCGGGTGCATAAATATGGAAGATGAAAACAGTTGTGCCTTAGATTAGCAGATCCTTCCTGCTTTTCAGCGTCACACATTTGTTTAGATGATGGATTATAAAACATAACAACAGGAAATAACTGTTGCAGAGAGTATTACCTTCATCTGCATGAATTAGAGGTTATATCACAAAGTGTTACAGAAGGATCTTTGGTAAAATGTGGCTGAAAACTCAGCTTCTTGTGTTTTTCCTAATGTAATGTCATGCAGATTTTGCCTGTTTCAAAGCAGCTTGGAAAGGAAATTTAAGAATAAAACACAAGTGGTGATAGTAATTGTCTAATTGTATTATGAGGCATTTATGGAACACATCCCCTCAAACAAAGCTGATCTCCCAGACATAAATTAAATCATTATGACCTTTTTATCACTTTATTATGGATGCACCACTTAAGCAATGTCAGTAGGAAGTCAATTAGTGGTACTTCTGTTTGGGATGTAATATTTATTGTTAATGTTGTTTTAATGTCACTTGATGTAATTGACTGTATCTGTGTGTGTGTGTGTGTGTGTGTGTGTGTGTGTGTGTGTTCATTTGTCTGAACTGTTGGCAAAATATCTCGTGAACCAGTGAACGAGTTTTAATGAAACTCTCAGAAGGTAATCACTGGATAAACATCTGCAACTGATTAACTTTTGGAGTCAAGCTAATTGATCTCATCAAAAGCAAAAATGACTTTAACCCAGTCAAGTTTTCAATTATTGAGCTAGAACTTGGTGTGGTAGGAGCTAAGAGCCATCTCCAAACACATAACTTGAGCGCTAAAAGATTTGTCTTTAAAACTTTGGCATGTGTAACATCTAGAACCGATGCGAGTCATTCACAACACACACCCTGAGCACTAACTGGTCGAGCAAACCTACAACGTTTTATTCAAAGTTTGACCCAAAAAGCTAAAACTATGTCATTTTTTTCAAACTAAGATGATTTTGATTTAAAACTGTGGCGTAAAGAATTCCAGGCTTTTACTTGTTTTAGTGGATTTGATACTTATCCTGCTTGAGTGGCGTATAAAGACCCACAAAAATCCGCTTGCGGGGACAGGAGGAGACATCAGGAAAACAGCAAAGCTTTAGACAAAGGTCTCTTTGTCCGAATGCTGTGGTCTGATTCCTTTTGGCATTTTTTTTTTCTTTAATACAGAAAAACCCCAACCCGCTCCTGGCTCTGCTGAGCTGTAAACATATCAGTAATGGAAAGATCAATAGCATAATAATGCAAATTGTGAAAAGGAAATCATGTTGCATTTTTTGGTTAAGTTCAAAAGCTCTTAGTAAAAAGGAGCAAACACAGAGGAGGCCAGTACACTGCAGCTGCTTGACCCCCTGATGCTAGCTCCAGCGGCTGCTGTATGTTGGCCAGGCTCAGCTGTGAACAGTCACTTTCAGTCGGCTCTGTTGTCCAAAAAGTTCACCTATAGAGGAGTTGCTGCTGAAACATTCCTGGGCAACTACTTGCACCTGTTCGCTCGAGGCAGCCAGGACTGGTTTCAGGTACTTGTTCAAGTTCTGATTCAGCCAAGGTTTCAAGTGAGCTGAGGAATTATTAAACAGTAAGATGAACTCACCCCCACTGACCACTGATTGGTCAGGGAGAATTCTGACTTGAGGCCATAACAACAGCATCTCTGCTGCAGCACGAAAGTCTTGGACCCACTGACACACAAATGAGTGCATAAAGTTTACAGTGTGGAAGCGTATTCCCTCAGTGCACATCATACGGTGCAGTTTTCATGGATTCATTTCTGGTTCTTTGCCCAAACAAGTGCTCGTTTCCGCGGGGAACCTGGGCATGCTGTAATGCAAACAGCTTTAATGACAGCTTTAATGTTCCCTCTGAACTCTGTCATTACCGTCCCATTGAAAAACTACACGCTGACTTGGACCGCGCAGCTGAGTTGTTTCAAGAATCCTTAAGACCGTCATTTTCCCTGATTTGATACACAGCAGCGGACCTAAAATCAAGTTAAATGGAAAAGTCAAGTTTGTTGTGCTTGTACAAAAATAGGACAATTTAAAAAAAAAAAATTGTGTTTTGCTCATCGTAGGGTACTATAGATAAAGGCATCAATTTTCAGGCTAAAAACCAAGTAATTAAATTAAAGGGCATCTTGGGAATGACTCAAAGCAACTACAGCACCAAATTTTAGCTCAGTATCTGTAAAATTGACTGAGTTATAGCCATTTTTGTGTTTATTTAGCTGATGCAGCCATCTTGAACAAGGTTGAGTCCAAAAGTTAATCAGTTGCAGGCGTACGTTCAATGATTAGCAATGATTCTGATTATGAGATATTTTGCTAATGCTACAGACAAACGAACACAGGCAAAAACCCTTTTCAATTTTGCTTGTGGGCAGTAATAGATATTTAAAGGGTTTTTGAACTCACGACAACATAAAATGTGACCTAATAATATGTAAAAAGCTTAAAAGGTGAAGAAAAAAAAGATAAGACACCTTTGTTATGGACACCATGTTTTACTTTTTGCCCGTTTGAATGACCTCTCTCATGCTAAGAGCACACACGATTGGAAAAATAACATTAATAAATTAGTGTTAGAGCAAATTTGCCCTAAATATTAAAGAGTGAGCTTGTCTGGAGTGCTGATGCTTCAGCTGTACGACCACGTTGCTGTCAAATCAGTGTGCTTAAAAGTCATTTTGCAAGCGTTTCATCACTCACACATAATGTTTTTTTGATGCTCTTGGCCCACAACGTTAGCGTTAGCCTGATTTTACAGTGGAATCACTGAGTGACAAGGGTTTTCTGGCTTTCGAATGGCTGTGCAGCTTTTTGTTGGTGCTGTGTTCTCCGGGCTGTCTTGTCAGATCATATCGTTGACGGCTAAATCAGAAGAGCCACGGCCAAGTTAAATATATAAAATAGGGCCAGAGATTTGTCTTTTTTTATGCAGATGCCGCATCATTTCTTTTCCAGCCCCTCCAAAATGTGTTTCATATGTAAACCATCTGCATATCGTTATGCTAAGCAAGCGTTTTCTGCAAGCCGGGGAGAAGGAATGTTGCTGTCATCGTGCGCGCCGAAACACTCGGCTCCCTTTTTGACTTTGAGAAGTTTTACAAGACCTCATCCAGTCACAGTCTGGCCTGAGCTGCTGCTGCGTGTGAGCGATTCGAGGCGGACAGAGATAGCATCCATCAGCCACTTCACCTGTGTCTAATGGCTCTCTGCAGACACTCATGTTTGCCCGCTTGTTTGATGTGCGCATACCCCATGCCCACCTACTCTTTTTATGTCAGAATATCAGCAGGCAGCACAGCGTCAGGGCTCGCAAATGGATTTTCTAATCCAGTTGTTTGCTGGAAGTTTCTTTTCAAGCACCGGGTTTTGAAGCCCAGGCCAAAAATGTACTTAAACACAAGCGCTCCCTGTGACTCCCACCTGCCTGTCATTGTGTATTTTGACTGGCTGAAACATTTCCGTGACAGAAAGACAGGGAAGGAGAGGGAGAGATACGAGCAGGGAAGGCAAGGACATCAGGAAAGCTCAAATAATGAGATGTCAAGCAGGAGCAGGCCATAATTGTTAATTACGTTTATTCCAGGGCTTTTGGAGCCGGGCCACGATGCTTTCAGAAATATAAAGTGGTGTCCTCAACATGTTCCAGGTTCAGCCTTTTAAATGAGTCTGAGCGATCACTCCTGAGATTCAATAAGTAGTGCTCTATTTCAATCTACTGACAGGCCACACATGGTCGTAGAGAAGGAAAGAAGGCCAGATGTTTAAAAGCAAGACAGATAAGGTCTGAACAGCATTCCACTAAATGAAACACTAGCTTTATAAAATTAGTTTCCAATGTGCTATTAGTCTGCCTTACGCAAACCTTTTCCCTCCATTAAAGAGGAACAGAACATGTTCCAAGGACGGGGTCCAACAGTTTGACACACTGTACTCGACAAACATCAAGCTGTCTTATGTCAACTGAAAAGCACTCCCAGGATGTTTGCTTTGAGTCAGCCCCGGTTTGCTTGTCCTCCTCTTTAAGCGACAGAGGAACTGACCTTTTCAACTTTTTACCCCGGCTGGAGCTTGTGCTGCCGGCAGTTTCGCGGCATGTGAAAGCGATTAAGAAAATGCGCAGCGCAAGAGTGAGCCATGAAATGTGAAGTTTGTGTTGGTCCCCGTCCCTGCCTTCCGATGGTGGGTCTCTTATCAGAGTACTGGAGTAAGATTTCTTGTCAGAGACAGTTGAACCCCGGCTGTACTCTGCCAGTCAGAGGGTGATTTAATTCAATCCAATGAGGAAGAAGTCATTCGTTTCACTTTTCTGTCACTCAAAAACTAATTTGTGCTGTGATCACTTCCACCGTCTGAAATCAACATCTCTTCTGATTTGTTTATGGTTTTATTTGCTTTCATCAGAATAAGAGCTGTCAGATACTGATGATTAGTTTATGGTGGTTTTGGCTGCTGAATGTGGCTTTGCAAGAATTCACCCATTCTTGTTATCGCCTGCCCCCAAAAAGCAAAGGTGGGCAATTATGTTTTTGTCCCTGTTTCTGTTGGCAAATTATCTCACAAACCCCCAGGCAAATTTTAATGGAACCTGGAGAAACTAATCAATGGACGTATCTCTACAACTCATTAACTATTGGAATCAAACTGATTCAAGATGGCTGCCACAGCTAACTAAATTTAAGAAACACAAAAATGGCTACAACTCAGTGTGTTTTACAGATAATAACCTAACATTTGGTGTGATATTAGCTGAGATTGATCCCCAACACATATTTTGTGCACTAACAGATTGTGCATGAGCTTTGTTTACAATTTTGCCATTAACTGTTTGGACTCAACTCTGTCTGTTAGCAAAATATCTCATGAACCACCAGACAGAAATTAGTGAAACTTTCTGGAAATGATTATTCGATGTTCATGTACAACTGATCAACCTTTGGAGCCAATCCATTACAAGATGGCTGCCACAGCTAATTCAAATTAGCTCACACAAAAATAGATATAACTCAATGAATTTTTACAGATATTGAGCTAAAATTTGATGCGGTTATAGCTGAGAGTTATTTGCAATGTATAGTTTGAGCGTGATTATTGCATGAGATTCTGTACAACGTCATATTCAAACTTTGACCAAGACGTCACTGTCGTTTCTCACCATAAGAAGGTTTTACTCCACAGCTCTGGCATGAAAGGTGGTGGGTGATTTGCATTCCTTCAGGGAATGCCATTAATTGTTTTAATGTTATTTTTGTTGTCGTTTAGTGGCTTGTCCTAATTAAACATTGGAAGCTTTGTGAAACCTACATGGCTGTCCTTTTTGTCCTTCAGAATGGTTTAATCTGCACGGCTAACGTGAACGGAATGATGGATGGAGTGAGTGACTCGTGCAAATATAGTGAGCGACATGAAAGCATTTCAGTAATGGAACAGACCGCAGTATAATTCATGAAAGTCTCTGTTTCCACAAGCTGAGGTTTCCTTGTTGTTGGCACTTTTCTCTGAAATAAGAAACTATCATCACTATTTTTTTTCCTTCTAAAGTCTAACCCAAAGGTGCTGGAGGAAGAAAAAAATACTGCCTCCACGGTTTAGATTTCTTTGACATTTCTTTATTTCCTCCAAGTCTGCCTTCTCCTGGGTAAAACACGAGTCGATATCCTCCCCGTGCTGTTGGTTTTTAATGGGTATAGTTGACAGGTGGTCGGAGCTGGCATTCACATGTTTTAAACGAGACGTCCGATAGGTCTCTGCAGCCGGGCTTTGGTCATCATCCGGGGCAAAGCCACTCACACAGAGCCCACTAAGCTCTCACATTCGACAACACGTATTAACCCGGAGTAAAAGCTCTTTAGATTAGTAGGCTTAACTGAGGAAGGAGAAAACTGACTCCATCACGTATTGACAAACACAAATCCATCTTGATCCTTTGAAAATACAGTTATTCACTCAGCATACTGATTCAAATACATAAATATTGTATTTTTCCCTCATTGGTATTTTGCCATGTGACAAAAGAGACAACGCAACAGCTTCGGTTTGACAACAAATTGTTCTTCTCACTCAAGAGCTGATGTGTACATGTGCCGATAATGCAAAGAGACTTCCTTTAAACATTGGAAATAACATTTTGGTCGAACAACAGAATCATATGTTTCAAGGTTAAAGGCGCTGATTTTGCTGTGGTTCTGTTTTTCTTGTTTCTCTTTCGCCCACTTCAGAAAGTCCAGATCTGCTTTACTTGGCTGGTTGGTGAAAAATAGCCTGAAGTTTGGACTATGAGAGCTGAATTTTAGCCAGCGGGGCACTTTCCTTTGTGAAAGCAAAACTCCTACCATGGTGTAGACTGAGATCTCTACAGCAGATCTTCTGAGGTAAACAAGCAAAACCATGAGCTCTTTTTGCCAACAGACAGAGAAACAAACACAAGCATACAGACACAGGTGATTATGTGACAATGAAAGGTGGGCAGTAGTAATAAATCAGATGATAAAGCATGTTTCAGGGTCGAGCTGCCTTGTGATAATTCACTCCCCCACTGGTTGTGTTGTTTCTGGTATTCTCAGAACGATCCCATAACTTGTGGGATCGAGTTTCACAAAAACTCCCCCGCAAAGATGATTAAATTTTATTTTCTGCATCAGTTTAAAAACATAATTTCTTTGATCCAAAAACAAGCCGATTCACATGAAGCTCAGAAAACATTCCCCAAGCTGTTCACCTTGTTTAAAACAATCCAACTGGAAAGCTAAAAGCCATAAGTGCAATTCTGATTAAATGATTAAGATCCATATTTTTTTAAACGTTGTCATATTTTATGAGCTTTAAGTCAACAGCTGTCACTAGTGATCACGTCATAGAAGCAAGTCACCCCCAGTAATCTGGTGGTCAATAAAACTTTCATCTTCCTTTAAATGTGGCTCTCTAAAATATTTATATAAGTGTGAACAATGTCTGTACTGATTATATCAGTAACCACATGCAAACCATCTGTTCTCCTCGTGAAAAACTATCAGTCACGACACCAAAACTGCAGGAAAAATATGGGAGAAATAAAGGAAAACACGCAGCAAATAGTAACAAATGGCCTCTGCTCCATTAAACTGGGCAATTACGCACTGGAAACCCTGTTTGACAATATGTGAATTTAATTACACACAGCAGATCTTTAACACAATTTCATTACTGTTAAAGGTCAGTAAATGAGGTTGTGCTTTTCATTCTCTGCTAAACAGGAAAGGATAAATTTATTTGATTGTTTTTTTTTTACCCTCTTTTAAGTTTTGGACGTTTCCGTCTTTTTTTAATTAACCAAGTTTGCTTTCGCATCTTTTCCTCTCCCTTACCCTGATTGTCAGGGCATTACATATTTACACTGACTAATGACCTAGGCTGAAAAGAGACAGATATACATGGAGGGTAATGATTTGTGCTCAGCGGGTGCTCTGGTGATGACCGGACATCTCAGTCTGTGTCCTTTAATAGGGCCTGTCTCCAGTGATTAGGAGGTGTTGACACGGGGACGTTTTAGTGCCAAGCACCAGATGGAGCGATCCGTTTCTTTTTCCCATTTATTACCCTCGCCCCAATCTACGCCTAATATCAGCCACCACACACACACACACAAGCACAAATGAGCGCTCACACACGAGCAGAGACATACTTTTGCTCATTATGTCAAATATCAGATGGTGAAAGAAACACTGTCACGTCATGGGGGGAGAGTCGAGCTGTCTCTCCTCCCACGCCTACTGAAAAACTTCTGGGTCTCAGGGGCACACTGGCAATCACACTCCAGCTCTCTCATCATTACACCCTGGTTCACTGCACAGCATCAGTACATTCTCCCCTGAACCAGGCTGCATTCAAACTAATTACACTGTCATCTCTATTCTTTCATCTTTCAGGCTGCTGGATTTTCTGAGAATAGTTTTTTTTTTCCCCCTCCCTCTCCAAGTCACTGTCAGAATGGTTCATAGGCCGCTAACTCTTTTCTTTCTCTATTAATCAACAGTGTCCGTGCTTTTTCTGTTACACACACAAAAAAGGGCCAAACCATAAGTTAATTGTAAAGGGATGCTCTGGCTCACTATTTTCCTTCCGGCAGACAAATAGGCCCAATTCTCTTGTTTAGAGCATGACCCTAACTACATGAAAGCTTACCTCTCCCTGTCTTTCCCCGTGCCTCCTCAGATCAAACTTCGGCTGCTTTGGGGGGTTTTGAACGCTCAGCCTCTGCAGTTTGTAATTGACCTGCTCCAGCACAATGCTCACAATTAAAATCCGGCAGGAAATGCATGCTGAATAACCAAGTCCTCCTCTAGGCGCTGAAGGCTAAATTAATTTGTATGAAAGTCAAGGATAACTAATGGACGGCGTGGAAAGATAACACAATAAGAGCCCTTGTATTCCTCAGTAATTCAAACACACAAGGCTTATTTGATTATCATATATTCCTGCCAATGCATGCTCATCCCCATATGCAAAAAGGAGGGAACCTAATGGCAGGCTAATGCACAGTGTTAGCCATTATGCATGAGTCGTTTCATCCTAAGCTACCATGAAAAGCCAATCAAAGCATAGCCTTCCAAATTTCTGAGTGCCTTACTTTGCAGAACAATGTGTTCTCTTGAAATCAGCAATTAACTGAGTCAAGTTAATTGCAGACTGAACTGCAGATGACCCCCACGGCTCCGCTGCCGCAGCGTGCGCGCCCCGAGAGAAGAGCGCTGAAGATGTACCACACAGGACGTTCTCAGAGGATTAGTCCGGGCTCTCCTGTTGCAACCGAAGCCGGGATGGGATCCTTGAAGATAATGAGCGACCGAAATCATTCTAAAAACACACTTCAAAAAGTGGAATATGAGGGCTGCAAACACTTGTTCCTCAAAAGCTTTTTGAGGTCTGGAAATTTGACCCAAGCTTTGTCGCTATCCATCATAGGTGGTCATTAACCGGGTGACACACGGCAGCCATGTACCAGTTGTCTTTTGCCATCAATCACTCTGTCCCATGAAACAATACTGTACGCTTCACAATGCAATCTCACTCCGGATCAGGAAGAAAAAGAAGAGGGAGGAAATCAAAGGAGGAACTCACTCTAGCCAGTGGAAAAAAAAACAAAAAAACAAAAGAGAACGATTCAAGCAGCTGGTTGAATAACTCCACAAACCTTTGGTGGTTGATCCAAGCTGGCATGTGCATTCAAGCTTTGGCCTTAATCAACTGTGATTATAACTAATAGCTGTTTAGATGGAGGTTTTCTCCTCAGCAGGCTAGTGCAGTTAGGATCAAGCAAATTCAGCATCTCCTCAGGTAGTCCACTCCTCTCACTGGCGGCTTATTTAGCAAAGCAAATCTTTCACTGTAATCACCGGGTTCGAAAGTCTCACCCGGCTCAGTTTTTGGTGAGAGTCAAAAATTCTGAACCCAGCAAATTTCCGTTTCTATTTGAAGATCCAGATTTTGTTCTAGAAGGGAGAGGTGGGCAGCAAGAAGTTAAAGTGAGGGCACGAATGCATTATGTCAATGGCATGTCTCCGTGTCGTTAGGAGGATGTGTGTGTGGGTGTGTGCGAGCTACAGAGTTGCCAAGGTAAAAATGTTGCTACTTTACTTTTCTGCAAACATCCACGAACACAAAAGAACCATATGACATCCCCAACTGTTAGGGCTGCCTTTAAAATGAAACCCATACTTTCTGAGAAAAGGAGTTTTGGTAAAAAAAAAAAGTTGGGGAAACTAAACCGAGGTGTTCAAGGCTTCAGTTTAGAGGCAAAATCCTTTATTGTTTGCAACAAAATTGGCATGGCAAAACTATTTTGTTATCTGACTCCATAATAATAATAATAATAAAATAACTGAGATTATAGATAATAAACTAAACATATTCAAGGTTGCATCAACCAACAGCGATATTGCCTCATTTCTCTCGTCTCTCTGTGGGGTATTCTGTGTTAAACTGATGTTTTGATGTTTTCTTTCTTCATGTGTGAAAATGCTCCTGACCTTTTGCACTTGTCCAGCCCACATGCATATTAAGGCCAACCATGTGCTGTAGAGATTTTTCTCTTTTAGTCAACAGAGGAGTGCATTATTCATCAATCAAGACTCGCCTATGGTAAAATTCTCCACTGTGCTCTACTCTGTTTTTCCTTCTCTTTAAATAGAGTAGGTTAAAAAAAACCGCCTTTTCCTCATAACTACACCTTTCAAGTACCAAGTACTCCTCCTGGCTAAATACGCAGCACATCAAGTTCAATATTGTTTCAGTCAAACGTAAAGCTTTCACTAAAGAATTTCCTAAACCAAACTTACATTTTAGCCTCAACTCTGATTTAAATTTGCCCTGAGGCTTTTAGTTGCTATGGATACGGGGCTCCTATGGTCTGATAATATAGGATTTGCATTTTACTCCAATGAAAACGGTTTAAGGGTTTGCATTCAGTTGTATCTCTTCCCTCCGAGCACACATTCACAAAATATACTCTCATATGCACACACGCATATACACACGGTGCTCATCAAATCAAGCCACGTCTCCATGGAAACTGGAGTCGAATAAAGAGACTGCCTTAATCACTTGATAAGTAGTACAAACTCTGCTCTTGTCTGGCCAAAGACTTTCACTTTCCAAAATGATTACAGAATCAGTATATATTAAGCTGTTTCATTCTATTATCACTAAGTTATGCATGGTGACATCTGGGACAGCTCTGCAGTAAATTGTGCTCTGGGTTAAAATAAAATTCCTAATGGTCAAATAGAGCTGACAAAAACTTTATTCCTAATGGAATTTAATTTGAAACTACCGATCTGGCCTGCAACCATAAGAGACAATACGTGTGTTGAAAGAAAGCTTTCTTTTTGTGAGTTTTGTCATTTTATTTTGTCTTCTTTATGCGTAATAGCACCGTTTTAATGCCTTAATAACCAGCTGAACTGATGATGCATGTTGCTCATGTATAATTGATGAATTAACCCTTTAAAAATATCAGCCTGAAGGAAATAGATTTCATGAAATGCACACGTTTTCAGCAAAATCCACACATGCTATATATAAATGTGCAAGAAAACATAAGCTTCATACTAATTTTTTTTTTTTTTTTTTTGGGGTGGCGGGGGTTATTGCTGTTATAAAGTCATCATTTTTCTATAGAAAGGGTAATATGCTTCCCACGGAGAGTTTAAAAGTGTTGGATTGTTATTATTAGTATGGCTTGATGATTCAGCAACCAAATTCCAAAGTTTTTTTGATTTCAGTGCAATTTGTAGGCAGTTTTTGCATCATAAAAAACAGTAATAAATCCACCATAAACAAATAAATGTGACTTTATCGTCAGGAGGAGGATACAAATAGCATCACATATAGAGTGGATCTGGTTCTCTCTTTCTGCTCTCACCCTCAGCTGATAACTCAGTACTTCCCTCTTTCTCTAAACGACTCTGGCTTCCTAAGAACCAAGATGACCAGGGTCAAATGCAAAACCTTTGGCCTTGAAACAGAAGTCCACAAGCCAGTGATTAATGTCCCAGTGACTTTGTTCTTCCTGTATTTTCATTCTATAAATATGCTCCTAAAAATAGATATCTCTGAGAAACAGAAAATTTTAAGCACAGACGTGGGGAAGAAGTTTGGATAAGGCACTGTGGAATAAATGAATAACATAAGGATGTTGTGAAGGTTTGTCGACTTTTTAAAGTTCCCCAACCTTCATTCAAGGGATTTTGGTTTTAATTGTTTTGAGTTTTCTCGTTTTTCTAATCTTGTATATATTAGCTTGATGTTGAAGTGTTGCCAGCTGGACTGTAACATATGAACTGTACTGACAGAAATCACAGTTCAAAACGATAATTATGAGAAGTTCTACAGCTTACGTGCAGCTAATTTAGATTTGTCTTTGATTTTCTTAAAACTCAAGGATATCTTTTGAGAATGTGACAGATTTGATTTACTGCTTTACTCTTGGTACATAAAAAAGAGAGAGAGAAAAAAAAAACAAGCCATGATTGATGTGCCAGTTTCAGATTCTCTCTAGCCATCGCTAAAAGAAATACACAGGCTCTATCTGTATTACCCATCCCCATCCCCTGAGGCAGTGCTCTGATGTGGATGAAGTGAAGAATTATCACTGTGGAAAAAGATGTGCGCTAGCCTTCAGTACCTGAATTTCTTTGTGTGTTACAGCGATGGTTTCATTTATATGCAGAAAAAAAGGGGGAAAAAATAAAACAAAGGGCAAAAAAGAATTAAGTGATTTTCTTTTTCCTACATCAAGTCCTTGTGGCTTTCCTTTTTTTTTGGTGATGGATAATGACGTTGTCATGTAACTATCATCAGAGTAACCAATTTAAAGCAGTCATTCATTCAAACGCGTGGTTTCCTGTACAGGGTCGTGGGGGCTGTGTGTGTGTGTGTGTGTGGGGGGGGGGGCTGTCACTGGGTGAGAGCTGGAATAGGTCACCAGTCCATCACAGGGCCATCGCTGAGACACGCAAGACGAACAACAATGCAGCCACGGTTCATTTTAGAATCAGAAATGACCCAAAGCTGCATGTTTTCTGAAATCTGAAAGGGAACCAGTTACCGGGGAAACAAGTACAGGAAACTGCTCACAGAAAGGCCCACACAGAGACTGTGTGTTATGAGTGGTAGGGTTTGTGTGTGTGTATGTGTGTTGAGTTTGGGATTTGTTCTTGTCTTTTAGTCTTAGTTTTGACTCTACTTTGTCAATAAACCCACCTGTTCCCGTTTAGTGCATATATTCTCCTGTTTATTTATTTATTTATTTTTTTACTGTTTTCTGCTTATTCAGTAACCAGATTGTTGCTTGTGTCCAAATCAAGTCATGTCTAGTTTTATTAACTTACTATACCTGTACTTTCTTTGCCAAAGCATTGCCTTGTGTTTGCTTTAAAGTCAATAAATCTTTGGATTAGTTCACCTGCTGCCACTTGCACTTGGACGCCTGCATTTGGATCCTCTAACAACTCATTTGATGACTCAGTGATTCTCCAAATGAAAGCAAATAGCTGTTAAATTTTCACTTTTTCTTACTTGTGACTAAATCTAAAATCGGTATCATGTAAAATTTGACTTGGTAGTTCATAGTTCATAATAATGATTGTGTGAAATAGGTGGCTGGTATTATTATTCTGTAAATACTGGGCTTTACTTTTTATGAAAAGCAAAAGAGACATTATGTTCGTTTCATGCAAAAAAGTGCCAAACACTTTCCTCTTTGAGGACAATTTAAACTGACGCAGCAGCGAAATCTCCAATCGTATCGCTCCAATTTCTGAATTCAAAGAGAGAAAATGCCATGAAAAGAGCACCTGAGCTTCACTAAATGAAGTTTATTATATTTGAGTGACTCAGCAAATTATAGAAATGACAAAAACGATGCTAGACTTGCGGAATTTAAATAATTCAATGTGAAGCAAAATACTTGTGCCGCACTACAGCTATAATAGCTGATAAGTGAAGAGACCAGAATGGGAACCACTGAATGATACGAACGAGAAACTGATATATAAACTAAAATCTATGAATGAATAAATGTGTTCTCATTTGAAAATGATCATTTGAAAGGCTTTAGATGTTCTACAGCAGTGGTCTTAAGTTAAAATTCAGCACGGTCCACCTAAAGAATTACTTCTCCACCAAAGGTCCAGTAAATACAAAAATTCTATTTTAGTGACACTCGTGCTAGTTCGCTTCACTCTCCTTATTGTCCTTTCAGGCCTGAACCTCCCTGTGGGCTGCTGGGAGAAGACATAAATGTTAGAAAAGCTTCACCACCTAAAATAATAAATCCCCATAAATAAGGGAAAAACTGCGCATCCTAAAATGAATTCCCGGAAACTGTAGAAAAGCTGGGCTGCACAAAATGAGCTGCCATAAATGCTAGAAAAGCTGTGCCGCCTTTAAAGAATTACCACATAGGCTGTAAAGGCTGTGCAGCCAAAAACAAATTATAATTTAAAAAAAGAAAAAAAAAAACCAGCTGCGTCGCTGAAAATGTAAATATGAAATGATTTTTTTTTAAACGGGCAGACGAACATAATATACTGTAAATTGTAAAAAAGCTGCACCACAAAAAAAATGAATTACCCTAAATGCTAAAAAAAAGCACCGCCTATACTTATTTACTGTAAATGCAGCAAAGCAGACACTCTTAAAACAAATTGCTGCAAATGCAGAAATCACCATAAGCGTGGGAAAAGCTAAGCTGCCTTATATATATATATATATATATATATATATATATATATATATATATATATATATATATATACATATATATATACATACATATATATATATTGGTCCAGATCTGGACTGTATATACTATATAATACAGCATTTCTATCTTTTTTTATTATTATTATTTAAAATCTGTTTCATGCTCACTAATCCCTGATTCTATCTTCAATATGGAATGTTCAAGTTTATTTAATAAAGCTTAATTATTTAATAATTGCATCCCGTGTTGTTAATGGAAGCAAAAGTGTCCATAAAAAACTTTAGCAACACATGATTTTTAAGTGTCCACCTCAAGGAGTCTACATTTCCAGTGTAAAGATTAAAACGAATGTCTTTTGTCTTCCATTGCTTTATTTGGGAACTTACATGCAGACTCACAGTTAGAAGGCAGGCAGGTCACGAACCAGAAAGTTTCCTTTTTTTTTTTTTTCAACAGAACTAATTGCCAACCAGGTAGTCATTCGCAGTCATGAATAAAACAAGAGCAAAACTTAAGGTGGTGATAATCAGCACAAGAAGAAAATAGCAATGAGGAGCAGACAATTAGCTCTGATGACTTCATACACTGATGGAGAGAGAAGCATCACAGGAAAGGTGTGAAAAATAGGAGACAGAGTGGAGAGGAACTGAAACAAACCGGAGAACATAGTGAAGAACTAAAACAAGAATACAGAACATTAAGCAAAACCCAAACAAGGCTTAACATAGGATCATCTTAGCAGCCTAGCATTTCTTTAAAGAATGCATATCACCTGCTGCCTCTTATGTCAAAGTCTTAAACTTTTAGCTGTTCTGGTCAATTCTTGTAAATGACGCCATGGATGATCTCATGCAATATTGCTTAATTCTTCAGAATGTATTGTTAAATTAATTATTATGTGATCAGGGTGACTCTTAGCTACTATCACATCAAACTTTAGCTCAATATCTGTAAATCTGGCTAACTTACAGTCGTTGTTGTCTTAGCTAAGGTCAATTAGCTGTGGTGGCCATTTTGAATCGTGTTGACTCCAGAAGTTAATAATTTGTTAATATAGGCTACATCAAGTGATTACTTTCTAGGAGTTTCATTAAAATCCATCCAGTGGTTCATGAGATATTTTGCTAACAGACAGACAGAAATGACTCCAATATTTAACGGCAAACCTTCACGAGCAAATCTTGCACGATCAGAGTGTAAGTTGGGCATGACTCTCAGCTACTGCCACACTAAATTCCAGGCCAGTCGCTCTAAAACTGACTGAGTTAAAGCCATTTTTGAGTTTTCTAGGGTCAGTTGGCTGCGGTGGCCATCTTGAATCTGGATGACTCCAAATGCACAGATAAAGATACAAAACCACAGAAGAATAGGGTCAAACAAAACTCAAACCCCCACATATCTTATCATAACACCTCACAGACCCTAACACTGAGTGGCATGAAAACCCCTCGCCTCATTTTATCAGGTATTATAAGTTTGCCTAAACACTGGAGTTCCTTTGTCCACTGCGTGTGGGCCATTGTGGCAGAAGCTGCAGCCGTAGCAGTTTACAAACAATAATACTGTTACATTCCAATAGACTATATTACCATTTTGATGAAATGTTGTTAAAAGTCAACCCCCGTCTCACAGCAATTTGAGAATCTGTCAAAAGGAAGGACTGCATTTGGGGGGCCTGAATAGAGCAAATGGATTGCACTTATATTAACCTTCGACAAAGCCTTTTACAAATTGTTTAAAAGTTGCCCGCTTGCGCACATCTTCGCCCGGATTGCAGTGCAGCCGCCATGCAAGCTCGGTGCCCGGTCAATGAATATTTAAAATGTGAAAGGCTGGGGATCAAACTACCAACCCCACAGTAAACACACCCATCAGTCCTCCAGCTGCATCACAACTGTCTACATTTATAACCAATATTTTACACAGACCTACTTTGTTTTCCGCTTTGTTTGTTCTTTATATGATGCTAAATAGGAATGTTTTCGTTACTGCAGGATTTAGGATTTATTGCAACAAATCCATTAGATGATAACACCTGTATGTACTAAAGTTACCTGTATGTTCATGTAAATCTGTAAGGCCTTGGTGGAATGCATATTGAGTTTCAGACTCCAATTGTCTCATGTTGAGAAATGAAGGAGTTTCAGCCATTTTGGTCAAATCGGAAAAATCTTATTATGTACAGATTTATGTGATATCTCTCGTAATCTTGCCAAAAAGGGTCAGCGCTCAGATTATTTGTCGAGGATGACTGTCAGCGACTACCACGTCAAATCTTAGCTCGGTATCTTTAAAAGTTCACCGACCTATTGCCATTTTTTGTGGCCATCTTGCGTTGGGTTGACAACAGAAGTACATCAGCTGTAGACGCTCTTCTGACGATTACAGCCTGAACGTTTCATTAATATCCCTTCAGGTGATTCATGAGATATTTTACTGAAAGTGCAGAGAAATGAGCACACACAGGAAAGAACATTATCCGTCCGCCCTTGGCAGCAGGCTGCAGAGTAGGTTTATGTGTTTAGTGTACGTTGCCATGGCGATCTAGTCAGGCTGAAATATGCCCCACTAAAGCCATAATCCTGCTATAAGGCACACCCATCTGAAAATAATTACCAGCTTTCTGAACAGCTTTGTCAGCTATTTCTTTGAACTGATAAGATTTGTTGAAGTTTACATGAACAAAGTCCATTTTTGTTGCTGCTTTTTTTTTTTTTCCCCAATCTCAGCCTAACTTAATGACAAAGTGAAAGAGTGGCAATATTTTACAGTTCTCCAGATCATATTTAATCTCTAGAGCCCAAGGGTTTCTTAGTTTCAGTTTGGCCTCAGAGTTTAGCTTTTGTTTTCATTTTTTTTTTTGAATGTTTTACAATTTGAAGTTTCAAAACGTAGCCCAGAGCGTAAAGCTTTATAAGTGAACATTCCCAGCATTGGTGTGTGGCCTTTCTAACATCCAGAGGAGAGAGCTCAAACTTTAAACCGCACAACGCACGAGCAGGCACAGAAGAAACCCTCCATCCAGGTAAAACCGGGGAAGCATCAGCTGCAATGAGTGGTCTGATCATTCGAAATGAGAAGTTCTCAAAATGACATATTATCTGTATGATGCATAAGCAGCATGTTGCTGACAGGGCTGCTGGAGCATGGGCTGGTTTGAACTAATTTACCATTCTATTTACAAAGAATAAATGTAAGAACAAAGAATCAATCTATTTCAAGTTTGGGACTTTTCATTAATGTTATTTATTTCTTTTTTTTTTTTTTCCTGAAACCAGCATCCTGCTGCAGCTGAGCCTTGTACCTTTTCTATTTACAGCATCTAAGGTTCAAAATCTAAAAGAAATCTAATTAAAAGCCTGTCTGGATAACATAAAAACAAACCGCACGCAGTCGTTCGGCATTCAGAGCTGTGGATCAGCCTCAGTTACTACCTCACCAATTTTGTAGTCAAGCTTTAAAAAAGATTGAGTTAGAGTCATTTTGGTTTTGCTAAGATGGCTTTCCTTTGGCGGCCATTTCTAATGGGGTTGACTCCAATAGTTAATCAGTTGTAGTTGCTCACACGGTGATCACAATCTGAGAGTTTCATTTAAAATCCATCCAGTGATTTGTGACATATTTTGCTAACGCTCCAAACACACAAACGTACACAGACATGGGCAAAAGCACTACTGCCTTTTTGCTTTGATACAGTAATCGAAGGCTTAATACAGCTAAACATGTGAGCAGAACAAAATGATTGCACCAACCGGAGTGGCACCATGAAATGAATAAAAAAATAGTAATAGAGTCATCTTCCTTCTCTGTCACAACTCAAAACACCCCCCTACAGAGAAAACTTATTTCATATAACTAAATATAATCCAGTCCCGGGGGCCACACAGGCTTTCTGAGGGATTTAGGAACATTTTGGGGCTATTTTTACCTGCCATAAAATGCACGCAAATTCAGTCAACTTTTTTTTGATGTTTTCCTCTAGAAAACTACCGGAGCAACTTCCCTGCTCAGGTCACCAAGTAAGACGTTCGGCAGCATGTTGTATATTTTATATTCACGCTGAATTATTCATTTTGTCAATCATCAGCTCTCAAAGCGTTTGAAAAATTTGTTCACTTTTGCTCCTAGGCAAATCTTTCATCGAACGCCGTATAGGTAACGCTAATGCGCCACATGGGAGCCGGAGAAGAAACAGGCAGCATAAATATGGCTGGAGGTGATATTTTGTATCCATATGGTCCAGGAATGAATGCATCACATGTTTCGTAAACCAGAGTCTGCTGTTGTTCTTGGGAATACATCTTGTCTTTTTCCATGTCTGTACTCAGCATGTTGTCAGCAGCATAATGCTGATAAAACTTAATTACCAAAATGTGGTTAAAGATGGAAATTATGCAAGCCTTAAGGCACACATGCAAGCTTTAATACCTTGCTTGTTTCACCCGTATAGGTTTTTCTACCCACCGTGTCAAGATAATTACAAGAGGTACATGAAAAATTAATGCATTACAACATTCTTTTGCTGTGTGCTGTATGATAATAGTGAACACACTTTTAATGAAGAACGTAGCGTGTTCCGCACATAGTTCCTACAAATTCAGTCTCGTGGGATTAGATCTAGTTAGGGAGAGTCAGATTCTTAAAACCTGCAACCTCCTTTCTTTCTCAGTACTGTATTTTAAAAATCCTTTTTTATGATTTTTTTATTCCGTAGATCTGTTTTGACATGGCAATGTCTTCATTTCCATTTTTTACCCGCCCCCCAAAAAAAACACTTGCCGTAGGCAAACGTCCCCTGTTGGGATCAATAGGCGAAATAAAGTGGTGGAATATATCTTTTAGCTTGTTTTTCAGTGCATCATGAGCCCCCTTCCCCCGCGCCATCCCGTGTAAAACCCTCAACAAAAGAAAAGTGACAGCAGAGAACATATTTTATTAACTTCTCTGACAAATTCAATGCTCCAAACCTGGCCACTCTTGACCTGCGCTCGCTGGCAGCAGCGTCTGAAAAGCTTTATTCAGTGGAAATTCTGCCAAATTGAGTTTCTTCACTGAGGCTACGACACCGCCTGGGAGAATGGGGGCGGGGGTGGGGGGAGGGCGGGTTATCTGCTCAACAATTGGTTGTTTTGATTGATATTAGACCAACAGCACCGTCAGACTCAAAGCCATAAAAGAGAATCACAAATCGTAATCCCACTTCTACAAGATTGTAAGTTGTTGAAAGTCCTGGCGATTCTTTAAACTTTCCGTGCATCCAGACACCTCGGTGCGATGCGGGGCCTCGAGAGCGCCCACCGCAGGGCTTTAACGGCTTACGCTTTGATATGCGGTTAGATCAGCAGACAAAAAAAAGAGAGGCAGCGACGCGGAGAGGGAGAAAGCGAGCATTAAGATCAAGGCCGAGTTAGTTTGAATTTGCGCTTTCAAGCTTTAAGTGTAGGCTTTTAAAAGTAAAGAGCAGCACTGGAGAAAAGCCACCGGAGATCTTATCGGGATAAAGAAAGACTAATCACGCCAGAGGTCATTTTCATAAACCTTTAATCAACAACAACCAAAACCAAAACAACAAAGACCTTATGGTTGCTGTGCACAACAATGGTTTTAGTGGGTGTTGTATTCTCAAGTTGAAACAAGGGCTTAAAAGTTGGTTTAGAGTCGATAAAGGCTTGTTTCTTTTCTTCCATATATTTAATGCGTTATGGTAAATAAGCATAAATAGTAAACCAGACAAGTAATTCTCAAATGCCTTGGTGCTCAGTAAGGGAATTCTGATTTATCTTTTGTAGTAAGGGTTATAAAGTCTTACAGAAAAGTAAATTCTGGACTCTGGTTTGATTAGAGGCCACAGACTCATCACAAATCTGTCATTCTGGTCAAAGCTTATTGAAAAGGCAGTGACTCAGCAACTCATAGATCACATTTTCTCCAATAATCTGCTTGACTGTGGCTTTCGGAAAAGGTCCACAGCACTGAAAAAAAAACAAGCAAACATAAAGCTGTTAAAGACTTTATCCTTTGCTTCAGACTCTTTGTTTTGGTGCAGGCAGTGAGTTATCATCTAATTACCACATCATCTCTAAACAAATCCTTTATCGGCCCCACTGCATGGAAGCGATGCATGCTTTCTCTGTTTTACATAACAACCGTTGATCAGGTCAGAACAGTGAATTATAGTGTGCCATATGGGCGCAGTGCTTGGCCTTAATCTTTCCTTAGGTCGCCTGCATCTTGGTAGAATAATCAGGTAGAATAATCAGTGATTACAAACTATTTCGTTTTTAAATGAGACTTAGTTTCCCATTTCATTTAGACCCGACTGCTTCCACAAAATGAAGGCTGAGAGGATTTGTGTCAAAAATCAAATCTGAATTGTCCGTTTTGTGACTCTTTAGTACAACAAAGTCTAAAGTAGTTTGGTAAATAAGACCAATCGTAGACCAATATTGACCAAGACTACAAAAAGTGTGACATATTACCACAGTTGTTGTTCGTTTTCACACTCCAGTGTGCTATAAATGTCTTTACAATTCCACTTTTAGCACCTTCAGTACAACACCGACTTGTATCCCTCGATTTGCTCCTCACATACTGTACCTTTTACATGATAAAATGCAAGCGCAGGTGTCCAGACTATTCCAAAAATAGTATATCAATACGTGGCACAGCTTCAGCTTACACTAAGCCTCTTTGCTATTGAAACAGCTTCCATTTATATGTAAAAAACTTTGAGCCTACATCAATCCTACTGTCCTACTCAATTAATTTCACCCAAATTAGTGACGTGATTACACATGCTGGTATCACTCCCTCATTTTCTTTGTCTGCTTCCTACACCTAAGGTCAATTTAAAATCACCAATTATCTAAACTTTCATGTTTCTGGGCCGTGGGAAGAAACCGGTGTGAAATCCCACTCACGCACACATGCAAATCTCACACAAAATGGCCACAAATCAGATCCCTTGCTGCTTTGAGGCAACAGTGTGAACCATTACACTACTGAGCAGCCTGTGTGCATATTTTTGTATATTTTGTCCCATTTTTTATTTTATTTTATCCTATTTATTTTACATTATGTAATCCTTTATGTTATTCAATTCCTCTAATTCTTTTTGTTACAGTTAGACCTTTGATACATTATTTCCCAAGGGCGGCTATCATAACGTGTGATTTTACAACAAATTTATAGCCTTACACACTTTTTTTTTTTTTCAAATGTTGTTTTTACACTAAAAACATAAAGCACAGTAGCTTAATTTATGTGGCTCAGATGAAAAGGCACACACAGAAGAATCAATGAGCAGTGCCGTCCATGTCTTGCAAAAGTAAGACATATGTTTCATTCACACACATTTGTTGCAATATGTCAGCGGGAGTAGGACAGGTCCTGCCAAGCTTTCCACGTAGGAAATATGAGGAGCCTGATTTTATTTAACAGCTCATTTAGCATTCATGTATAGCACCTTTAGCCCAGGTTCCTAATGGCCTGTATCCCCCAGGATTTCTCAGAAGATGTATGAAAATGCAAATACTTCAGTGGGAAGTGCACCCAGCTCGCCGAGTGCGGTGAGCAATGTGATAGTCACGTGTAAAGTTTGGATTTCAGCGAGAACCTTGAGCTGGTCCAAGGCTATAAACGCTCGACGTAAGTCATCTGAACGTTCTCTAAGGTCATGAAGAACTACAAGCGTTTACAGTAAAACTGTTGTGATAAAATGGTAAATGGTCCGCTATGTCCTTGTCGGTTTTGAGGTTTCTGATGGTTTCAGTGAAAATGTGACAAACTCTTTTATAATTTAGCTACAACAGCTACCACTGCCATGGATACATCATCCACCGCCTGTTATGCTGTTTTGTTGTATTTAGTCAGTACATATATAGAAGAAATCTCTCATTTCTGCTGTTTTATCCAAACATGTTTGTGTTTCAGCTGGCTCCCCACCACCTCCTGAGTGGCTATCAGTCTTTTTTTTTCTTCACAAAAACCTTTATTAACATGTTATGCTGTCAGATTGCATGATTCTGTCAGGAGCAACAAACTCTCTCTATGCACATGTATGAACGCCCACACAGCCGTTTCCATGACTTGAGGGATGCCATATAAGTTACATTAATTTCCTGGAGCTTTGTTATCATAATAACTTGTCCTTGCCTAACTTTAATCCTAACCTTTATGGTAATATTTTCTGACTAATGTTTTGACTTGCTTTTTCTCTTTCCCATAATGTAAGGTTTAGGCTCGCATAATGAGCGCACTCTGGGGCAATCCATTTGCATATTTATTTAGTATCCTTGATAACAGGTGTCATTTTGACTACACTGCACTATTTGTACATGTGGTCACACTAGTCCCACATCCTGTTGATACAACACCTTTACTTGGACGGCTTTTTTTTTTCCACCTAGTGAGATTTTTGTCCAATTAGTTGGAGCAGAAATTGTGCTTGTCTTTGTCACAAAGGGCTCCACTGATAGCCCAGAAGTCCCAACTCATCAGCTTTTTAAGTGGAACGCTGGAGCAAACTAGTAGACACACTAGTTATACTAATTAACCATTAGGCATTAAAAGACACGGGAACTAGTCAACACATAATCTGTCCACTAGCACGCTCTAAAAACTAAACTTTTGTTGTTGTTTAAATTACACAATTATTTTATCTCGAGCTCACTGCTGTTAGTTCAATTTGAACAGTCAAAACAAACCAGTTTTGTTGTATTAAAGCAAACGTATGAGCGATTAAAGCAACACAATACTGCTAATTAATTCCAACTTTTCCACTTTACTTGAAAGATACTAATCCCTTTACTGAATAAAGATCACCTGTGAGGCACTGTTTTTAACAAACGGTGAGCTGTTTTGCTTCTTTTGCTTTTAGGAGATTTGCAAATGTTTTGTATCCATGGCCACCCATGACCAAATGATAAATTAATTAATTTTTACATTAAAAAAAACAGGTTAAGTGGAACTAGTTTGCAGAACTAAGTTAAAAAAGAATTGAATACTTAATGAGTGTACTAATTACCCTCAAACAGTTTCACTAGTTAACTAGTGTGACTTAAAAATTTAACTTGTCAACTAGTAAAGCTGAACACAGTCAGAAGTTAAAGTATTTTTCTATTTTACTAGTTAAGTAGGGCTAAAAACTGTAAATTAGTGTGCTTTAAATGTTCATTAGTTCACTAGTATGGCTGAAAATGTGTGACTAATGACTAAATTAAATGACTAATTTAGAATAAACCTAAAATAATTACTTACTGATACTAGTAAGAGACTAGTAGGAGACAAAATAACACAAATGGTCTGCCATAGACTGCCACACATTCAATATTAACAACATGTCGTGGGATTAAATCAACCAACAAATCAATCAATCAATCAGTTTGATTATTTAATCAGTACTGAACATGCTTCTGCACTTTCTGCTCCCACAGAAATTCCCTTTTTCTGTCTCTCTCTTCATAATATTTCTCTTGTAAGCATTCTGTGTTTTTTGAAGGACCTAAAGTTCACAGCTAGCCTTTGGCTGCAAAGTGTTGGCTGCACACATGAACGCACACATGCCCCCTCTCTCTCTCTCTCTTTCACTCACACACACACACACACACACACACACACACACACAACCACATGTCTTCCTTTGGACAGCTAAACCTGTTAGGGGAGGGGGAGACGTCAGGGCTTTTATCAGGTGCTGTAAGGTGTCATCAGTGAGTGTTGCTGTGTTAATGTGTGGAAGTCCACTGTCAGCTCCAGTCTCCTTGTCAGCAGATGTCCACTGGATCACCGCCAAGCAGACCTCCACATGTCTTTTCTATTTTTGCTCTATCTCCCTGCAACTTTCCGACACCGAGTGGTGATGTTCTTATCTGTACAGAACAACAACAAAAAAAACCTTTTCTTTTGTTGCAAGGAAACGGTTCCATTTCTGTTGTCTTTAGAATGTCAAAATGGACAAGTTTCTCAAAGCGATATTTTTTTATTTAAATGAGCTTTTTATCAGCATGACCTCTTCAATGTTACATTATTGTCTTCATGAAATGTATTGAAATATACCTGGAGTGAATTTAAATTTTAAAGTCTTCAGATTTCTTTATTTATTATTTTATGGTTCTAAGCTCCAGATTCCAATTGTTTTAAAGAAATGGTCAGAAAATTAGACTTGACAGACTCTAACACTGATAGGCCTAAATCTTATGTGTTATTTAAAGTGACCAAAAATACTTATTTAAGAAGAATCATATTCATTATCCCTTTGTGTTGGTAGTTTTATTGCAGCATGTGAATGCAAAATGATTTTGAAAACTTGCGGCCTTGTTGAGAACCAAAGTTATCTTTTTTCTTTTAGATGAATCCAAATTTTTAGATTGTAGTAACTATTTTGATTACATTATGCACTTTATACCATTTTATTAAAGTTGAGACGAAAATAAAATAAAATGAAAACTAAGTTGTTAGGCAAAACCACAAAAAATATTCAGTCAACAGTGTACGTTTGCCTTAGTGAACATATAATATTCTTAAAAAAAGACTGAAAATAAGGTTGGGGGGGTGATATAGTTGTACGGCTTATAATCCAAAAATCCTGGTTCAGATCCAAAAGAAAAACAGTTTTTCTTCCTTATCACTGCACAGTTTCTAGGAAATTATGCTGCCATTTTGCATTTGGAGAAATCACAAGTACATGTTGTTCTTAAAGCTAAGTATGCCCACCTTGTGTTGCCCTTTGCTACCATCCAGAAAATTTATTTTCCCAACTCTAACCATAAAATTTTGTTTCTAACTTTAAGCGGGACACGCTTGCTACAAGCTGAAACTGTGTTATTCAAACACAATGAGTGAGGAAGAGGAGCCTTCTGCTGGAGCAGGTCAGTGGTCTAAAACACACGTAACATCTTCCATCTTAGTACATCTTCAAGTAAGATGCTGTTTTTTTTGTTAAATAAGAATATCTGAGTGTAACACCCCAGAGGTTCGCGTATGAAACATACAAAAAAAAAGAATGTCAGGAAAAAATATACACATTTGTGTTTTTTTGTGTTTGTTTTGTTTTAAATCCAACATATCTATGGGTATTTCTGCCTGCAAGTACACTATGAATCAAATTTTGTTTAGTTGCCCTCTGCATCTCAAACCCTTGCACAGAGCAGCTTCTGTGGAAAGGTTGAAGGATGTGGTGGCCGGTGGCTGGTGTTGGACTTGTTGCCCTGGTAACCGAGTCAGTGGAGGAGAGGCTTGTCGATACCGTGGTGTTTAATTTTATCATATTACATTACAAGCCATGGGATTTAGGAAGTCATTTCACATTTCATTGTGGGGGACTGGACGGCTGCAGAAACACGGTGGCGCATTGAAAATTACAATTTTTCACAGCCAAATTTCTATTTGTAGTCCATGTCAGCGAGTTGACTTAAGCTAAGTTAGCACAGTAAGACTAGTAATACCCTTGCGAGAGCTTAATATTTAGCTGAATAGCTGAGGTTCCCACGGTTCTCAGTAGCTGTCTAATAAATGAGAGCGCACAGTGGGAGGTATATTAATCACTAAAGCTCAACACTGAGACACAAAATCCTCACTCAGCCCACCTGGTTAGTTTTTGCAGAGCTGAGGGTCAGCCTTTTATAACAAGGCAAAGAGTTTTTATTTACAGTGCTCAAAGGATGAGCGTAAGCATGTGTGTGTCTGCGTGCGTGCACATCTGTGTGCGCCCGTGTGTGTGTGTGTGTGTGTGTGTGTGTAAAGTTTAGGCCTCAGCTTTTCCTTTTTGTGCAGATACTGGCAAACTCTCAAGTAAGATAAACACCTTCCTTCCTGACGGATACCACACATTCTGCATCACACCCCTGCTTCCTAAAGTGAGAGGAGAGATGAGCGGTGCGATAATGTTTAACAGTTCATTTAGCATTCATGCAAAAAAATAAAGAAATAAAAGAAAAAAAAAAACAGCGGCTTACTCCCAAGGTTTAGCTGCTCCGGCGGGGGTCAAAGCAGAACCCCAGAGCTGCAGGACAGTTTGAAGAACGCGACTCAGCTGGAGGTGCGTTAACACGGTTTAATTTCTCATCACAGGAACTTATCTATCCATTGTGTCATGACATTGTTACAAATGCTCAGGTTTAGCTCACACTGGTTTGGACTTTTTATAGAATGCCCACAGCTTTGCAGACTTTAAAAATAACCCTTCTCTTGCCTTCAAATTTCTTTTCTCCTCATCTTTTCTCAAGTGGGAAAACCTTCAATGCCAGAGTTCGGCCTCTGAGATTGAAGCTTGCTCAACTTGATACCCCCCCCCCCCCACTGTATGCCAATTTTCTTGACAACTGAAGCCGAATGCAGACAGAAAGAGAGGAACAGGGGGTTTCAGGCTGATGCAAAAGCATGATAGCCCAGCTTTGGCCTTTATGGCTGCTGTGCTCACCCCTTTTTAACGGCACCTTCCACTCCTGCATCCCTCCTCCCCCCCGGCCTTACCAGAACAGGCTTTATCATCTGTGATAAAGTACCCACGGTCCGGGAGGAATCAGTGCCGGGTGTTTACTGCATTAGGTCAGCGTGCACTAATGGAGAAACTCCTACAGACCTTGTCATTGCCAACGGGCAACAGGGTCGCGGACACTAAACCGTATTACCTCTTCCTGCCCTACCTCAGCTCATCTTTTCTTTTTAAGCACCCAGGCACACAGGAAAAGTCACAGTCAATTAGAAAAGTAATTACAGTCACCGGCATATGCAGTTTATTTGAATCTATGTAATTTGACAATAAATATGCAATTATATATTTTGTCTCCCGCTCACATGCGCTGCCGTCAGATTCCATTTATTTGGTAGCTGCAAACAAACAAACAAACAAACAAAAAATCAAACAAAATTATTTTAAAAAACTTACAGATCAGCATGTGAGGATTCATTTGCTTATATTTACTATGAACCTCCACACAAGCACTTTGGTGATGACTTTACTCTGACTTGCTCAAAAAAAACCCCAGCAGCCCACTCACCTGAGGCCTGCAATTAGCACTGAGCAGGTGCTGAGCTTTCCGTGCCACAACAATTCACACTCTGTGGACACACACTGTCAGCCCTGCGAGACCAGTCGCAAACAGCGATAAGCCTGTCCTCCCCGTTTCTGTCCTTTGTCCTGGATTTGTAAGTGCATGCAAAGTGGCAAAGCACCTTCTGCCTTTTTTTTTTTTTTTTTTCATGCTGAATGTTAAGTACCAGCTTTCCTCCTGAAGCAAAGAGTGCATTCAAGTGACTTTCATTCATTTTCATCAGTGTGTCTTTGGATGGAAATAGTCCTTCAGGTTTCAACTGCTTCTCGACCACCCCCCGCCAAGAGCAGACAGCCAGTGGCCCATAGGTAGCTGCGGCCGGTGCAACATCAATAGCCGCGGTGGCGCCATTAATGAGAGACAGTAGCAGTGTGTGATGTGAATCACAGAGAGGGCTCGAGGGTTCCTACTGTGCAAGGCGCAGCACGTTTTAATGAATATTAGGAAAGTCGGGGAAGGCCTGGACAGATGGTTCCTCTTGAGGCATTCCCTGTTAGGAGCACCTGTCACAAGTGAAACATGTTACTTTAAATTATCACTCATGCTTTACATGCACACAAAAAATCATCTTTATAAAACAAAGATAGATAGATAGATAGATAGATAGATAGATAGATAGATAGATAGATAGATAGATAGATAGATAGATAGATAGATAGATAGATAGATAGATAGATAGATAGATAGATAGATAGATAGATAGATAGATAGATAGATAGATAGATAGATAGATAGATAGATAGATATTATTCTGTTTTAGATACTTATTCAACAAGTCATCAATTCTGAATTTGTTTAAGATTATTTCCTCACTTGGTTCCTAATTTTCAAATGGACCATTAGCTACCTCATAAAACAAGGCTTTAAAGGAGTTCCTAATTAACAAATGTGCAGCCCTTAGTTGATTGCATGTTCTTCAAGTTCTTCTTCTCTTTCCTTCAGCTGTTTCCTTTTCAGGGGTCTCCACTGCGAGTTGTCCTCCTCCATCTAACTCTGTCTTCTGCGTCCTCTGTCCTCACTCCAACTCCCTCCATGTCCTCTCTAACTGCATCCATATGTTTCCTCTTTGTCTCTTTCCTGGCAGCTGCATCTCTAACATCCTTCTACCAATATACCCACTGTCCCTCCTCTGCACATGTCCAAACCATCTTAGTCTGGCCTCTCTAACTTTGTCACCCAGTCGTCCAACCTGTGCTGTCCCTCTGACGACCTCATTCCTAATCCTGTCCATCCTCGTCCCTCCCAAGGAGAACCTCAACATCTTCAGCTCTGCCACTTCCTGATCTGTCTCCTGTCTTTTTGTCATTCCCACTGTCTCCACACCTTTAGCTATCATTTGTGGATGTCACGGCAAACTGGGTTTACAGACAGTGGTTTTGTGGAAGTGTTCCTGATGTCCAGAACAGAATCAGACCTGTTCTTAAGGCACTGACTGGTGAACCTCTGCTCATCCTTCTGAAAAATTTAGCCTCTCTAAAATGCTCTTTTTTATACCCACTCCTCTTACTGACCTGTTGTTAATTAACCTACTTAGCTGCAAAATGCTCCTCCAGCTGTTGTTTTATTCGTATTACTTACTTTTACAGCTTTTGTTGCTCCTGTCCCACCTGTTTTTAGATGTGTTGCTGCCATAAAATTCTAAATTACCTCATTTCTTTCCTAAAATGGCACAGTTTCTTAGTTTAAACATTTGATATGTTTACTATGCTCCACTGTGAACAGAATCTAAGTTTATAAGACTTGCAAAACATTGCATTCTGCTTTTATTTACATTTTCCACCACGTCCCAACTTTTTCAGAATTGGAGGTTTTTAGAGATGTTGTTTTAAGCAAGTACATTGTGTATGCACTGTTCAGTCTATCTACTGTTACATCTGCTCTGTGTGGCAACTTATTTCTGATTATTTGTTACTTTTTTCTGCCTTTATGGAACATTGTCTGCATATTTGTGTATTGATATGTGGTTAAAACTGTTGGAAGCATACTGCCATTTGAGATGTTGAGAGCAGTATGGATTTGTCCCATAAATGAGCATTATAAATTACTGTAATGGCAAACAAGCACCAACTCAGTCATACACTTTAATGCATTTACGGTTTAATCCGCTTTACTTGACATGCTTGTGCACATGCCCTTGATGCGCGCTGACTCACACTTTTACACACACTGCTATAACTTCTAGCACCGTGGAATTACCTGACATCATGGCGCAAAAGGTTCGGTAGCATTTTGTTCCTGTGCTGCCAGGTGTCAGAGTATAAACCAATGTTTACATAAATGAAAGTGTGAAAATGCCTTCAAAGTGGAGAAGATGAAGAAGCACCGAATGTGTTATGTGCTGTGTGTGCAAGTGAAAAATCTTTCCTGGAAGCAGTATGTGTACCTGCCTCAGAACCTTTCTCTCTCTCTCTCTCTCTCTTTCTTTTTTTTTCTCCCAGTGAAAACGCTGTTTTTCTTTCGAAGGAGTGAAGGGGCATATCTGCTCCAAGAGAGAGAAACATGTTGCTACTGTACCAAAACAAACAGGATAAATCTCGCCAGCAGAGGCAGTGGTGCAGAGACAAGCCTGACAACAGCCGCGGGGCCCAGCGAAGACTGCACTCTGCCTAATCAAGCAGCCTTTTGAAAACGCTGTCACATTTATCCTGGTACAAAGAGGAACGTTAGCATAAGGTTTCAGGTAGGATCGGGTGCAGCATGAAGACAAAAGCAGCATGAGGTTGTTTTGTTTTTTGTTTGTTTTTTTGTGTGTGTGTGTGTGTGTGTTTTGAGTAGCCACTCTTTAGATGTTAAAAGTCTAGGATTCTGGAAAGGAATGCAAAAAGGAGGTAAACAAAGGAGCGAGCTGCATAGGAAGCAGAGACTTACAGAATATTGAACTTGACACAGCCAAGCCACCACAGCAAACACAAAAATGGCTATAGCTCAGTCAGTTTTACAGATATTTAGCTAAAATTTTGGTGTGTAAGTAGCTAAAAGTTATCCCCAATTTATACTGCAAGAGCTAACTGATTGTGCAAGATCTGTTCCTAATGGATTGCCATTAACTATTGAAGTCAGCCTTGTCTGTCTGTTTTCTAAATATCTCATGACCCACTGGACAGATTTCAATGAAACTTTAAGAAAAAATAAAAGGAATGCACATCTATAACTGATTAATTTTGGGAGTTAGCCCAATTCAAGATAGCCTCCCCAGCCAACTTATTTTAGAAAACATAAATTTGGCTAGAACTCAGTCAGTTTTGCAGATTGTTAGCTAAAATCTGTTGTGGTAGTAGCTGAGCCTAATTTATTAAACATACTCTAACTATGACATATTGTGCAAAACCTTGGCGTAACACTTTAGCATCAACTGTTGGCATCAAACCTGTTTGTTTGTTAGCAAAATATCTTGTAAACCACCAGACAAATTTTATTGGAACTCGCAGAAAGGAGTAATTGGGTCCATATCTGCAAATGTTTAACTTTTTGATTCAATCTAATTCAAGATGGCGGCCACAGCTAATTAACTTTAGTCAATGAATAAATGACTATAACACAGTCAGTTTTACAGATTATTCACCTAAATTTGGTACGGTAGTAGCTGAGAATCATTCCTAACGAATACTTAAAGTGTTAACAAATCAGGCCTTTGTGCACAACATCATTTACAAGGTTTGACCAAGATGGCTTTTAGTTTAAACTTTGGCATGAAAGCTAGTGGGCGATATGCATTCCTTCAAAGAATGTTACGCCTTTGAGTTATGTTATAATATTATTTATATTATTGCTTTAAATCCAGTCATGTGAGCACCAAATGGTAAGCCTCTAACAGTGTCTACTTGACCTGAGTTGGGCAGGGGTAGCACTTTAGCTGTGATTGACTTAAGATTTCAAAACCCATTACATAAAGTCAAGTGTCAAAAAAATCAGCAGCTAGTCCTGTTTGAGTATTCAAGGCAAACCTGGGTGGTCAAATGTCCTACAAAATCTTTCATGTCTTTGTGCTCACTAAAACAAAACCCTGGATTTATTTTCCACCGGATCAAAGCAGAACTCTTTATGATCAGACATTCCTTTCTTTGAAATATCTTTCTTTCTGGTAACACGTGAAAGTGTTGAGTCTTTTAGCCAGAAAACAGAAACGTTGCTCTCCTACTGAAGCCGACATTTTCTTCCCTCTCCCAAACATCGTGTTCAGATGTTATCATTGTACTGTTTCATTAATGGACACTGATTATCAAGTGAATGAATATTCACCTCTTTAAAGCACAGCATGGTGGGAATTGAAAGTCTCATTGAAATTCATTAAATTTTACGCTGTTTAAGAATGTCGAATAATTCTCAAGCAAATATTAAATCCCACTTAAAGGCCTTCACCTTCCAGACAGCTCAAAAGTATTAATATATTGCTGCTAACAACCAAACATAACTAACATATAATACCATGTTATTATTTTAGTTCACTATTTTAATTATTAAGGTTTGTTCTTGACCCTTATTCATTCAAAAACACTTTTTTCATCAGTGTTTTCTAATTCAAAGAATGTGACGGCAGTGAGGTAGCAAGAGCAAATGACCTTCTACTCGTATCTGTTTCCCTCTATCTGGCGAAGGGTCTCGTAATTACTGGTCTTTACTGCCCCTGCATTTCAATGACTTTCTTTCAAATCAAAATAACTCAAGGTTTAAGGTTAACTATTCATGCTAGATAATTAAATTAAAGCCACCTCAGTGGAGAGTGCTCTTCCTGATTAACAGGGAGGGAATTTGGTGAAAATAATTAAAACAAAATTGACAATGTTCAGAACTCGGGCAGATTACGCAGTGTTGAAGTGTATTACAGTAATGCTAAACGTTTGGTTTTTGAAGTGGGGTTATGTGGAGTAGCTATGAGCAGTCAGTGTCTTACCTGTAGTAGACAGTGATCAGAGTGATCTCAGTTTAGAGAATCAAAGACGTGGAAGCCAAGTTAACTGCTACAGGTTTCCACCTTTCAAAACAGCAGAAATTTGAACGTTTTGTGGCAGTTCGATTAACCGCTTTAGGTATTTTTACATCTTAAGATTGTTGTAGAAGAACATGTTAAAGTCATCAGCATTTTCTCAACTAAATGTCTACATTTTGACATGCATTTTTATGCACTGAGGCTGTTTGTGTATGTTACTGCAAACCAGTTGTGACTTACAGAGCCCAGGAAGTGCCAGGTGTAGAAATAAAAATAAAGGTTTGGTAAATCTGTTTCCTGTGTTTCAGAAACTGTGAGCGTGGATTTGCTAACGCACATCATGATGTTAGAGAATAAACCATAGATCACTGTTTGGTTCACTGAAGTCGGAAAGTTGGACGAATACTTATTTGGCTTTCTAACTTTTAAACAAACTGCTGTGAGAGCACAAACTTCATCTCCCTTTAATGACAAAAAAGACACATTGCTGCCACCTAAATTTCACCTGAAGAACTTACGCTTTGAGCTGGACCACAAACATTTGTGCCTGGAGCCGGCTGTGAGACAAGAGCTTCTTGGAACCGTTGACCAAATAACCCAAGGACAAATTCTCCAAAATTATACAAATATCAATGTTTTTATTTCAGCTGTTTGAATGATATTCACATGAGAAATATCTCATATATAAATGTTCTATGTGACTTTTATGACATTTCAGTCAAAACTATTGACATTATTGATAATTATAGTACCATGTTGCAACGATTTTTCAAACTTTGTCTCACATCTTAGGTTGTGCTGACTTCTGCTTCCATATTCAGATCTAACCCCGACTCTGCACTGAAAACACAGCTCAACACCTCAACCAGGCATGTTGGCAGCTGAGCAGGCACAGGGGACCACAGGTTGTGGAGCGTCTGTATTTATATCTACATCTGACCCTTGCCAGGCTCAACAGTGACCCGCAGCTCAGCCAGACTATTGCCAACAACTACAGGCATTAAAATTACAAAAGGAAAGACAACACACTTTATTTCTGAGGACAAGATCTGTATGAGTCAGTCTAAAACAAAGAGGAACTGAGAACAGGTTCTGATGGATTTGGTTAGCAGCAACACAACTACTGTTGGGTTGAAAACAAAATAGGAACTAAGGTGGGCACTTTAACTCAAACTGCATGTTTGTTCGGTTCCAAGCAGTCTCTGAAAACACCCGTTTCTGGATGTCACCTCCTTCGCTATAAACCACAGTCTAAACCTTTCAATTAGTGGTATGTTGGAAAATTTTGGCAGGCACGACCTCAAATCCAATAAAGAAATAACACTGAACCCTTCGCCTCGTTCCTCATTTCCTTTCTGAAATGTGTCCTTGTGTTAAATGAAAGGGAAATCACTTGAAATAGCTATTAGCCATCAATTAGCTAGTAAGTAATCCAAAGGAAACACTTCTGTTAAAATAACACAAAATCTGACATCTTTGCAAGTTTGCCTGAGCTGAGGACTTAAAGGAGGTCATGTTTATAGGTCCCGGACCCCCTTTTCTGTGATGTCTTCGTCGAGCAGGACAGGGGGACTGGAAATCTTTTCCACAGAAGATCCTTACATCTCAGCAGGCTTTGTAAGGCAAATTAAACAATGTTCAAATTTAGCCTCTCCCCCCCTCCAGCAGCAAAAAAAAAAAAAAAAAGTTCTTCTTTTCCCATCTGTGCATAATGTAGAGTAACAAAGTCACTGTAAGAAGGAAAACAAGGTTTGTGTGAGGAGATGAAAGCAAAACTTTCCAACATCTGGCGAGCAGACGATGGCAGGTTAAGGTAAACAGGGTGTCCTTTTATGGTAGTACTCCTAGTCTCCTCAGAATCAGAGGTATGATGTGGAACACCTTCAAAGGAGCGAAGGGGCCAGCACATCTTGTTTCAATTTATTCTCTCACTGGCAGACATGCTCTTTGGTCATAATACACTCCCACAAAGATGATACTAGGCCTATCCTCAAACAGTCATGCAATGATAGAGAGCTATGTGAGGAAATAGGCACCTTCAACCAAAACAAAAAAAAAAAAAAAGAAAGTAAAAAAAAACTGAATGAAAACAGGCATTTCATACCATTCCATTATGTTCACACAAACTCAGACAGCCAGTGTTCACAACCTCCCATATTTTCACTGTGACCTTCTTCGAAACCAGGGAGGGAGTAGATTAATTAGTTCACGGCCAGCCCTGAAAACCTCATGCCAGACCTGCGTGTAAGCCTGTACAACATCTGGCAGCGGGCATCTGGTGCCATACATCAAGCTTGCTCCTCCACGTTCCACGCCCCGCACACTCAATGTTGGCCTGATCAAACTAACTTCTAAAACTAACATTTGCTTTACAGGGCTGGAGAAGGGAGGGGGTGCCGCATGGTCCAGAGGCAAATCAAGTTCTTGTACCTGCTTTTAAAAGGTCACTGCCAGTCCAAGGAGCGCAACTATTTTCGGCTCGAGAGGCAACGGTGGGAGAAAAGACAAAGCGAGCGCATATATAGGAGTGCTTGTTCATCCATCTTTTGTGTGCGAGTGTTGATACGTATGTGACCAATCCCAACATTGGGTTCCAAGCCTTCTGTGCCCCCCTGCAGCTGCTCCATGCATCCCTTCCTTGCCAAAGCCTTTGATGTGACTTGCTGAAATGTCACGAACCTACAAGCGCTCCAACTGCTTAGAAAGCTCTAATGAACAGAATAAAAACACAACCCCTAAATCAGCGAGCAGGCAGCAGCAACCCTGTAGCTGTCACGCTGATATCAGAGCAGGTCTGCCCTCCACGCTGAAGCTACAGGAGGAAAGGCAGGCTTCACTGTGTGATAATAGGTAGCAGGCTTTAGGCTGTTAAACTGGGTCACTTAGTGCTCCACGTATCAGTGAGGCTCTCCTCTCCTTTGTTTCTTTTCTTCCCACTCCTCACCCGATAGACCTTTTTTTGTTTTAAATGCTTGCCCTCCAACAGAGCCCACCCTAGCAGAGTGCTCCTCTTTAACCTCCCCACCCTGAGTACCCCACCCTCGATAACACAAACTATATTCCACTCCAGTGGTACCACCAAGCGTTAACCGCGCCTTGGTTAAACAGCACACTGTCAGGCTCCCGTGTTTTCGCCATCACGTAGCTGTCCTCCGCCGAAAAAGGGCTGCCTGCCTGCCTGCGTGCGGGCCTTCGTGTTCTTTTTCATCATTGCGTCTTTTCAGCTCCGGCTTTCTCGTTCTGTAATGAGGGGGAATGATTGTTACCTTGTGCTTCTCCCTCTGTGCTCGGTGCCGAATGCAGCAGTGGAGTATAATTGAATGATTTTGTGCTGGGATCAATGAGATTAGGGATTGTGTTTATTCCACTGTCTCTCTGGATTAGTGGTCCTTTTATATCTGCCTTGAGGAAAAGCATGTAGAGTGCGCGCAGTTTACATAAACACATGCTCACTGTTCCAGATACAGAGACCAGCGTGCTCGCTGACAGGATGACAGGACAAAGCAAACACCCCTGGATATTAAATACATATCTGTACGTGCATGATCTGTACTTTTGTGGTATGATATTTGTGCGTTCTTTGTCATATGAAGCTCTGTACATGTGTAAGGTAGTAACACAGCTTCAGAAGAGATTGTTCAGGGATTACGTTGTGTTTTTCTTCATTGACTGCACTCTAAGAGTTGGGGGTAGGCTCAGACATTTTTCTAAAGTCGGAAAAGCCTGCAGGCCCGTCTATTGGCTGGTATGTGGGTAAGAGGAGAGTTTGCTATTATTAACCTTCCCATGACTCCTGTTCTTCTACCAATCCACCAGTAATCCTAATAATCCAAGCTTGCGCTCCCATCCCTCTCTGTAATAAATGCCAGATGCTGATATAGCCCAGATAAACAGCAAACCTTTGTTTTTATCTCTCAAAAAAAAAAAAAAAAAAAAAAGAGGAAGGGGGGAAAAAATAAAGCAAAAAGGTCCACTGGAGTCTGCATGCTGTGATGAAAGAATGTAAAAACAATGGTACACATAGGCAGGGAAAAGCTCTCATCAACAAGACGACTCATTTAAACTGATTTGTTTTAAAGTGGTGAAGATTATACGAGAAAAAAATAGGTTTTCATTTTAGGGTTGTTAGGTGTTTGTATGATTCTGATGGGCAAAGAGAAACAAGTTGGCGGCCTTGTAAAATGACTCTCAGCTACTACCACTCCTAATTTTAGCTCAGCATCTGTAAAACCAAACCAAATGTATCCGGCCGAGTTATTGCATCTTTTGCGTTTTTTAAACTCAGCGGGCTGTGGTGACCGCCTTGAATTAAAATTAATCCAGTGGGTCATGAGAAATTTTGCTAACAGACAGAGTTGATACCCATTGTATTGGCAGGGTTTTAAATGCAGATCTTGTGCGATCAGACAGCGCTCAGAGTGTAAATTGGGGATCAATCTCAGCTACTACCACACAAAATTTTAGCTCAATATTTGTCGAATTGACGGAGCTATCGTCATTTTGGTGTTTGAGCCCATCACTTTAGTGTGGCAGCCATCTTGAACCAGGCTGACTCTAACAGTAAATCCGTCATAGATGTCCACCCAATGATTCCCGTCTGAAAGTTTCATTAAAATCCATTTAAGGGTTCATGAGATATTTTGCTAATGGCACAGACAAACAAACACACACACAGACATTATTGCTTTGATAATTAGGTCTTCATTTTATGTATTTAACAGATGGCTGTGTGAGCCTGATGGGCAATAAGGGGTGCAGAATAGTAATAATCATAAAACTGTTTAAAAAGTTACTTAAAAATTCTAAGAGAGGTAAAAGAAAAAGAGACAACTTTTATGTACATACAGGGTGTACAAACTATTTGACAGTTCAAAGGAATTGCTTTGGGGCTGTTGTAAGGCAAAAAAGTGTTATCCATCCAGACTTGCGGGGTCTCAGAGAGAGTGAGGGGCTTTGTTCAGATTCATCTCCTCCGGTCCTTTCAGCTTGTGCAGATTGCTTTCACTGCTCCTCGGAGGCAGGCTGGTGGTGATGGAGGCCCCCCGAAAAGAGAGAGAGAGAGAGAGAAAAAAAAGAATCATCGTGTTCAGGAGCGATACAGCAAAAAATATAAGCGACTCATCTGTCTGCGCTTTCTGAAACATTACGTGGAGCCCTTTGACTTACAGCTAACACTTTAGTGCTTGAATTAAAAAGAAAAAGGTCTGACTTTGATTGAGGCATTGGAATAAATATATCGCAGCAGGAAAGAGAGAATGAAACATAACCGCGGGGGCTTTTTATAAACAGACCCACAACCAGGTGACACAATTCACGCCACTGATTTGACTGAAATAATTTTCCAAATTTTCACTTAAATTGGGCATCTCGGTAGTTGTCGTTGAATTGCTTCTTTTGTCACTTGTGACAGTGATTCATTTCTCATTGGCAGAAATAGTCTGACTGACCTAGTTCCAGGAATGCTTTGTTTCTCTGCTCCTTTCAGCCAGCGAATGTTCTGCCTTTGACTAATGCTAACACACAATACCTTTAAGGCTTTTATGTGGTCAGTGCTTGGGCACTCTTCAGTGATGCATTGTTATCCGTGAGACACACCGACAATATGCTGCAGCCTTTATCCTCCATGAACTGAATGTGCTTCTGCAATTCTTTTTTTTTTTTTAATTTTGTAGACCAGCACGTGAAAGATAGTGGGAAAAAAAAAAAAAAAAAATCTTCCTCGGATAGAACATTTCAAAGTGAGCTGAAGAGAAGTTTGAATGTTATGATGAAGAGGGTAATTATTACACTCATGACAGCCCTGATGTCTATGAAGATTAAATGCAGATGCCGTAATAGTCCCGTTGCTGTCCTTCTGGCAAACATACCCTTTACACAACGGAGTGCTAAGCAACAGCTCTCAGATGGCAATGTTTAAGAAACAACTGCGTCTTTGTTTACCACCTGCCAGCCTATCAGCACCCTTCCTCTGGAGACAGGAAAACAAGAGAACTGATACCAAGGACGAATCGATCATAGTAATGGTTTTTCCCCACGGAGAGTGAAAGCTGGGGCAGGTGACATATCCACCACCATCATATGCAGCGCAGCACTCCATCACCTCTGTCAGCCTCCACTGCAGACTCCTCATACTGTTCAATCTAGTGGTCCTTTACCTTATCTCTCCAGCCAATCCATTTGCTCTTGATCCATCCCCTCAGCCAATTTAAATTCTGGAGCTCCACTGTACCCAGTCAGAGTCCTCTGCCCTTTTATCATACCAGCTGGTCAAATTAATTGCCGCTACCTTTACATGTTACATCAGAGGATCTGCGAGGCGAGAGAGACAAAAAGACGAGCTTCCCCGCTGTTTTGCTTTGATATTCTTAGGCAAACGTGTCAGACCACTTATGTTTTTGACATTTGCAGTGTCAAAAATATGAAAGATCTTTTTTTTTTTTTTTTTTGATGAACTTGAGCTTCACAGCACAATCTTTAAAAGTCTTGTTTTAGGAGTGCAGCACATCCGCCCGATTAATTCAAGTCAAATGTGTGATGGTTATTCATTTTAGGAAATTAATAACAAGCAAAATGTTTTAATTGATAAAACTGGCAACCTAGTAATGGAAAAAAAAGATGAAGATTTGAAGGTCTTTGCTTAAGTCTAACTAAAAGGGTGTTTTGTTTGCTGACAATAAAGAAGCTTTTCTCAAGGTTGTCTAATAAATTGTGGCCACACACTGTCTCCTTTGTTGGGAGGATGATGATGGGGATGACTTGTTCACATGGTATGCAGAAAGCCAGAGATGTTCATTATGTCTCACCCTTCCTTTCATGTGGGCTGATGGTGGCCCCCTTTAGACAGAGATGTGTAATTGCATGAGTCAGGTTTGCAAAGGGCTTCTTTTTGTCCTTTTTTTTTCCAGACTGTGTCACACTGCTGATTAAAGGACAGGGCTATCTGCCAGCTCCAACCCCAGACTCCTGATTTTCTTTATCCTTTATCTATCTAAGCGTGTCTGTGTCTGTAATTGTGTGCATATGCACACGTTTCATGCCCATTTCTTATTTATTGATTTCTCTGTCTCATTATTTGCCTATTTGTCTTCAGCCCATTACCACATTATTGCCACCACTGCACTATGAAACAAATCACGCAGAAATCTGTTAAGCAGTCAAATCACACACACACTGTACTGATGAGGCTTGTATCCGATACATATTGACTAAACTGTGATGGTTTATTAACATAATTCGGATAATTGTTATCAGTGACTGACCACATATATGCAGCTAAATAGATTCAAATAGCCTCACAGAGCAGAGGCAGGCTATGATTATTTTCTGAAGGCAGCAGTTTTAAAGACTTTCTTTAGTGAGAAAGCAAATGAGCTCATTTGTACTTGAAAGCCTCTTTCCAATATTACAAATTACCGGTGTAAAAATAGCACTTTATGCATTTATCCCTCATGGAGAAGCAAAACACTTTTATAAACCCTTCCTAAACTACATTCAGCTGAACAAGCATAGTTTCATTCAGAGTTTACAAATAATAATTTTAGGGATTATATTTTTTTTACTATTATTATCAGCCTTTTTGCTTACAAGTGTCATACAGATTTATAAATCCAAATCATGATTTCAGATGATTTCACTTTAAATCATGTTCGGTCAGCATATTTGTCGGTTAGTAAAAATATACATCATATCTTTGAAAGTTGGTTTTGGTGGAATATGTAAAATAAAAAATAATATCTTACCTGTTTTAGATATATCTTTGAATAGCTTCAGTTTGCAAACATAGAGATTAATTCTGACCAGATTAATGAGCTAACAACTAGCCACAGCAGGACCAAGACAAATGTTGGCTGCTGGCATCTTAAAACAACTTCAATCTCAAAAGGTTATGAGCAGTTCTTATGAACACTTCTTAAACGCCCCATTGCATGGTTGTTCCGGAAGAAACATAATAGTCCACTGGAAGTATCAGACTCAGACTCTGCCAAAAGTGCTACAGCTGTCACTATTTTATTTTGAGCTTGGAGTTATTTAAAGATGGCAGAAATCCATGTTTGTTAGGGTCCTGATCTAACTGGCTGTTAGTTCATTAATCTGGTCAAAATTAAAACTCAAACCAGAAAGAGCTATCTTACAACAGGTAAGACACTGTTTCTTAATTTTGTGGATGGATGGATGGATGGATGGATGGATGGATGGATGGATGGATGGATGGATGGATGGATGGATGGATGGATGGATGGATGGATGGATGGATGGATGGATGGATGGATGGATGGATGGATGGATGGATGGATGGATGGATGGATGGATGGATGGATGGATGGGCATGTTGCTTTATGTCTACAGGCTCATTAGTTCATTCTCTACACCCAGAAAAAATGTCAGAAGTAAATTCAGCAGCAAAGATTTTGTTGGTTTGTTTTTTTGTTGTTTGTTTTTTTTCTTATTGTGTAATGATGCATAATCATCTTTCTACTGTGAGAAACATAAAAAGTAAAAGTTCTCTGAAATCTGTTTGACCCAAGTGAATAAATGCTGTTTAGTCTTTACTTCCTGATGCACTAAATCCTTTTAGCAAAGGATGCTTCTGAATAACTTTTTTAGCCCCAACTAACATCCTGAATTCTACAATTAATCATTACCCTCCACCAGTCAGCCACCACAGGGACAACAGGTTTCACAGAAATCCTATGCAGCAGGGAAATGACAGTCCCAGAGCTAAAATCATATTTTTTGAAAAGCCTTTGGTCTGTTGCTGCATGTAAATTATTAATGCAGCAGTGTTGCTCACTTTTTTTTTATTGTTTCTCCTTTTTAGGGGCATATAATTACAATCTCAGGAGCACTCTTACAGTGCTGGGAATAAATCTCCCATGGCAAATCTCCATCTGCAGCCATCTCTCTATGCATTAGCCCCCAGCAGTGCAGCTTGTCGATCCAAACCAGGCCTGCAGCAGACTGCGCAGGAACACACTGGGGAAAGGAGTGGCAAACGGGGGAGAAAGGAACGAGAAAACCACATAATTGAGAAGTTGGGAGGATTTGGTGTTGGGGATTAGCAATAAATCTTAATATTTCACAACGGCTTTGTTTTACAGAGCTGATTTCAGTTTCATTTTCTCTCAAATGGCCTTCTCTACTGATATTTGATGGATGCTAATAGCTGTTTTTTACTGGTGCAGTCAGTTGTTACTGTGGCACTGCTAAGACTGTAAATTTCCCTCATTCTTCTAATGTGACTCTTGAGGGTTGTTAGGCTGGGAGCTTTTGATAACCCACTGCTGTCCATATACACTTCCTCACTGGATGCCCAGTACTAATAAGAGGAGCAATTTCCTAAACTGCAAAAACAGGCTAAAATGTGCCTAATTTTGCTGTTGTGGCAAACTTTTTCAGCAGATATTTTTTTTGTGTTTGTGGCAGAAAATATCTTTGTTCTGCCCAGCACATGAAATTCTGGTCAGTAATTCTCGTCATTTATACTGCAGCACAAATTATGAGCCTTTTGATGTTGCTAGAACGCAAACAGAAGGTTTGCATACCAAAATGAGCAATGCCATATGATAACAGTCAGCTGTACAGACCTTTGGGTTAATAACTCTCGCAGGACTTGCGTCGGAAACTGTCTCGCCAACTAAACGGCCGAGGATTTGGCTGCATCATATTCCAGGAGATTTAACAGGCCCAGGGCTCCAACATGCAAGATATGGTTGATCCAATTTAGGCCATGCTCAATCAACCTAATTCTACAGGGGACCGGGGAGGCTGGGTACTGCAGTGTGTGCAAGAATGAATTGCTCAACAAAGCAGCTTTTAAAGGTCATGTTTTCGTTGCAGCCATTTCTACAAGACCCTAATGGAGGGCACAGTTTGCAAACTGAGCATGTAAATCCATCACAAACTTCTAACTCAACAGTGATTTATGATGCAAAGCTGCAGAAAGAGGCCCCGGTTTACAGTCTGAGAGTGTAAAATGGAGAATGATGTATCTCCAAAGCTCTGTTTGTGGTTTCTGCGAGTCTCCAGATTTTGAGTTTCTCTGTGTGTTCTTCCTTTCCCTTCACCATTGATGCAAAGTAATTTCTTGCAAACTTGCCACAAACGTGCACATGTTCCTGACTCTTTTTTTTTTCCCAATAACTCCATCTTTCTCACGGGAAGCATGGTGTCATGCTTTTGCTTCTGCCATACAAGGAGCCAATTATATTATCAGCGTGGGACCTCTGCTTGACATCGCATGTCCTGATGGTGTAATGAAATAAAAGAGGTTTCACACACATGCCCCCACTGTGTCCTTGACGCTTGGAAATGTCTACTTTGCAGTTTCTGTAATTTGGAGGAAAGCTGTATTTTAAAATATACATTCTTTGCAGGGGAGAGGGAACCCCATCTTCCATTTCAAGGGGTGATCATGTTCATATGTGCTCCTTTGGAGAGTTCAACAAGATGAAACTTGTCTTTCTGATACAGACTATTGCTTCATTTTTCCTTTTTTTTCTCCCTTTTCTGCTTAATTGTTGAGTCATAAATGATTACAGTTGTTATAGGAGTCATTGCACAAGTGTTCCCAAAAATAATTAAAAGATTATTGAAGGGTTTTTTTTTTAGCTCTGTCACTTTTAGCAATAATAGAGTAAATTGATGTTAAAAAATTTATAAAGTTTGACGCAATCACAGTGAAAAGGACTGTTCTGAAAAAACTCCTGTTCAAAGTAAATTTTAATAGAAGAGAAAGTAAAAAAAAAAAGTTTTCTCTCCACTTTAAATATCCACCACCGTTTCAGCTTCGACCACCCAGGCCATAACATGTGCACAGAGTCAGCAAACATGGGTTTTTAATGACATGCCACACGTGTTTTAGGCCAACCTTTCTGACTTAAACTAATGTTTCAATGCTTCCCCAGCACCTCAAACAACTTTAGCAGGTACAGTTGTAATAAATATTTTAATAACTGTAATTATTAACAGATGCCTGCAGAGTAATCATGTCAAGTTGCATCTGTGAGAAAACTGGCACATTTTTATTTCAGAGTCAAGACGTTTTTAAAAGTTTCCAACACTTCTACCTATTCTTAATGTCACGAACGCAAGGTAATTTGTCCATGAACGAGACCAAAACCAGACACAGAGACAACAGCTGAAGGTAAGTGCAGTTTATTTACAAGTGTCCTGAATATATACAGTGAGAGGAATCGTGGAATGATCTGCGGAGCAAAAAGGGACAGGGTGAGTCTCGGGTACAATCCTAATATCAGCCGAGCGCTGCTAGGT